>NC_043006.1:4351492-4393992 GCF_006345805.1 Octopus sinensis | reverse complement strand
ATATATATATAATACATATATATACATATATATATATATATAATATATATATATACTATATACCTACTATACATCGATATATATCTTATACATATATAATACATATATATAATATATCTATACATATATATATATATATATATATACAATATATATATATATATCACATATATATCATATATATATGTCTCCCACGCAATACAGAACCCTGAAAATATTGCGCATCTGCAACATGAGCTGGAACAATATACAGGTGGGCTGAGGACAACAACATGCAGTTAATGCAGGTAAGTTCCAGGCCCTGCGCTACTGGCACACAAAGGTAAATGACGTGAAGACTGGATACACTGGCCCAGGAAGAATTGCAATCCCTGAGTCAAAATCAGTGCGTGACCTGGGCATTGACATGAGCAATGATGCATCTTTTTCCAAATGCATATTGCTAATCTGGTGATAAAATGCAGACGGCTAGCTGGATGGATTCTCCGAACTTTCAGAACAAGAGAGAAGGAGACACTGATGGTCCTATGGAAAACATTTGTCCTCAGCACCGCTTGGACTACTGCTCCCAACTTTGGTCACCACACAATATAAAAAACAGCAGAACTCGAAGCAACTCAGAGAGCTACACAAAGAAAATCGTCTCAATGCAAAATGTCAGCTACTGGGGAAAGACTGAAGTATTAAACCTCTTCTCCCTGGAGCGGAGGCGGAGAGATATGCAGTAATATACATCTGGAAAATCCTGGAGGGTCTTGTCCCAAACTTTGGCATTCAAAGTTACTCCAACCGCAGACGGGGCGCCGCTGCGTGGTGCCAAGGATTCCACATCACCATCAAATACAGGTCCAGATACTGCAACAGCTTGGGTTTCAGAGGACCACAGCTTTTCAACATCCTCCCTAAATGCTGAGAGACTTACATGTGTGGATGTGGGTTTCTTTAAAACTAAACTGGATCTCTTCTTGTTGGGAGTCCCAGATGAACCTACCTCACGACAGGAGACACGGATGCGGGCAGCAGCATCGAACTCCCTTGTTGATCAAGTGCCACGTATCAGAGGTGGATTCACAAACTATGTGGCTCATTCAGCGGTGGTGCCCCAGCATGGCCGCGGCCTTCGGGCTAAAAATTTTTAAGGATTTTTTAGGATATATATATATATATATATATATATATATTATATATATACAGATATACATATAATATATATATATATATACATATATATATACATATATATATATATATACATACATATATATATACATATATATATATATATATATATATATATATATATACATATATATACATATATATATATATATATATACTATATATATATATATATATATATATACCTATATATATATATATATATATATTATACATATATATACATATATATGTATATATATATATATATATATATATATATACATATATAAGACATATATATATATATATATTATATACATATACACAATATATATATATATATATAATATATATACATATATATAGATATATATAATATATATATATATATATATATATACACATAAATATATATATATGTGTGTTGTGTGTGCGTGTGCGTGTGCGTGTGCGTGTGCGTTTGTGTGTGTCTGAGTTTGTGGGGGCGTTGTAATATAGATATGGGTGTTTTTTGTGTGAGGTTGTGTATATATGTCTGTTTTTCTATGGATGTGTGTATGCAGTGTATAAAAATGTACTTGTAATTCGGTCTCTACATCATGAACCGTATTTATTTTCCCATCACCAATGATTAACATCCTCGTTATCATCCTCCTGCTCCACTTCCTACTCCTCTTCCTTCATCTTCATTTCCTTCCTTTTCTCCTCCAACTCCTTCTTTGTTCTTTCCTTCTTCTTTTACATTTATTTATAAATTTTTTCTTATTCATTTCCTACTTCATGTTCGTCTCCTTCAACCCTACTTTCCCCTTTTGATTTTATCTCCTTAAGTCATATATATATATATATATATATATATATATATTATATATACAATATTTTGAGGCAGGGATTGAAAGACAGTGTATGACCAATTATTTTATTGAAAGTTATGAGAATTTATTTGCCACAAGAAAATTTACATAATAGAAAATGTTTTTATTCTATGTGTCCCTCTTTCTCAATAACTGCCTTCACACGCCTCCTGAAACTTGTACAAGTGTTCCTCAAATATTGGGGAGACAACTTCTCCCATTCTTCTGTTATAGTATCTTTAAGAGAGTCGACATTGCTGTGTGATGTTCTATTGGTAACATGTTCTAAAACGCCCCAAATAGCATAATCCAGAGGGTTTAGATCTGGGCTAGAAGGCGGCCATAAACATGATTCCCAAAAATCGCTAAAGTTGGATTTGAAGAAATCTTGTATCTTTCTGGCTGTATGGGCTGGAGCACCATCCTGTGTCCATACGTAATTACCATCTGGGTAGTTTACTTTAAGCCATGGCAATACCTGGTATCTCAGAGTCTTGTAGTAAGTATTAACATTGATCTTTTCATCAGCTTTGTAGAATTTTATAGGCATTTTCTTTCCATCGGAAGCCACAACACCAAAAGCCATGACTTGTGCAGGATGTTTTGTTTTGAATGTCCCCTTAACCTCAGCTGTTGAATTTGCAATAAATCTGTCATTTCTGCGGTTCAGAACAGCATCGACAGTGAAGATCTTTTCATCTGAAAAGATTGTTACAATGGAGGACTTTTTCTTGAACCATGTAATAATTTTCTTGCATCTCTCCAAATGTTTTGGTGTTCTTGTGTAAGATTTTAACCTCAAATCATATTTTACTGCATTTCTAATGGTCTTTTTGTCTACCCCAAGTTCAATTGCCATTTTTCTCATGGATATGGTTGGATCCTTTAGGATTTTGGATTTGAGAGCTTCAATAAAAGCTTTGGTACGTTTTTTGTTGATTCCTCCACTTCCAGACTTCCTCGTAATAGTTTTGCTCATAGTCATTCTATTCTTTACATTATAAACAGTCTTTATGGACACTCCAACTATCCTTGAAATCTCCTTTGGTGTGACGAGTGCATTCAGCAAATCACAAACTCTTTAACGTTTGCTTTCCTGATTACTCGTATGGGCAAAAGTTTCTGAAATGGTAAGGATAATAGTGTTAGGTATGAGTATGACATCAGTATATGCTAGGTTTCAAAACAATTGACTTAGTGCCTCCCGAGAAAAAGCAACTTAACGTTCATTGTAAATTTTGCTTCCTCACCCTGTATATATTTGTTTATATATATATATATATATATATATATATATGAAAAAACAAGTCAAAAATAGAAAATGCTAAGATGATTTTATAGTGAATCTTTCAGTACCGGTTTCGGTCATTTTGAGACCTTTTCAACTGTAACGATTAAATAATTAAATTTAGAAAAATTAGAAGAAAAGTTTTTTTAAAAGAATATTTCTGTAGTAGTGTTCAGATTAAGTAGCATTCTGCCTTTCTCTGACTCCCTTGTTTGCTCTTGTGTGTTCGAGGTCGTTTTGAGTTCTTGGTAGGATAGGTGAAGAATAATGATGTTGATGTGGAGAGGGGTGGGGAAATCTGGGAATGCCTTAATGGTCGTATTTTGAATGGTCAGTGGCTGACAGTGGCTGACAGTAGTCGCAGTTCAATTCAGGAATTGTTTATGGAATTTGCGTAGGCGTTATACTGAAAGACATTAGTGACAAGGTTAAGGGGTGGAAGGTGAAGTAGAAGAAGAAGAAGATGACGATGTTGATGATGATGATGATGAAGAAAAAGATGATGATGATAAATGAGAAGGAGAAGGAAAGGAGTAGAAGTTGCTCCCCTTCCTCCTCCTATTTTTTCTTTTTGTCTTCCCTCCTAATCGTCTTTCTTTTACTTTTCCTCCTACTTTTTTACTTCTCATTATATAACTTGTACTTCCTGTGCTTTATCTTCTACTTTTACTACCTCTTCGTCTCGTGGAACCCTTCTTTCCCTTATTTCTATTTGTTCTTTCTTTACTTCATCTTCCTTACTCTCCTTCATTTCAACTTCTATTCCCTTCCTTCTCCTTCTCCTTCCTCTTCACCTCCGTCTCTTTCATCTTCGTCTACTTCTTTCTGTTCTTCTTCATCTTGCTCTTCTTCTTCTTCTTCTTCTTCTTCTTCTTCTTCTTTCTTCTTCTTCTTCTTCTTCTTCTTCTTCTCCTGTATATAAAAAAATCCTCTTCCATGATCTCTTCATAACAATTACTCTTTCCCTATCTTCTGCTGAATTATTTGTTCCTCTAAAATCTCTACTATTTCAATCACCACCATTGCCACCGTAACAGTTATCGACGTCTTCCTCGCTGTCCGCATCACCGTCATTATTCTCGTACTCACTGTGAACATTCCCCCAGTCATAAACATCGTATATTTCATCATCTCCCTCAACATCATCGACGTCATTTATTACCAAAAGCACCATATTACAGATACACGATCTTGAACACCATACAGACACATTGCCACAACGTCATCATCATTATCAATATCATATTCATATTCACTATTGAAATGCTAATCCTCAATCTCATTAACAACAATGGTCAATTTTGTCGGTGGCCCTCCCATTTGACAGAGGCAGAAGGAAGTGCAACCTTTGTATCTCCGAACTCTTCCATATATTGTTCGCCAGAGACCGGATGGTAAACGGACTTTTACAGTCGGCTTTTCGATGCCCCCACTGGCGGCGTTATACTTATCTTGCTTATAAATAACGCTTATAAATAATACCTGCACCCGGTTACACTACTTATATGAAAATTGCCCTTGGAAATAAATTCTGAAAAACTTTTAAGAGAAATATGATTAACCATTGCAAGGGGAATTACTCCTGGGAGACGAATGGTGGTTTGTCTTGACGACGGGGGGTTTCTTTGACAAGGCAGGTTTAGACGAACACCGCACACATAAAAAATTTCTTTCTGCCACCCGACGGATTTTTACAGCAGTGACCATTGTGTAGGGCTTTACCAACTGACGGCCACGTGATCAAACGCACATACGAACACATAGAACAGTACACACACACATGTTTCTAAGTAGATTTTTTCTCGCCCCATATAATACACCTACTATTCTTTAAATAGTCAGAACTTTAGTCTCGGTCACAAAGAACATCTAAGCACTCCGTGCTCCCACCCACCGGAATGACCGCTGCCTGACCCGTTAAAACCTTCAACGCACCCACCACCAGTTTTCAACATACATTGATAAACAGTTTGGCCATGGGCTCTTAGGAGCCTCGTTCGATTTTTTTTTGCTCCGCCTCTGTTCTGTTTTTGTTTTTCCAACGGATTTCCTTTTTTCGTCCTGAAGAGAAAGACACAATATGGTCTCCTTATTCAATCGGAATTTGGTAAATTGTGACTTTCGAAACACGTGTAGAATGCAATAAAACGATTTCTGTTCAATCTCGTTCAACTCCATTTCTTCAATTCATTAATAATATTAAAATTCAATTATCCGCACCAACGCACGGTTGCAACACCATATGGTTGTACTTCCAACCGTGCTGTCTTCTGCTGTGATTTTTGCTACCAAGGTATCGGTTAAACTTTTGATTAATCTGCAACAAGATTATTCATCTTTCTATTTCACAAAAATATTTATATATATATTATATATATATATATATATATACACCTATATACATATATATATATTAATATAATATTAATTAATATATATATATATATATATATATATACACCTATATACATATATATATTAATATATATTAATATATATATTATATATAATATATATATATACACCTATATACATATATATATATTAATATATATTAATATATATATATATATATACACCTATATACATAATATATATATTAATATATATAATATATATATATAATATATATATATACACCTATATACATATATATATATTAATATATATTAATATATATATATATATATATATATATATATATATATATATATATATATATATATATAATATATATATATATATATATATCTACTAATGGTTGTGTGTCTACGTGTCTTTTAGCTATGGATATGTGAATGTAATGTATGAAAATTTACTAGTAATTCGGTCTCTATATCAAGGATGGTATTTATATTTCCATCATCATCATCTCTTCGTTATGGATTGTAACACCATATATTTTCACCTCAGCCTCATATAATATTCATCACTATTAATATCACACTACCACCATCTCTATCATCATAGTTTTCTTTCCCACCTCCCACTCATCGTCCTCCTATCGTCCTGGGTTCTGATGACATCAAGGAAATTAATGCTGACACCTTCCGAAATTTGTCCAGGTTGAATCAGTTTTCTTCTTCAGTATTTCAGGACGATATATTTCTAATTCTGTATTATGTGCAATCCTTCATTTAGGCTCCCTCACCCGTCCTTCCAAAGAAGATATTTATTGATCGTGAATTTGAGAGTGTGAGTGTGGGTTCATTTCTGAAATGTGGGATATACAAGGCGGAACGCATTTACTGCATGTATATGTATATATCTGTGTATCTTCTCAAACTTACTCTGACCACACTACGGATTTTATACGTATATTTGTGGTGTGTGTGTGTGTGTGTGTGTGTGTGTGTGTGTGTGTGTGTGTGGTGTGTGTGTGTGAGTGTGTGAGCAGCTGTGCGTCTGGTTGTGTGCTTGTGTGTTCGTTTGTGTATAGATGCGGGTATTCGAGTACATCAAAATATATGTGTAATTAGATCTGGGTATCATCTACATTATTGATATCTCTATCGTCATTGAATATAAATACCTGTTTCACATTTCTTCCTCTTTCTATTTATTTTCTTCTCCTTCATCTTCTTCTTCTTCTTCTTCTTCCCTCCTACTCCTATACTTCAGCCTCCTCCCCCTTCTTCTACATTTTTTCTTCTGAGTTCTCTTTTCCTCTAAATTCTCTACAATTTAATTCGCCACAATTACTGCCGAGATAATTATTGACGTCTCCCTCTCCATCCTCATCACCGTCATTATTCTCATCTTCGTTGTTACCTTTCTCAAACATAAACACCGTCAACTTTATCGTCGACCTCGTCATCATCGTTATCATTGATTACCAAAAAGCACCACGATAGGAATACTCAACCTCCTGGTCATCCTGATCATAGATAACACATTACCAACAACGCCACCATCCTCAATATCATTTTCATATTCACCATTTAAATGCTAATCCCCAATCATTATCATAACAATCAGCATTAACAACATCACTCTGGTCATCATCACCTCAATATCTTCATCATCCCTACCGCCATAGATTTTTATATTCTGGTTCATCCTCATATTAATGACTGTCAAGACCAGATATTCTACAACTAAATCTATCACCACAGGTTTCCGACCTCCTCATCCTCCTCGTCTTCCTTCTTCTCCCTCATTCGACTTATTGTCATCATCATCAACATCATTGTCGACAACTTTATCTGCAACAATCTAATCATCATCGTGACTTGATGTTCATCCTTTCCTTCATGTAACTGTTTACCCAAAATTCCGTCATAAATGTCTCATAAAATTGCTTCTTAACTCAATTTTATGTTCCAGAATCTTACGTTTCAATGCCATTACGGAAATCAAACCAGACACCTTCCGTTATTTGACACGTTTAAGAATACTGTAAGTTGAATCTGTTTTCTTCTTTAAAATTTCATTGTCTAAATCTTGATCTATCTCTAATGTGAACCCATCTTTCATTTAAGCTCCCTCACGCATCCTTCCAAACCAGAGTTTATTGTTTACGAATTTGAGTGATTGTGGATCCATTTCTTAAATGTTGGATTTGCAACGAATTCACGATACAAGATGGAACCCATTTATTGCATGCATGAGATATGTCTCAGTAGTTTTACAATTATACTCCATCCGAACTGTTTGTGTTTGTGAATCACTGATAATGTTGTGGAGGGCCATTCTTGAGATTTCGGATATATCGGTGTGTGACAATTGAAGGGAGATTTTAGTGCAAGTTGTATCTGTGCAATTCTGTTATATCTTCTGTAATGGACTGGAATATCTATGTTTCGAAATTCATCAAAATTGCAGATGAGGGTTATTTCCCTTTTTACACACCCCACAAAAATTGTAATCGTGCCATATGTATCCCATACTACTGATTTTTAAGCGCATATTCCAAAATTCCAGTCTTATTGAACCTGTTAAAAAGATTTTGCTCCTGAAAAATGAAGGTCATGGAGCTCTAAAATGTGTGAGTTTAGGCCTCCGTTGGGGGTGAGCATCTTAATGTTAACCACAGAAGTTGAAATGTTGAGAATCTTTTTAACTTAGATCTTATATCTATTGTTTGAATTTCTTTGAAATAGGAAATATATATTCACTGTGTTTGTAAAAGAGAGCAAATCCACAGGAAACCAAAAGAAGAATGATCACAATAAGCGGTCAGTTACCTAACCCTATCGTTAGCATTCGCAATGCAGGCTTCCTCACCAGGCACAGCCGTAAGATGCATTACGAATCTATAGCAATTGGAAGGGCGTGACCCAACTGAAATAAACATTAACAACTGTGTGAGGTGAGTGCTAAGGAGAAATGAAAGTGTGAACTCTGGAGCTTGCAAATGACCTCTATACTGATACTTAACCGGACAGTATATATATATATATATATTATATATATATATATATATATATATATATATATATATATATATATAATATATTATATATTATGTTATACTCTTACTATTTTACTTGTTTCAGTCATTTGACTGCGGCCATGCTGGAGCACAACATTTAGTCGAGCAAAAATCGACCCCGAGACTTTTTCTTTGTAAGCCCAGTACTTATTCTATCGGTCTCTTTTGCCGAACCGCTAAGTGACGGGGACGTAAACACACCAGCAGCGGTTGTCGAGCAATGCTAGGGGGACAAACACAGACACACAAACACACACATACATATATATATATCTACATATATACGACATGCTTCTTTCAGTTTCCGTCTACCAAATCCACTCACAAGGCATTGGTCGGCCCGGGGCCATAGCAGAAGAGAGTTGCCCAAGATGCCACGCAGTGGGACTGAACCCGGAACCATGTGATTGGTTAGCAAGCTACTTACCACACAGCCACTCCTGCGCTACATCAACATAATGGTGTTGGCTGTGTGTAGTTGTGTGCGTATGTGTATGCAAGTTTATAAATATTTACTAGTAAATCGCTCTGTATATCAAGTAGGGTATTTATGTGAATATGAAGAGGACAAAGAAGAAATTGAAGAAGAGGAAGTAGTAGTAGCAGTAGTTGCAGTAGTTGCAGTAGTAGTTTATTAACAAAAGCACCATGAAAGAGATAGACGATCTTGAACACCGTACAGACACATTGCCACAACGTCATCATCATCAATATCATATTCATACACACTATTGAAATGCTAATCCTCAATCTCATTAACAACATCAATCAACATTAACATCAATCTCATCATCATCATCATCATCCCTCCGTTATGGATAATAACAACATATATTTTCACCCTTTACTTATATCACATTCATCACTATCAATATCACAACTACTACCATCTCTATCACCACAGTTTTTCTTTCATCCTTTCCCACTCATCCTACTCCCATCTCCTCTCTCGTTCGTCGTCATCATCATCAACATCATTGTCTCTAAAGACATCGTCATCAAACTTTTCATCAATTTGATATACTGTACATCTATTCCTTCATCTAATTGTTTATCCAAATCTCTCTAATTAATATACTAAAAAAATACTTTTTAACTCAATTTTCTGTTTCAGACACTTGGGTGCTAATGAAATCCAAGAAATCAGTGCTGACAGTTTCCGAAATTTGTTCAGTTTACAATATCTGTAAGTTGAATCAGTTTTCTCCTCTAGTATTTCATTGACGATATCTTTCTCAATGTGTATTATGTGCCCATCGTTCAATTAAGATCCCTCACGCAACCTTGCAACAGCTATTTTCTTTTTGTGAATTTGAGAGTGTGAGTATGGGTCCATTTCTCAAATTTTGGATATGTGAGGTCACGATACAAGCCGGAACCCATTTATTGCATGCATGTGTATAGGTCTGAGTTTGTTAACTATTTTTCTCTATCTGAACTGTTTTCTTGTTTGCGAAACACTGCGAATGTTGTAGAGGCCCATTCTTGAGATTTCAGTTTGTGACAATTCAAGGGAAACATGTAGTGCAAGTGTTATGTCAGTGTATATGTATATATATAATATATATATATATATATATATATATAAATAAATATTTGTCTGTGTGCGTGTGTGTGTGTGTATGTTATATATATATGTATATATTCACACATATATATATATATATATATATATATATATATATATATATATATATATATATATATATATATATATATATTATATATACACCTATATACATATATATATTAATATATATATATATATATATATGTATATCTACATAATGGTGTTGGCCATTTGTAGTTGTGTGTCTACGTGTCTGTTTATCTATGGATATGTGTATGCAAGTGTATGAAAATTTACTAGTAATTCGGTCTCTATATCAAGGACGGTATTTATATTTCCATCATTATCATCATCATCATCATCATCATCATCATCATCTCTTCTTTATGGATAGTAACACCATATATTTTCACCTCTACCTCATATAATATTCACCACTATAAATATCACAACTACCACCATCCCTATCACCATAGTTTTCTTTTCCCCCTTCCCACTCATCGTCCTCCTATCGTCCTGGGTTCTAATGACATCAAGGAAATCAAAGCTGACACCTTCCGAAATTTGTCCAGGTTAAAATATCCCTAAATTGAATCAGTTTTCTTCTTCAGTATTTCATTGACGATATCTTTCTAAATCTGTTTTATGTGCACATATTGTATTTAGGCTCCGTCACCCGTCCTTCAAAAGAAGATATTTATTGATCGTGAATTTGAGAGTGTGAGTGTGGGTTCATTTCTGAAATATAGGATATATACAAAGCGCAAATTTACTCTGACCACACTACGGATATTATACGTATATTTGTATGTGTGTGTGCGTGTGTGTGTGTGTTTGTTTGTGTATAGATGCGGGTATTCGAGTACATCAAAATATATGTGTAATTAGATCTGGGTATCATCTACATTATTGAAATCTCTATCGTCATAGAATATTAATACTTGTTTCAGTTTTTCTTGTCTTTACCTTTATTTTCTTCTCCTTCATCTTCGTTTTCGTCTTCTTCCCCTCCTACTCCTATACTTGAGCCTCCTCCTCCTTCTACAATTCTTCTTCTTGTTCTTCGTTTCGTGTGTGTAAAAATTCTCTTTCTTGAGTTCTTCATAAGAGTTTCTCAATCTCAATTATCCGCTGAGTTCTCTTTTCCTCTAAAATCTCTACAATTTAATTCGCCACAATTAGTGTCGTGATAATTATTGACGTCTCCCTCTCCATCCTCATCACCGTCATTATTCTCATCTTCGTTGTTACCTTTCTCAAACATAAACATCGTCAACTTTATCGTCGCCCTCGTCATCATCGTTATCATTGATTACCAAAAAGCACCACGGTAGGAATACTCAACCTCCTGGTCATCCTGATCATAGATAACAGACACATTACCATCATCGTCATCATCCTCAATATCAGATCCATATTCACCATTTAAATGCTAATCCCCTATCATTATCATAACAATCAGCATTAACAACATCACTCTGATCATCATCACCTCAATATCTTCATCAACTTTACCGCCATAGATTTTTACATTCTGGTTCATTCTCATATTAATGACTGTCAAGACCAGATATTCTACAACTAAATCTATCAGCACAGGTTTCCGACCTCCTCCTCCTCCTCTCTTCCTTCTTCTCCCTCCTTCGACTTATTGTCATCATCATCAACATCATTGTCGACAACGTCCTCTGCAACAATCTAATCGTCATCGTGATTAGATGTTCATCCTTTCCTTCCTGTAACTGTTTACCCAAAATTATGTCATAAATGTCTCACAAAATTGCTTCTCAACTCAATTTTATTTTCCAGAATCTTGTATAATAATGATATCCAAGTAATAAAACCTGGCACCTTCCAATATTTATCCAGTTTAAGAACACTGTAAGTTGAATCAGTTTTCTTCTTTAGTATTTCATTGTCTAAATCTCGCTCAATCTGTAATGTGAACCCATCTTTCGTTTAAGCTTCCTCAAGCATCCTTCCAAACCAGAGTTTATTGTTTATGAATTGGAGTGAGTGTGGATCTATTTCTTAAATATTGGATATGCGAGTTCACGATACAAGATGGAACCCATTTATTGCATGCATGAGCATATGTCTGAGTATTTTTACAATTATACTCCACCCGAGCTGTTTGTTCTTTGTGAATCACTGATAATGTTGTGGAGGGCCATTCTTTAGATTTCGGATATATCAGTGTGTGACAATTGAAGGAATACTTTTAGTGCAAGTTGTATCTGTGCATTTCTGTTATATCTTCTGTAATGGACTGGAATATCGATGTTTCGAATTTCATCAAAATTGCAGATGAGGGTTGTATTAATGACTGTCAAGACCATATTAATGACTGTCAAGACCACATATTCTACAGCTAAATCTATCAGCACAGGTTTCCGACCTCCTCCTCCTCCTCTCTTCCTTCTTCTCTCTCCTTCGACTTATTTTCATCAACATCAACATCATTGTCGACAACTTCATCTGCAACAATCAAATCGTCATCCTGATTTGATGTTCATCCATTCCTTCATGTAACTGTTTACCCAAAATTCTGTCATAAATGTCTCATAAAATTGCTTCTTAACTCAATTTTATGTTCCAGAGACTTATCTTGGAATGGCATCACAGAAATCAAAGATGACACCTTCCGATATTTGTCCAGTTTAACAGAACTGTAAGTTGAATCAGTTTTCTTCTTTAGTATTTCATTGTCTAAATCTCGCTCTATCTGTAATGTGAACCCATCTTTCATTTAAGCTTCCTCAAGCATCCTTCCAAACCAGAGTATATTGTTTATGAATTTAAGTGAGTGTGGATCTATTTCTTAAATATTGGATATGCGAGTTCACGATACGAGATGGAACTCATTTATTGCATGCATGTGCATATGTCTGAGTTTTTTACAATTATACTCCATCCGAACTGTTTGTTGTTTGTGAATCACTGATAATGTTGTGGAGGGCCATTCTTTAGATTTTGGATATATCAGTGTGTGACAATTGAAGGGAGACTTTTAGTGCAAGTTGTATCTTTGTATCTCTGTTATATCTTCTGTAATGGACTGGAATATCTATGTTTCGAATTTAATCAAAATTGCAGATGAGGGTTATTTCCCTCTTTTCACACCCCACAAAAATTGTAATTGTGCCACATGTATCCCATACTACTTCTTTGTATGCGCATATTCCAAAATTCCAGTCTTATTGAACTTGATAAAATGATTTTGCTCCTGAAAAATGAAGGTCATGCAGCTCTAAAATGTGTTAGTTGGGGGGGGGGGGCATCCTAATGTCAACCAGAGAAGTTGAATTGTTGAGAATCTTTTTAACTTGGGTCTTATATCTATTGTTTGAATTTCTTTGAAATAGGAAATATATATTCACTGGGTTTGTAAAAGAGAGCAAAGCTACAGGAAACCAAAAGACGAATGATCACAATAAGCAATCATTTACCCAACCCTATCGTTAGTACTCCCAATGTAAGCTTCCTCACCATTCCAGATGTGAGGCACTACCGTATGATGCATTACGAATCTATAGCAGTTGGAAGGGCGTGACCCAACTGAAATAAACATTAACAACTGTGTGAGGTGAGGGCTAAGGAGAAATGAAAGTTTCACCTCTGGAGTTTGAAAATGACCACTATACTGATACGTAACTG
Organism: Octopus sinensis; assembly: GCF_006345805.1. Classification (NCBI taxonomy): domain Eukaryota; kingdom Metazoa; phylum Mollusca; class Cephalopoda; order Octopoda; family Octopodidae; genus Octopus; species Octopus sinensis. The sequence continues at coordinate 4,380,028 of NC_043006.1, read as the reverse complement.
GACAGAATAAATTTACAATCTATAAATGTGTTTTAATAAGCAGTCACACGTCTGGGAAGGTCTTGAAATCAATGTTACCATCTAGGGACTATGTGTGACCCAGTGATAATAAAAAGACTGAAAGGAGGTCTGCAATCAAATAACTTTACTCGACACTTTGCAACTCATTTACTTGACACCACATTGCAGATATCACAATGTAAGTGTATGACAAAGCAAACTGTTACACTGTTGTACCATTGAATTACAAATAATGCTCATCTTGTATGCTCGGGTAACCTTACAGCTTCGAAGAGCACAACTCTATTCGTTTTGGCTTAGATAAAATGACAAAATTATGGTGGTAAGTCCTCACGGCGGGGTCTTTGTAACTTGTAAGAGAATGAAATTATATAAATATTACTTCATTTTTGTCTAATATGTATGGTTAAAATTTCATCAACAGCAAAACTATGTGAATTGTCATGGAGGTTATGGCCCTATTGCATAGGATATAATTTACAGATTTCATAAAGATCAATTCAGTACCATTGACATAGTTTGGGATGATAAAAGAAATGACTAAATTTTTGGAGTTAAGGCCCCATATGTTATCTTATATATACATACATCATACATATATATGTATATATATATATTATTATATATATATATATATATATACATAGATATATATATATATATATATATATACATACTTAGATATAGAAATATATATTATATATATATGTATATATATATATATATGTGTGTGTGTGTGTAGGTGAATGAATTATCTTAGTATTGATATTTCGATTAATCGATACCTGGGTAGCCAATTCACGTCAGAAAACACGGTTGTAGCTACACCATGTAGGAAGCCATAAAAAGTTTTTGTCCGTCTTGAGGCTGATAGAGGTTCGTTGTCTTTCCTGATGAGAAGACGGCATAATGCACCTTTATTCCTTCAGGATTAAGAAATTGCAGTCTTCGAAACATATGTTGAAGGTAAAGGAATTTTGTTAAAGTCTTCGTTCGACTCCATTCTTTCATTATTCATTATATATATAGATATATATATATATATATATATATATATATATATATATATATCTTATTAAAAAGGCAGATTCTATCTGCCTCCCTTTGGGAGTTATACAAATCTACAATATAGGATTTCTTCAATTACAATTTACCTTGCATTTTAACAGTACAATGCATCGCGTCATGCCAGGTCCAGTTTTTAAAATTTAAACTCCAATTAAGCAAAATTTACAGAAAACTCACATTCTGGTTGTGTGTGTCAAATGCTTTTCTTAGTCTGGTTTACAGCACACGCAAACGCACACACACAGTGGGCAACGAATAAAATGAAAGTAATTGACTTACTGTAGTGAGTGATTCTTTCACTCTGCCTCCCACTTCCTCTTTCAACACATAGACACGCAAATAATAAATAAAATTGTAAACTAACGTGCGTGTGTGTGAGGGTGGGTGTGTGTGGGCGTGTGTGTGTGTGTGTGTGTGTGTGCGTGTGCGTGAGTGTGTGACAGGAAAGTTTTTTACGACGAATATAACACCTATATCCAAGTAGCAGAAAGATAAGACAGTAAGGTGTGATTTGAGGAAGATTTGGCTGCTATTTCTACCATGTCTAGCTGCCATGTAGGGGTCTCCCTCATAGGCTCATACATACATATATACATAGATAAGACAGTAAGGTGTGATTTGGGGGAAATTTGGCTGCTATTTCTACCAGGTCTAGCTGCCATGTAGGGGTCTCCCTCATAGGCTCATACATACATATAACATAGATAAGACAGTAAGGTGTGATTTGGGGGAAATTTGGCTGCTATTTCTAGCAGGTCTAGCTGCCATGTAGAGGTCTCCCTCATAGGCTCATACATACATATATACATAGATAAGACAGTAAGGTGTGATTTGGGGGAAATTTGGCTGCTATTTCTACCACGTCTAGCTACCATGTAGAGGTCCCCCTCATTGGCTCATATATTATACATACATAAGACAGTAAGGTGTGATTTGAGGGAGATTTGGCTGCTGTTCTACCAGGTCTGTTAGGCCTTCTCATGTAAACTCAAGCTTCTCATGCCTTGAACATAAGACCAAAGCAGAGAATGTATTCTTTTATTCTTCTGCTTTTTCCAGCCATTGGTCTGTGGCCATGCTGGGGCAATGCCTTGAAGAATTGTAGTTTAATGAATCGACTCCAGTTTTATTTTTGTAAGCATTGTACTTATTCTATCTGTTTCCTTTGTCAAACCACTAGGTGACAGGGATGTAAACAAACCAACATTCGTTGTCAAGCAGTGGTGGAGGACAATCACAAGCACAGACACGCACACACACATACATGCATACACATATACACACATACATACATACATACATATATATATATGTGTGTATATATATATTGCAGCCTGGAAGGTGTTTGTAAGCCATTTAAGAAACACAAAAACCGTTACATTCACTTCAACATTTAAATTTAATTTGCCAAAATATTTTCGTCGCTTTGAGACCGCGACCTGTTCACTGACAAAAATATCGTGCTAACAGGTCGCGGTCTCAAGCGACGAAAATATTTTGACAAATTAAATTTAAATGTTGAAGTGAATCTAACGGTTTTTGTGTGTTTCTTAAATGGCTTATAAACACCTTCAACGCTGCAACTGTTTTCGTTCCAGCACACGATCTCAGATCAAGTCACTTGCTATGCAAGTACATCTCTCTAACTATATATATATATTTATATATATATATATATATATATATGTATATTGGTAAAAACAGTAAGATAACAAAAGAAAGAAAGAGACCTCAATATTATGTAAATAGAGGAAATCTTTATATATAAAAGTGAGGTTGTGTGTCTGTCTCCTACGATTTAGATTCCTAACTACTCCCACATTTTGCGGTGCAGTTTAACCAAAACCGGGTATCTTATAGTCGTGATTCATATCGAGACCGTCTAGGTATTAGCGCGCGTCTACGATGAGTCTACGATTTAAAAAAAAAATTACCATCAATTTTTCCATTTTAATCCATTTTTGACATATATAAGGGAAGTAACTCTCTAAAATTTATTATTAAATCTCAGAACGTAAAAAGCTACAGTAACACCCCTCCCCCTTTGTGGTTAGCCATATTGAGATGGCTATTATACTTTACATCTCTAAAAATGCTTATATAATTATTTCCCTTACAAACCCAAGCAACGCCGGGCGATACTGCTAGTATACATATATATATATAGACAGACACACATATAAAGACAAATTGACAGATACAACTGAGTAGGGAAACAAAAATATGAGACACACCCAGGTGATTTTTTATATTGATAACCCTGGTACTTATTCTATTGGTTTGTTCTTGTGAAACCAGTAAGTTATGGGGATGTAAATAAATGAACAGCAGTTGTGAAGTAGTGATGAGGGCGAAACAGAGACAAAGGCACGCACATACACTTACATATATACATACATATATCTACGAATGATTTGTTTCAGTTCCTGTTTAGGAATCCATTATATAATATATATATATATATATATATATTATATATATATATATATATATATATATATATATATATATATATATATATATATATATATACACGACAAAGATAAATTGATAGATACAACTGAGTGGGAAAACAAAAATATGAGACAGTGCCTAGTGCTTTGTTTGATTTTCATAAGCCTGGTACTTATTCTCTCAGTTTCTTCTTGTGAAACCAGTAAGTAATGGGGATGTAAATAAACGAACACCAGTTGTGGAGCAGTGATGAGGGAGAAACACAAAGACACACACATGCACTTACATATATATATATACATATATATACAATTGATTTCTTTCAGTTTCTGCTCACAAAATCCACTGACAAGGGTTTGGTTAGTCTGAGGCTATAGCAGAAGACACATGCCAAGTAATCATACAGTGGGACTGGACTGAGGACCATGTGTTTTGGAACCAAGTTTGTTACCATACTGCCAAACCTGCACCTATGAATGTGTGTGTAGGTGTTTGTGTGTTTGTGTGTCTAGGTGTGTGTATGTATATGTGTATGGATGTATATATGTGTATATATATATGTGTACATATTACATGTACATCTATATATATACATCTATACATACAATTATACGTATACATATATATCTATAGAAATACATCTATACATATACATGTATATATATATATATATATATATATATATATATATACGTATATAATATATATAAGAATATATATATATATATATATATATACATCTATATGTATACATATATATATATATATAATATATATGTACATATATATAATATATATATATATATATATATATTCTCTTTTACTCTTTTACTTGTTTCAGTTATTGACTGCGGCCATGCTGGGGCACCGCCTTTAGTCGAGCAAATCGACCCGGGACTTATTCATTGTAAGCCCAGTACTTATTCTATCGGTGTCTTTTGCCGAACCGCTAATTGACGGGGACGTAAACACACCAGCATCGGTTGTCAAGCAATGCTAGGGGTACAAACACACACATATACATATATATACATATATACGACAGGCTTCTTGCAAAGTGGATGGCTACTGTTAATGGTTGATCCCTCTTATATAATAGTTTGATTTAATAGTTTCGGCATTAAAGTGAAAGCTTCTGACATTGCAATAGAGAGATGTTTTTGTTTCACTTTTAACACGTAATACTGAAATAGTGGAGAAGATATGATATTGCAGTGGCCTCGCCCTGAGCATGAAGTAAAGATTGTTTGGCCCATGACACTACATGGATCCTAAGTAAGGCATGTGTAAAATTCGAATGAAATCGGTTGTGTAGTTCTCACGTTTTAGGGATTCACACTGACAGACATATAGACAGACAAACGTACATTCTCAGTTTTATATATATCGATACCTGTGTAAATGTATATATATATATATATGTGTGTGTGTGTTGTTTGTGTGTGTGTGTGTGTGTGAGTCTGTGAATAATGTATATATATATATATATATATATATATATATATATATATAATATATATATATATATAAACAAAGAGGGTTTTTGCAACAAGTTGCTAGATAACATACCCAAAGTATTAGAAATAGCAGCCAGAGGACTGTTATTTCTTTACTACAAAATTATGTCTCCACAGACAACAGTATTTGTAACTCATTATGTTGCAAAAAAAAAGAAGAAAATTGTGAAATCAAACAGTCCACGGTCAATTATGGATGTCCGTTTCTGGATTAGAATCAAAGATTTATTTCCTTTGTCAACGTAATTTTCCGGTAAATAAATCTAGAGATGCTAGGAATTCTTACCCTCCATATTTCCGATCAGGCGACATCGAGGCATACAGAAGCTAATCAGCATATCCACATTTATATAGACAAGTGAATTCGTATTTCCCTCCAGAATATTTTCCCACGTTAGTCACAAAATAATACTGTCGAAAATAAATTCGTAGTTCAGACGTAGGGGAGTAAAATAATCAATACAGATAAAGGGTGAAATATAATTAATTTAATAAAACCAACAAATTTCACCAAGTAGTATTTCGGTATGGAAAAGGACCATATTCGGTAAAAGTTTATATAATTATAACAAAGATGGTCTTTGCAACAAGTTGCTAGACCACATACCGAAAGTATTAGAAATGGCAGCCAGAGGACTGTTATATCTATTACTACAAATATATGTCTCCACAGACAACAGTATTTGTAACTCATTATGTGGCAAAAAAAGAAGAAAAAAATCAAACAGTCCACGGTCAACTATGGACGTACGTTTCTGGATTATGATCAAAGATTCATTTCCCTTATCAACATAATATTCCGGTAAATATATCTAGAAATGCTAGGAAATCTTACCCTCCATATTTCCGACCAGGCGACAAACTTTTACCGAATATGGTCCTTTTCCATACCGAAATATTACTTGGTGAAATTTGTTGATTTTATTAAATTAACGATATTTCACCCTTTATCTGTATGAATGCCACTTATATTTGAACACTATACAAATATTCCTTTAAAAAAACTTTTCTTCTAATTTTTCTAAATTTAATTATTTAATCGTTACAGTTGAAAAGGTCTCAAAATGACCGAAACCGGTACTGAAATGTTCTTTATAAAATAATTTTAGCATTTTCAATTTTGACTTGTTTTTTCATATATATATATATACATATATATATATATAATATATATATATATATATATATATATATATATATATATATATATATATATTATATATATATATATATATATCACAATCAAGGAACGGCCATAATAGGCCATTCACCCACTAGAAATAACAGCCAAAAAGCTTCAACCGCAAAATAACATTAATTCTGTAAACCAGGAGAAAATTAAAAAAACATTTACCCTGAAATTCCTTATACGATGCACCGTTTCGTCTACTGTTTAATGGTAAACTGACCTGATTAAATTAAATCAAGCCAATCTACCATAGGCCCTTAGATTCATCAGTAAGGAATAGCCTGGTTTACAGAATTAATGTTATTTTGCGGTTGAAGCTTTTTGGCTGTTATTTCTAGTGGGTGAATGGCCTATTATGGCCGTTCCTTGATTGTGATATTGAACTTAAAAATGGTTTATGACTATTTAATTTTTTTCCCACTAGGCCGCTGGGGGCAAAAGAATTCTACAAAATTTTTTTGCCTCCCTATATTGATTAATTATGAATTTTCTGGTTAGTTCCGTAATGGAATCGGCGGCTTATATTTATTTGCTGCCGATAATTTGGCGCGAGTGCGACGATTTGAAAATTTTAGGTCAGATATTGGCGAGGCATGGACGTGAATGCCTCGTGAAAAATATCTGTTCCGATTTGGCTATTCCTTACTGATGAATCTAAGGGCCTATGGTAGATTGGCTTGATTTAATTTAATCAGGTCAGTTTACCATTAAACAGTAGACGAAACGGTGCATCGTATAAGGAATTTCAGGGTAAATGTTTTTTTAATTTTCTCCTGGTTTACAGAATTAATGTTATTTTGCGGTTGAAACTTTTTGGCTGTTATTTCTAGTGGGTGAATGGCCTATTATGGCCGTTCCTTGATTGTGATATTGAACTTAAAAATGGTTTATGACTATTTAATTTTTTTCCCACTAGGCCGCTGGGGGCAAAAGAATTCTACAAAATTTTTTTGCCTCCCTATATTGATTAATTATGAATTTTCTGGTTAGTTCCGTAATGGAATCGGCGGCTTATATTTATTTGCTGCCGATAAATTTGGCGCGAGTGCGACGATTTGAAAATTTTAGGTCAGATATTGGCGAGGCATGGACGTGAATGCCTCGTGAAAAATATCTGTTCCGATTTGGCTATTCCTTACTGATGAATCTAAGGGCCTATGGTAGATTGGCTTGATTTAATTTAATCAGGTCAGTTTACCATTAAACAGTAGACGAAACGGTGCATCGTATAAGGAATTTCAGGGTAAATGTTTTTTTAATTTTCTCCTGGTTTACAGAATTAATGTTATTTTGCGTTGAAGCTTTTTGGCTGTTATTTCTAGTGGGTGAATGGCCTATTATGGCCGTTCCTTGATTGTGATATTGAACTTAAAAATGGTTTATGACCATTTAATTTTTTTCCCACTAGGCCGCTGGGGGCAAAAGAATTCTACAAAATTTTTTTGCCTCCTATATTGATTAATTATGAATTTTCTGGTTAGTTCCGTAATGGAATCGGCGGCTTATATTTATTTGCTGCCGATAAATTTGGCGCGAGTGCGACGATTTGAAAATTTTAGGTCAGATATTGGCGAGGCATGGACGTGAATGCCTCGTGAAAAATATCTGTTCCGATTTGGCTATTCCTTACTGATTAATCTAAGGGCCTATGGTAGATTGGCTTGATTTAATTTAATCAGGTCAGTTTACCATTAAACAGTAGACGAAACGGTGCATCGTATAAGGAATTTCAGGGTAAATGTTTTTTTAATTTTCTCCTGGTTTACAGAATTAATGTTATTTTGCGGTTGAAGCTTTTTGGCTGTTATTTCTAGTGGGTGAATGGCCTATTATGGCCGTTCCTTGATTGTGATATTGACTTAAAAATGGTTTATGACTATTTAATTTTTTTCCCACTAGGCCGCTGGGGGCAAAAGAATTCTACAAAATTTTTTTGCCTCCCTATATTGATTAATTATGAATTTTCTGGTTAGTCCGTAATGGAATCGGCGGCTTATATTTATTTGCTGCCGATAAATTTGGCGCGAGTGCGACGATTTGAAAATTTTAGGTCAGATATTGGCGAGGCATGGACGTGAATGCCTCGTGAAAAATATCTGTTCCGATTTGGCTATTCCTTACTGATGAATCTAAGGGCCTATGGTAGATTGGCTTGATTTAATTAATCAGGTCAGTTTACCATTAAACAGTAGACGAAACGGTGCATCGTATAAGGAATTTCAGGGTAAATGTTTTTTTAATTTTCTCCTGGTTTACAGAATTAATGTTATTTTGCGTTGAAGCTTTTTGGCTGTTATTTCTAGTGGGTGAATGGCCTATTATGGCCGTTCCTTGATTGTGATATTGAACTTAAAAATGGTTTATGACTATTTAATTTTTTTCCCACTAGGCCGCTGGGGGCAAAAGAATTCTACAAAATTTTTTTGCCTCCCTATATTGATAATTATGAATTTTCTGGTTAGTTCCGTAATGGAATCGGCGGCTTATATTTATTTGCTGCCGATAAATTTGGCGCGAGTGCGACGATTTGAAAATTTTAGGTCAGATATTGGCGAGGCATGGACGTGAATGCCTCGTGAAAAAATCTGTTCCGATTTGGCTATTCCTTACTGATGAATCTAAGGGCCTATGGTAGATTGGCTTGATTTATTTAATCAGGTCAGTTTACCATTAAACAGTAGACGAAACGGTGCATCGTATAAGGAATTTCAGGGTAAATGTTTTTTTAATTTTCTCCTGGTTTACAGAATTAATGTTATTTTGCGGTTGAAGCTTTTTGGCTGTTATTTCTAGTGGGTGAATGGCCTATTATGGCCGTTCCTTGATTGTGATATTGAACTTAAAAATGGTTTATGACTATTTAATTTTTTTCCCACTAGGCGCTGGGGGCAAAAGAATTCTACAAAATTTTTTTGCCTCCCTATATTGATTAATTATGAATTTTCTGGTTAGTTCCGTAATGGAATCGGCGGCTTATATTATTTGCTGCCGATAAATTTGGCGCGAGTGCGACGATTTGAAAATTTTAGGTCAGATATTGGCGAGGCATGGACGTGAATGCCTCGTGAAAAATATCTGTTCCGATTTGGCTATTCCTTACTGATGAATCTAAGGGCCTATGGTAGATTGGCTTGATTTAATTTAATCAGGTCAGTTTACCATTAAACAGTAGACGAAACGGTGCATCGTATAAGGAATTTCAGGGTAAATGTTTTTTTAATTTTCTCCTGGTTTACAGAATTAATGTTATTTTGCGGTTGAAGCTTTTTGGCTGTTATTTCTAGTGGGTGAATGGCCTATTATGGCCGTTCCTTGATTGTGATATTGAACTTAAAAATGGTTTATGACTATTTAATTTTTTTCCCACTAGGCCGCTGGGGGCAAAAGAATTCTACAAAATTTTTTTGCCTCCCTATATTGATTAATTATGAATTTTCTGGTTAGTTCCGTAATGGAATCGGCGGCTTATATTTATTTGCTGCCGATAAATTTGGCGCGAGTGCGACGATTTGAAAATTTTAGGTCAGATATTGGCGAGGCATGGACGTGAATGCCTCGTGAAAAATATCTGTTCCGATTTGGCTATTCCTTACTGATGAATCTAAGGGCCTATGGTAGATTGGCTTGATTTAATTTAATCAGGTCAGTTTACCATTAAACAGTAGACGAAACGGTGCATCGTATAAGGAATTTCAGGGTAAATGTTTTTTTAATTTTCTCCTGGTTTACAGAATTAATGTTATTTTGCGGTTGAAGTTTTTTGGCTGTTATTTCTAGTGGGTGAATGGCCTATTATGGCCGTTCCTTGATTGTGATATTGAACTTAAAAATGGTTTATGACTATTTAATTTTTTTCCCACTAGGCCGCTGGGGGCAAAAGAATTCTACAAAATTTTTTTGCCTCCCTATATTGATTAATTATATATATATATATATATGTTTATCTACAAATAGGTGGTGCCTATGTGTGTGGTTAAATGTGTATGTGTCTGTTTGTCTATGTATATGTGTATGCAAGTGTATGGAAATGTACTTGTAAATCGGTCTCTATATCATGTACGGTGTTACCAATGATTAGCCTTTCCCTACCAATTCTTTCCCATGTTCCTCTTCCCATGATCCTCTTCTCTTCTTATTCCTTCCTCTTTGTTTTCTTCTTCTCCTCCTACTCATTTTCCTTATTTTTCCTCCTTCTGTTTTACTTTTAATTATACAAACTGTACTCCTACTTCATCTCCTCCTCCTTCTTCTTCATCTCATCCTCCTCCTCCTCCTTCTTCTTCTTCTTCTTCTCCTCCTCCTCATCATCATCCTTCTTCTTCTTCTTCTTCTTCTTCTTCTTCTCTCTTCTTCTTCTTCTTCTTCTTCTTCTTCTTCTTCTCCTCATGTATGTAAAAGTTCTCGTTCCTGAATCGTTCATAAACTTTTCTCTTTCTCTTCCGCTGAATTCTCTGAATTCATTATCTTTAAGTCGAATCTATTTCCTTCTTTAGTCATTTCATTGACGACATTTCTCTCAATCTGTAATATGTGCCCATCGCTCCTTTAAGCTCCCTCAACCGTCCTTCGAAAGAAGCCTTTTATCGTTTGTGTAATTGAGTATGTGATTGTGGGAGCATTTCTTATATATTGGATATGTGAGTTCACGATCCAAGATGGAACACATTTATTGCATGCATGTGTATATGCCTGATTACGTTTACAATCTTTCTCTGAACGAACTGTATTATTGTTTGTGAAATCATTGCTAATATTCTGGGGGGCCGTTCCTGAGATTTCGGATTTAACAATTTGTGACAATTGTATGGGAACTTATAGTGCAATGTCTGTGTATCTCTATATGTATATATATATATATATCTATCTATCTATAACTCTCTCTATATATATATGTGTGCGTATATGTGTGTGTGTTTATGTGTGCATGCGCGTATGTGTGTGCGTTTGTGTGTGTGTATGTGTGGGTGGGTTTTTATATATAGATATGGCTGTTGTCATTATGTGTGTTTGTGTATATATGTGTCTGTTTTTCTATGGATGTGTGTATGCAGTGTATAAAAATGTACTGGTAATTCGGTCTCTACATCATGAACCGTATTTATTTTTCCATCACCAATGATTAACATCTTAGATTTCCTGTCTTTCTACTTCGTCTTTATCATCCCCCTGCTCCACTTCATCCTCCTCTTCGTTTCATCTTTTTTCTTCTTTTTCTTCTCCACCTTCCCCTTCTTCTTCCTTTCCTCCTTTTTTCCTTTTACTTATACATCTTCTTCTTGTCTTCTTCTTTTCCTAATTCTTGGTCGTCTCCTTAAACCCTTCTTTCCCCTTTTCCTTTTCTTTCTTTACTTCATCTGTTTTACTCTCCTTTTCATCTTTTCCTATTCCGCTTTCATCTCCAACATCATCCACTTCTATTCTTCTTGCTCTTCTTCTTCTTCTTCTTCATCCTATTCTCCTCCTCTTCCTCCTTATTCTTCTTCTTACTTTTCCTCTTTTTCTTCTACTTCGTCTTCTCCTTCAAACCTTCTTTCACATCTTCTTGTTCTTTCTCTACTTCATCTGTTTTATTCTCATTACCATCGTCTTCATCATCATCCCCTTTTCTTCTTGTTCTGCTTTTCCTGCTCCCTTCTATCTTCTTCTTCATCATCACCTTTTCCTCACCTTCCTCTTCACCCCCTCGTCTCCTTCTTCTCCTTCTTTCTTTATTTCTCGTGTGTGTAAAAATATCCTCTTTCTCCATCATCAGCTGAAGTCTCTTATTCCCCCAAACTCTGTATTTAATTCACCACCATTGCCACCGTGATAACTATGGACGTCTTCCTCTCTGTCCTCATCAGACTCATTAATCTCATCTTCATTGTTACATTTCTCCCTCATAAACATCATCAAGTTCATCGTCGCCATCTTCATCATCGAGATCATTTATTACCAAATAGCACCACGATAGAGATACAATATCTTGAAATCCATTCTGATCCTGGACGACAAATACATTACCATCATCGTCATCATCCTCAATATCATATTCATGTTCACTATTGAAATGCTAATCCTCAATCATTATCATAACAATCAGCATTAACAACATCACTCTCGTCGTCATCATCATAATCTCTTCGTTATGGATAGTACCACCATTTATTTTCACCTTTGCCTTATTAACATATTCATCACTATCAATCTCACACTTCTTCTTTTTCTTCTTCTTCTTCTTCTTCTTCTTCTTCTTCTTCTTCTTCTTCTTCTTCTTCTTCCTTTTCTTCTCCTTTATGTAAAAATTCTCTTTCATGATTTCTTCATATCATTTTCTCTTTCCTTATCATCCGCTGAATTCTCTATTCCTCTAAAACCTCTTATATTTAAATCTTCTTTAATATTTCATTACGTTATCTTTCTAAATTTGTAATATGTGCCTATCCTTCATTTTAACCACCCTTGTCTATACATCCAAAGTCCAGTTTTATTTTTTGTAAATGTGAGAGTGTGAGTGTGGGTCCCTTTCTAAAAATATGGGAAATTTTAATGCACGATACAAGACGAAACCCAGTGAGTGCATGCGCGTGTATTTCTGTGTATGTTTACAATCTTTCTCTATCCGAACTGTGTTATTGTTTGTGAAACACTGCGAATGTTGCGGGGAGAAATTCGTGAGATTTCTGATATAAAAGTTTGAGACAATTGAAGAGAAAATGTGGTGCAAATAATTATGTCCGTGTGTGTGTGTGTGTGCGATGGTGTCTCTGTGCGTGTTTGTATCAGTTGGTGCATGGATGCGTGTATGCGAGTGTAGCAAAATGTATCTGTAATTCGGTTTCTATATCATGTACGGTATTTATTCCTCCGTCAACACTGATTAACGTCTTTGACTTCTTTTTTCTTCTTATTCGTCATATTCTTCCTCTTATTCTTTATTTCATTTCCTACCCTATGTCCTTCTGCGTATGTTAATTTATGTCTAACCACTTCCCCTTCTTAATTCTTTTTTTCTCCTGCTTTGGTTGTGTGTGTCTGTTTGTGTATTGTTTAACATTCTAGACTTCTATTTCTGCTTTCTTTCTTCATCGTCCCATCCTCCTTCTTCATCCTTCTTCTCGCTCCTCCTCATCTTTTTCTTTCTTCTTCTTGCTTCTTCTTCTCCTCCTACCTCTACTTATACTTCTACTTGTAGTTGTTGTCGTTGTTGTTGTTCTTCTTCTTCTTCCTTGTCTTTTTACTCGTCTACATTTTTCCTTCTGATTCTTCATATCCATCCTTTCTCTTATTCTTCAATTTCATTTTCTTCACACTCTCCTCTGCATCTATCAATTTATCTCTCCCCGCTTCCTCTTCCTCATTGTTCTTTTTATCCGGCTTTTACTTTTCTTGCCTCTTCTACTCATTGCCGTTGTTGTAGCTGTTGTTGTTGTTGTTGTTGTTGTTGTTGTTCTTGTTCTTCTTCATCTTCTTTTTCTCCTCCCCCTCCTCCCCCTCCTCCTCCTTCTTCTTCTTCTGCTGCTTCTGCTCCTGCTGCTTCTTCTTCTTCCCTTTCCTTTTGTTGTCATCGTCTTCTTTCGCCTCTTTTTCCTTTCGCAATTTATTTTGTTTTCCTTCTGCTCTTCTTTTTCTTTCTCTCCTTCTTCTTTGTCATCTTCTTCTTGTTGCTGCTTTTCTTCTTCATCTTTTACTTCTGCTACTCCTTCGTCTCGTCTAGTTCTTATTTTTCTACTCCTCCTCCTTCAACTCTTCATTCTCTCCTTTCTTTTTGTTCTTCCTCTACTACATCTCCTCTACTTTCCTTCTTTTTCCTCTTCTATTCCTTCTTTTTCTGTTATTTTCCGTCTTCTTCTGTTCTCTTCCTTCCTCCCCTCCTCTTCATATTCTTCCTTCTCGCCGTCCCTCTCATCATCATCTCCATTTAAATTTCTTAATTATATCTAATTTTTTTCGCCATAATATTTAACATTTTGTCACTAATCTTTTCTATATGTTTGTTATGAACTCCGTTTTACGTTACAGGAATTTGAATGACAATAATATCACGTATATTCAACGCGGTACCTTCGAAAACCTTCCGAATTTAGAAGAACTGTGAGTTGTGTCGCTTTTGTTCGTACCATCTATTTCCCCATATATCTACATTGTTAATATCTTCTCCAACTTTGTTTTTTTCTCTCTCTCTTTCAAGAGTGTATCTATCTAACACCCGTTCACTCTCTCCATAGTTTCTCTGAGTGTATGTGTGAATGCGTGTTTGTGAAAGTGTAGGTGTATGGATGAATGAGCTTCTTTTTACTTACTTCTTATGCATAGGTAATCGTGTTCTTGTTTCTAAACATCCGTTTACCTAATATTCAAATTCTCATTATTCAACTATATTCCATCATTTTTCTCGTTGTTTACTTTTTTATTCTAGTTTTCTAAGTTTATCTTTTAATCTTCATATGTTTTTGTGTATGGATGTACAGATACCGAGTATATCAGAAAAAAGTGTCCAAATTTTAGATACAAATTCGAAACGTGTGTCTCAGTATTACTTAAAGGTAACAGAAGTATCAGCGCTTTTCTTACACAAATGGGCCATATTTGAGCAAGACGAAATGTGAGTTCCTCTCCAAGCTCTCATGAATAATCATGAATGAATTGGCGAAGATGAAATTCTATGTTTTAACATAGCTCAGGATTGGGAGCTCATGAAATACTGGAATAAAGTTCAAATGGAAGGTTTTAAAGTTATATTTGAAAAATTGAGTAAGAATTCTGGCCAAACCCTTGGATTTTAGGCATCATGAGTTACTCCTTGTTTGCCAAAGACTTTATCAACCCTTTTCCTGCCTTACCACAAAATTTCTTATGGAAGTTCACATCAATGTCCTATTCACACGACCTAAGAATGGATGTTTCGAGGGCTTTCAGATAGGTGTGGGGCTACTCACAAACATTTTTATGATCAGTTCATGCCAGATGCTGACGTCTAAAGTGCTCAAACCAGGTGATGAATGAGGCTAAGTGCCCTTATCCTAAAACCTTTTCGCAAACTCATCCATGGGAAACACTTGTCTCACTACACTTGTGTGACAAGGAACATCCTCTTACCATCAGAGATCATGCATTTGAAAAGTATCACTTAGTCAGGTTTTTGCCCCTAAAATGACATTATTACTTTCTCGTGAGCTGAAGCGAGAACTCAGCTGTCGCGTCAGTTTGTGCGCATATCGAGGGTGAATATCCTTCTTCTCGCTCCTCCTCATCTTATTATTTTCTTCTTCTTCTTTGCTTCTTCTTCTCCTCCTACCTCTACTTATACTTCTACTTGTAGTTGTTGTCGTTGTTGTTGTTGTTCTTCTTCTTCCTTGTCTTTTTACTCGTCTACATTTTTCCTTCTGATTCTTCATATCCTTCTTTCTCTTATTCTTCAATTTCATTTCTTCACACTCTCCTCTGCATCTATCAATTTATCTCTCCCCGCTTCCTCTTCCTCATTGTTCTTTTATCCGGCTTTTACTTTTCTTGCCTCTTCTACTCATTGCCGTTGTTGTAGCTGTTGTTGTTGTTGTTTTTCTTGTTGTTCTTGTTCTTCTTCATCTTCTTTTTCTCCACCCCCTCCTCCCCCTTCTCCTCCTTCTTCTTCTTCTGCTGCTTCTGCTCCTGCTGCTGCTTCTTCTTCCCTTTCCTTTTGTTGTCATCGTCTTCTTTCGCCTCTTTTTTCTTTCGCAATTTATTTTGTTGTTTTCCTTCTGCTCTTCTTTTTCTTTCTCTCGTTCTTCTTTGTCATCTTCTTCTTCCTTTTCTTCTTCTTCTCTTCTTCTTCTTCTTCTTCTTCTTCTTCTTCTTCTTCATCTTTTACTTCTGCTACTCTTTCGTCTCGTCTAGTTCTTATTTTTCTACTCCTCCTCCTTCAACTCTTCATTCTCTCCTTTCTTTTTGTTCTTCCTCTACTACATCTCCTCTACTTTCCTTCTTTTTCCTCTTCTATTCCTTCTTTTTCTGTTATTTTCCGTCTTCTTCTGTTCTCTTCCTTCCTCCCCTCCTCTTCATATTCTTCCTTCTCGCCGTCCCTCTCATCATCATCTCCATTTAAATTTCTTAATTATATCTAATTTTTTTCGCCATAATATTTAACATTTTGTCACTAATCTTTTCTATATGTTTGTTATGAACTCCGTTTTACGTTACAGGAATTTGAATGACAATAATATCACGTATATTCAACGCGGTACCTTCGAAAACCTTCCGAATTTAGAAGAACTGTGAGTTGTGTCGCTTTTGTTCGTACCATCTATTTCCCCATATATCTACATTGTTAATATCTTCTCCAACTTTGTTTTTTTCTCTCTCTCTTTCAAGAGTGTATCTATCTAACACCCGTTCACTCTCTCCATAGTTTTCTCTGAGTGTATGTGTGAATGCGTGTTTGTGAAAGTGTAGGTGTATGGATGAATGAGCTTCTTTTTTACTTACTTCTTATGCATAGGTAATCATGTTCTTGTTTATAAACATCCGTTTACCTAATATAAAAAAATCCCATTATTCAACTTTATTCCATCATTTTTTCTCGTTGTTTACTTCTTTATTCTAGTTTTCTAAGCTTATCTTTTAATCTTCATATGTTTTTGTGTATGGATGTACAGATACCGAGTATATCAGAAAAAAAGTGTCCAAATTTTAGATACAACTTCGGAACGTTGTGTCTCAGTATTACTTAAAGGTAATAGAACTATCAGCGGCTTTTCTAACACAAATGGACCCTATTTTGAGCAAGACGAAATGTGAGTTCCTCTCCAAGCTCTCATGAATAATCATGAATGAATTGGCGGAGATGAAATTCTATGTTTTAACATAGCTCAGGATTGGGAGCTCATGAAACATTGGAATAAAGTTCAAATGGAAGGTTTTAAAGTTATATTTGAAAGATTGAGTAAGAATTCTGGATAAACCTCTGGCTTTTAGGCATCATCAGCTACTCCTTGTTTGCCAAAGACTTTATCAACCCTTTTCCTGCCTTACCACAAGATTTCTTATGGAAATTCTCATCAATGTCCTATTCCCACGTCCAGGTAAGTGTGGGGCTACTCACGAGCTTATTTAATGATCAGATCATGCCAGGTGATGAATGATGCCAAGTGTCCTTATCCTAAAACCTTTTCGCAAACTCATCCATGCGAAACATTTGTCTCACTACACATGTGTGACAAGGAACATTCTCTTACCATCAGAGATCATTCAGTTGAAAGTATCACTTAGTCAGTTTTTGCGCCTAAAAGACACTTTGGCTTTCTCGTGAGCTGAAGCCAGAACTCAGCTGTCGCGTCAGTTTCTGTGCATATCTTGGCTGAATATCTTCTCATCTATGTGAAATATCTCTAGAAGGTTGTGTTTCTCTTTGTCGTAGATGAACTTCGCCCTCTCCAATCTTCTAAACTTTTGTCCTGGAGTATCAAGACTCCTCACAAGTTTCATATGCGATTTCATTTTCACATCTTCTGTCCCCAGATGCCAATAATCTTATGGATTGATTTGGATCTCTTCTGATCGATCTCTTCATCTCCAGATTGAAATGATCCTTCTTGAGGATATGACCTCTTTATGTAGCTTTCCTCTCCACTATTCCATCATTCTCAAACGTACACACAATTGTCTTGATAATTATTGAATGGGCATTGAAGATGGAATCTAGAGAATGAATTTCGCTACCATTACTGAAGGACTGAATGGTTTTAACCCTCTCAAACTTGCTCAGTCGGGTGTGGCTGACACAAAACGGTTTCATCCTTTTACATTTCTAGCTTAATATCTCAAATGGTATTTCACTGATTCTTATAAAAACGTGTGTCAGTATGTCCAGTCGTCTTATGTCCAAAACAACTAACAAAAATCAAAAAGTGTGTTAGTTTAAAATTTTTCAAGAGTGTTTGTGCATGGCAGTTTTGCTGTTACATATGTTATATATTTATGTCTAAGTATATGTGCGAGTGCGCGTGAATGTATCAAATCTTAACCTATTCTCCATCATCATCATTAGAAACTACACTAGCACGAACGTCAACATGAAAATCATCATCATTATCTTCATAATTATCCTCATTAGAATCATTATCACAATCAGCACCAGCAACCTTTTCTTCAACACTACCACATTCTTCCTGTCTTAAGACTCAAAACTATGTACGACGACGACGTCTGGCACCACCACTCCCCCTCCTTCTCCTCCCCTTCACCAACACCACCATCAGATTCTCTTGTGAAAAGAAGCTGCGAAAAAGCGAAACCAAATCAGATGAAAATATAAAAACGAACACTAGTGACTTCTACAGATTTCAAAAGTATTTACCTTAGTGCGCTACAGCCTATGGCCAGGAGGATAAGCGAAATACTCAATTAACAATTCGCAAATGCTTTCAATTCCTCATTAGAAAATATGCAAATAAGCAAGCTTGATAAGTTCCTACAGAAAAGAAAGAAAACATCTGTTATTTCGATGTGAACTTAGTCACGGCTCTAATGGTTTTCTAGGAATGCTTTTAAAGATTTGCAAGAAAGCCCTTCCAGAACTACTGCAGATACGTTTCCAGAGCTTCCGTACATGTGGGCAAACATTCCAAAGTGTTAGAAGAGGTTTATATTGATTAAGAAGGAAGTAGAGAAAACTCTAAATATTACAGGTATAATTCTCTGATCTCACATATTATGCAAGTTATGAGACTCGTTGTCGGAAAGTAGTTGATTACATTTCGAGAACAAAACCTATTCACTAACACACAGAATGGCTTCTGTCCAGGAAGGAGTTGTCTTACTCAGCAGCTACTGCAATGTGACTGGGTACTGAAACAACAGGTGAACTTTTCAAATATGGATGATATCTGGACATCAATATTCCAACATCAGCCATATTTAACCAGTCTGCAATTAACATGTTAATGGTTTTAATTTGTTGTGAAGTATTTCAATGTGCGTAGATTTGTAATATTAACAGATTTTCTTGCAGTCAGAACCTTGTGGGCGTGACCAAATATATATTATATCATGATTGCTAGGGTAGAAGCTTCATTATTACTTTAAGAGTTTTGGAAGAACACCTGTTAATTAAACAATGTGGACATTAGTTAGTTCTAAATGATGCTTAGTTTTGTCATTAACCGAATGCCACAAAGTTTTTGACCATTTTTGACCAATAGCAGTACTGTGTATTGTATAACTAGACTTTAATTTGAAAGTACTTTTTTAGTATGCTGGCATCCGGATTCAGTAAATGTATCATGTTTCAAAACAGGAGAAGAAATTTGTACAGTTTTGAAATATGAGTTATCTCTTGGAAATACAGCATCACTGACAGCTCAGAATATTAATGGAGAATTTCATTCTAATGTTATTACACAGCAGACAGTATCAAATTGGTTTGCAAAATCTAGTTCTGGTAAATTTGATCTTACAAATGAGCAATGCGGTCGACCAGAAACAAAGTTGGATATTTTCGAACTGAAAGCAACCGTCGAGTCTGATCCATCTCAAAGTGCCTGTGAATTATTGTTGTTGTTTTGTGTTAGCAAACAATATTGACTCACCTAGTTCAAATCGGTAAAGTGAAAACGTTGGATAAGTGGCTTCGACATGTATTCAATAAAAATCAGAAATAGCAACGTTTGGATGCCTACATTATGCTAGTTTCTCATCGCAAAAAAGAATTATTTTACAAAAGATTGTAAGATGATGAGAAATCGATCCAATGCCTCAACTGTAGAGGTTAACCACAATGACTGGACCAAGACGAGCCACCAAAAACACAGTTCAAAACGGAAAAGAAGCTGTTGGGTGTTGTTTGGTGGTCTGGTCCAGGTGTGATCCGTTATGATTTCATTACCCCTGGCTCATTAATCTCAGCCGAAGTACACTGCAGCCAACTGGAACAAATGATGCAGAAAAGTACAAAAAACAACCTAGATTAGTCAACAGATCAATCCTATTTTACTGCAAGACATCGCCGGATTACACATCGAAAAAATAACTTTGGCGAAACTACAGGGTTTCGAGTTGGAAGCTCTCCTTAATCTACCTACTCACCCGATATTGCCCCCACTGACTACCACATCTTTCAGAATTTCGCTAGCTTTTTGTTAGGAAAACAAATTATTTCCGATGATTCTGTAAAACAAGCCTTCCAGGAATTTATTGTCTCTAGACTACCAGGCTTTTACAGTTCCGGGTTGCACAGGCTACCGCTGAAATGGCAAAAGTGTATTGAAAATATGGGTGCATATATTGAAGAATAAAACTATTCCTTGTATTTAAAAAACATTGGTTTTCGATAATTTTCATACTTGACGACCTAATATGAAAGATATATATGTTTTACAAAACAGTTTAGAGACAAACATTAATTCCTACTTATATTTTGAATATGTTTCTTAAAGTTGTGAATTGGTGTTAAGATAAGTGTTTTAATTATTCATGATTAATTTTTGCAATTTCGTCATTATATTGCTCTTGGAATCTCTCTCTATATAAACGGCAGTTTGTCTGTCTGTGTGTCTGTGTGTCTGTCAGGTTGTACCCTCACTCTGACCACGGCTTTCAACCGATTCTGATGAAACTTGACACACACATAGCCCAATATCATAATTCAAAACTAACGCAGTGAAAATTTTGAAAAGTTCCCCCAGTTCTGAAAAAAATCGATAAATTCGACATGGGGTCGAGAATCTAAGCTTTTTATATGCAACACATTTTCTGTCTAGGGGACGCAACTCGACCTTTTTATCGCCCAAAGGACAGCTAGGAACATCGTATACACAGAAGTATTCGAGTGAAGAGAAGACATTGCAACCTACACATGCGCCTTCGTTCCCTAGAGGGAAATGATTAAATTGGGATTAGTCGTTGCCTGCTAGGGGCTCTTACATACCCGGGCAACGCCGGGCTATGCTGCTAGTATATAATATTTGTACATTCGGTGAGAATGTGATGTAAACCAACATCGTGCACAAAACAATGTCTCGATGTCTTGTTATTCTTATAGCGTATTTCGTCCATCTTTGTTAATCGGTTATCACAGAAACCTTCTCTTCCCTCAGGATATCTAAGTGAGATTAATGGAAACTGCTCTTGTCCAAACTATAGGCAGAAAACTCATAGAGAAATAAACATCTTTGCAGTAAACATGAGCTTTTATTTGGTTAGATTAGACAGTATATTAACAGTAGAAAACAGACTTATTAATTGTACGTATTCTAACTTATAGAATACTTATTTCTTTTTTCCAGATATTTGAGCAACAACCAAATACAAAACTATGAGGATGGCGCGTTCTTATTCCTTCCCAGTATTTCTAACATGTATGTACAACAATTCTTTCTTTATTGGAAAACCAAAAGTCTTTGTAAACACATGAATAGATGCCATCAGACTAAAATCATAAACACATTTCATCAGACAAAAATCATAAAAAATGATATCATCAAATTCACAGTTGTTTAATTCAGTTGACAATAAATAGCAATGTTTTGGCTTTAATTTTAATGTGGCACCATGGATATTTCTGAGTATTGTGTTTTGTCATTGCAACGTCAGTGTTCAAACAACATGAAGGTTGGTTTGATATAGTTTCATCCATGTTCGGAAATACGAGGTGTATTCAAAAGGCGTCCAATATTTGGGTACAAAAGCATCCAACCTTTGTCCATTTCATAAATTTTATTTAATCTTCTTCAAAATACTCCTCTTGGGATTTCACTCACTTGTCCCAAGTTTTGTCATCGTTTCTATCATTTCTGGAACACCTTCTTGAGAGTGTTATGCAGCTCTGCTGTCCTCTCTCCACTCGGATCGCTTCTCTTTCAGCGTCGTTTTTACTTTTGGAAAGAGCCAGAAGTCACATGGTGCCATGTGGGGAGATTTGGGAGCCTATCGAAAAAGGGGTCTGTTACTATTGATCATGAAAGCTTGGATTACGAAGTGCATTCAAAATGTATCTGAATTTATTTTTTCGCTGATATTTCTGCTGCATGCACAAATCCTCCGTTAAATATAATACACTGATCCTTGCTTATTTCAACTTCGTGAATAATTCCCTGGATTGTTACATTACGATCTTCGATGACTAATTACCGAAGCTTCTCAATCAGCTCCTCATTTCGCCTTCTTTATGGCCTGCCTCAGCGTGCTTCACTCGCCTCTGAGGTTCGGCCATGTTTGAAGGCGTTGTACCACTCTTTGTTCTACGTTTTTCCCATGGCATCATTAATAAGAGCCTGCCGAATCTTCTCGTTGGTGTCAGTTTGAGTAACACTCAGCCTTCTTCGAAACTAAATGCAATATCTCTGCTCGATGTACCCTAACACCCGGAGACTGGTGCAGCCTACTGGGTGGTACACTGATGCGTCATACCGGCGTGTGTATACCAAGGCGTCAGGCTGGCGCGGCATATTAGCGAGGAGGAAAGTTCCAGGCATATGCAGGAAGGATGGCGTCACATATCCACCTAAAGGATTTTGTGCACACGCAGCATTAGTTTTGGCGAAAAAAGCATACATTTTGGATGCATTTCGTACATAAAATAAATTTAAGCTGGTTCAGAAGTATACATGTACAAATACACACACACACAAACATTAGACATTTAGGAGATTCGAAATCTGGAGAATAGCTGTGAAAAGATTAGAAGGTTGAGTGAAAATACCCTTTTAAGACGAGGTAAAGGAGCAATTAAGCAGACTCAAACTCTGCACAATTCAAATTCTACATGAGCAGTCAGTACTATTGAGCTAACTGATCACTGACACTAAACGGTGCCTTTCACAAGGTTAAATTTTAACGTTTGGAATTTGGAAGAATTTTTCATAAACAAATATCAAAGTTTTGAGTGTGTTCGATTCTATATATATATATATACATACATATATGCTGAATCCCTCTTCGGTCATGACTGTCCATGGGATTGCACCTAGAATGTTACCCTCCCAGGGCAAGTCTGGGAGGCCAAGATTATTTATGTGTATATATATATATATAAATATATGTATATATATGCATATATATATATGTATATATATGTATATATATATATAGATATATATATAATATATATATATATAATATATATAACATATACATATATATATGTATACATATATGTATATATATATTATAAACATGATAGATATATATATACATATATACATATATGTATATATACATATACACATGCATATATACTACAACAATTCATAGGTTGCTGGCTAGGTGGGTGGATGTTTGTCTACTAGATTGTAGTCGCGGGCTAGCTGGCGGTTGGTTGGTTGGTAACTATAGGAAAGAGAATTACCAAGAGTTCCATCGGCTCCTGGAAACAAAATTCAAAATAACAGTTACAAAATCCTTAACCACACAGCCTTACTTGCGTCCACATATATTTTGTTTGGAATACTGAAACTTTAAATAGACGAAGCGAATGGTAGGTTGGTTTTATGTCTACAGAACTGGTTGATGTCCCCGATAAACATTGGTTATTTTTGTATCGAAAATCGTTTTTAACCCAATGTTCCAAATTGAAGTAGGAAAAGATTCAGAAAGAAATATTTAGTCAATGCCCTCATCTAAGACAGTTTCCTACTTCAAACTTGGAATTCTCCATTCGTTGAATTGTCCTACCACAGTTCCTTCGAATATCGTCAAGAGCAAAGACGATGTATGGACAACAACACAATCATGCTAATCCAGTCCTGCCCAGCATCGATAATTTATTTCTTCTTTACAAAACCAAGTAACCGTGCGTATTTCTTCCTCCAGTTCCAGAGAGGTTATGCGTCTTCAGCCATTTGACACGGACGAGTTGACATTGCTGCTAATCGCTTTGTAGGTGCGAAATAATGGTGCTTCTCTTTCGTATACATGTACTTCAGACGGATATATATATATTATATATAAATTAAATTAGAGTAAAACACTATTAGGCAAATAAAAAACAATGAAAAACATAGACCAAAAACATAAAAATATATATACAAAATATATAAAATATAAAATTTAAAAATTTAAATTATTTAATTTAAAATTGAGATTATTAATTATTTATTATCTTTTTATTTATTTAATTATTTTTATATTAAAATATATAAACTATCAAAAAGTATATATATATATGTAGGTGTATATATATATATATATATATATATATATATATATATATAGATATATATATATATATATATATAAGTTCGTACATACATACACACAATAAAAATACACCAAACGGAAAATTCGCAGCTAATTCCTCATCACTGATCATCTAAGACATCAAAAACACTTTGTGCCTTTAACTATCATATTGGTACGCTTTTGGGGGCCCAACGGCGAGGGGGAAAAGAAATGGATGAGAGAGATGCGACGGATCACCGGTTACGTGGTAGTGGGAGGAGGAGAGACAAAGAATGGTTGAATGTAGAAGGACAAGAAGCAAACAGAGGAAACATGTTAGTAGTGGAAGGAGAGAAAACGACAGAGGGAGGCAGAGAAAAGAGAGACAAAGAGAAGAAACAGAAGAATAAACAGAGAAACAGAAATAGATGCCAGAATTATTAAAAAATTATATAAACGTTAGAGAGTAAACACAAAGTAAAACACGTTAAATATACGTTAGAATGTTCAACCTGTCCATCAAAACGTAATTTTGCTTACGTATAACCAAAGTCCTCACAGTCGTATTCTGATGGGAAGTTTTCTGTGTATACACATTTAACTGGTTTCACATTTGTTGATTTTCAAAAATGTAATTTATGAGAAACGTGAGCTGTGTCGCGAAATATTCCTAGAAAATCGTTTACTTTATAGAAAGAATGTGTCTCAAATCACAATCAGTCAGTACGATTGATTGGTTGAATATGGTCAAGTGGTATGGTAAGGGGATCTTTGAGCTGGTATCTGTTGCGGCCGTCTATTACAATCTTGTGATAGTCACGCGTAAAAGTCAGCTGAAAGATTTAGTCCTGTAGATTTGTCATGTGACAGAACAATAAGTGAATGGGTTGTTTTAGTCTGCTGTTTGTGTTAAGCAGCTCTGTGTGAGTAGGCAGCTATAATCTTATTTATCTAAGTTGTGGTAACTGCTTGGTGCAACTCTAGTGAAGGAGTCATTCCTTCGTACCATGTTCCAAGTGTCGAAAAATATAAATTACTCTTAAACTGTTTAGAGTTTATAACAAATTTGAATCGTTTGTAAAAATCACTGTAAAACATGAATTATTTACGCGCGTGAAAGTCAGATCAAATGTTTACTTAGAAGAAATGTCATATGGCAGTTAATAGGTTTGAAAGATAAAGCCACTTCCGAATCTAGGTCTCTTTATCCTTTTGGTTGTGTACAGTAGCTGTGTGAGCAGCTGTTATCTTATTTCACTAATGCATGTGATATTTTTTGTGTTACACATAGAGTTTTAGTGAATGATTAGTGTCTCTCACCAAATGCGATGAACCGGGTGAGAAAGTAAAGTTACTTTTAAACTAGATTAAAAATTTGCGAAAAATTTAGCAGGGGATAGATATATAATTACACTTCGCCTCGACTTACGACAGACGGTAAGTCAATCTGGTCGTATGTCGGATTTATTCGTCAACACTATTTCATTGCAACGGATTATAAGCTATAATACACAAATATTCATCCATATTTATTGTGCATAAAGTGAAAAGGGCATTTGTACTCTATTGTACTTTAAAGAAAAAGTACATCTAAAATTAAGTAAAAATTAATACAAAGGAAATTCCGATATATACAATGGCAAAAAACTTGTTTCTGTGAAAAAAGTTTAACTGACAAGAAATTTTCATTCTTCACAGTTTTGTTCTTGATTGAGGTAGACGGTGTTTCGAGGAAATGGTGAGCTTGAATAGTTCTTTTCTTTTTTCGTCATATATCTTACGATAACAACAAACATCTTGAATGATGCATTTTTTTTTGTGGTCGTAAGTGCGGATGGTCGTACGTCGAGGTGAGGGTGTACTTAGTTCTTAAAGTTTTACGATATCTATTAAACATTCTAGTATTTATAGATTACATAAAAATACTGTATGCTATCAACATTTTGTATATCACCTATAGTAAATATATCATCAAGCATGTCTTCTACGTCTGTATATCGTCTGTCATCCGCAACTTGTATATTTTCCATATCTAGTATATCACTTATATCCATACTATGTATGTCATCTATATACAGAGATGTACTTTCACAGCAAGTGATTTGATCTGAGATCGTGTGCTGAAACGAAAACAATTGCAGCGTGGAAGGTGTTTGTAAGCCATTTAAGAAACACACAAAAGCCGTTCGATTCACTTCAACATTTTTGTCAAAATAGTTTCGTCGCTTTAAGACCGCCAACTGTTCACTGACAAAAGTCCGTGCTGCATCTATATACAGTATGCCATTTATAACCAGTATGTCGTCAATATCCAACAAGCCATCTATATCATGTATATCTGCTATATACAGTATGGTATCTATATCGTATGCCATCTATATTTCGTATATCCTCTATATTCTCTACATCTCAAAACTTTCGAATATGTCTGCTGTCTACTGATTATGTTTTATTGTATTACGCATGTCTTAAAAGTTTCAATTGTCTATCATCAAAAGAAGATACTCTCTCTGCATTCTACGTAGATTTAATTAATTCCCTGATAATTGAGAAATTGATATTCCTTCAAAATCTAATTTCTGGCACCAAACCGCCCCTAATCCATCATTTAAAGGGATCGGTTTACGAGGTTCTAAGTATTCTCCTTGTTTAAAGTATATTTTATTATTCAAGACAGAAGCTATAAGAACTTAACATATTTTCGGTTTCCACCAGAAACCATATCTATTTATTGCTGTTATCAACTCCTTCTGGGATGAAATATGAATGTCGTTATTTTTATATTCTTGCTGGAATTATATTATCCTCCTTTCTTGTCAAATACAACAGCGGCTTCTCTATACCTCTTAGGGTTTTGTTTATAATTTCAGTGATCTAAGATACAATAAAGATATGATGTGTGGATGTCACCTGCCAGCCTTGGTACCTTATACTAAATCAACATTCTACAGAACTGTGAGTGTCCTAGGCGAGTGTCAGACAGATCCTGGCAATATCCAAAGCAAAATTATACCTATAATGGAATACTCGCAATGTCAAAGTTAGTAAAATCAATTAGATTTTGCCTTTCACCTTCTCAGGATCGATAAAATAAGTATCAGTTAAACACTGCGGTCGATGTAGTCAGCTAATTTCCTCCCCACAAAAAAAAAATCAGGCCATGTGGCTTATTACCATAAGGAGAACTCCGGGTTATTCTCTCCTGCTCATAATATCAGGAGAGACTGTATGTAAATATATACATGTACACATACATACCCCCACACACATACACAGAGTGGCTCTGTGGTAAGAAGCTTGCTTCCCAACCAAATGCTTCTGGCTTTAGTACCACTGCATGACACCGTCCGACTAAGGCCTTGTGAGTAGATTTGGTAGAGGGAAACTGAAATAAACCCACCTTGTATGTATATATATATATATATATATATATATATATATATATATATATATGAGTGTGTGTGTGTGTGTGTGTGTGTGTGTGTGTTTGTTTATCTGGGCTTGTCCCACTCACTGTCGCTTGATAGCCGATGCTGGTGTGTTTACGTCTCCGTAACGTGGCGGTCCGGCAACGTAAACGACAGAATAAGTACTAGGCTTACAAAGAATAATATATGGGGTCGATTTGTTCGACTAAAGGCGGTACTTTAGCATGGTCGGAGTCAAATGACTGAAACAAGTAAAAGAATAAAGAATAAAGTATAACACACACAGGCACACGCACACACACATGTCATATATATATATATATATATATATATATATATATATATATATATATATATATATATATATATACATACATATATATATATACATATACATATATATATATATACATATACATATATATATATATATATACATATACATATATATATATATATACATACACACATACATACATGCATATATATATATACATATATATATATACATAAATATATATATATATATATATATATATGTATATATAAATACATACATACATATATATATATATAATATATATATATATATATATATATATATATGTATATATATATATATAACATCAGCCACAAGGCCCGAAATTTTGTGAGGAGGGAACTAGTTGATTACATCGACGGCAGCGTTCAACTGATACTTATTTATTGCCAAACTAATGAGGTGGTCCATAGATATAGGAGGAATTCT
>NC_043006.1:4248220-4345720 GCF_006345805.1 Octopus sinensis | reverse complement strand
TATGACTGGGTGTTGAGGCAGTTACTCAACAAATCAAATGTGGATATTTATCTACCTTAATTTTGCAAAAGCTTTTGACAAGGTTGATCATATGCCACAAACTACGTGACCCCGGCATAGCTGGAAAACTTGGACTGTGGTATCATGACTTCCTGAAAGATAGGAGCAAGGCAGTAGTGGCTAATGGAGCCACCTCTATGAACACACAAATAGTGAGCGGTGTTCCACAGGACACTGTCTTGGGACCACTGCTTTTTATAGTGGCCCTCTCAGATATGCCCTTAAATGCCCGGATAGCCACTTTGGCAGATGATACTAAAGTATCACAGAAAATACAGAACCCCAGCGATGTCGCACACCTGCAGCAGGAGTTGGGCTCAATCTACAGATGGGCTGAAGATAATAATATGCAGTTTAATGATGAAAACTTCCAGGCTCTGCGCTACCAGCATCCAAAACTGAATATTAAACCTACAGGGTACACCGGTCCACAGGGAATTTCAATCCCAGAGCCTAAGTCAGTGAGGGACCGTGGTATCGACTTGAGTGAGGATGCCTCTTTCCAAGTGCACATTACCAGGATGGCGACAAAGTGCAGACGACTGGCTGGATGGATCCTAAGAACATTCAGAACCAGAGATAAGGAAACCATGATTGTCCTCTGGCGGACATTCGTCCTTAGCCGCCTGAATTAGTGCCCACAGCTATGGTCACCCACCAGTGTGAGATTAACAGCAGATCTTGAAGCAATCCAGAGAAGATTCACAAAGAAGATCGACTCTTTGCAACAGCTCAGCGACTGGGAACGGTTGAAACAGCTAAGACTTTTACTCCCTGGAGAGAAGACGGGAGAGGTATGCAGTAATATATGTTTGGAAGATCCTGGAAGGAATTGTGCCAAATTTTGGCATTGTAAGCTACACCAATGCTAGAACGGGACGACACTGCATAGTGCCAAAGATCCCAGCAATGCCATCACGCTTCAGGACCAGTTACTGCAACAGCCTGGGTTTCAAGGGCCCACAGCTTTTTAATATTCTACCAAAGAAAGTCTGAGGAACTTGCACAAAGAAGATGTAGGGGTTTTTATATCAAAGCTGAACCTCTTTCAGCTGAGAGTCCCAGATGAACCTAGCTCACGGCAAGAGGTGCAAAACAGGCGGAAAAGAAGAATACAGTCAGGGTTAGATATGCTCTGGAAGTACATCTCTGTGTTAGATGGAAAACAGAAGGGGTAACTTATAAATACAGGGCACTGAACAGGAAGTATGATATTGATTGAAAGGGTCTGAATGTGGTAATGGAGGGACTGAAACAGCACTTTGTGCAAAGAAAGCAAAGATGGTATGATAGTCCAAAAAAGAAGGCTCCCAGGAGAATAGTTTATTCAGAGTAGATAAGAAGAGCTTCTACAAAGATTGAGAGTATAAAGTTGAAACGGATGAAGAATAAGGTATGCCGACGGTGACGAAAATGATGATGATGATGATGAAGATGAAGATAAAGCAGTGTGTGTGATGGTGGTGGTAATGGTGAATGTGGTGGTGTTGGAGGCCATGGTGGTGGTGATTGAGGGTAATGGCGGTGGCGAAGATTGTGGAGAAGATGATAATGATGAAGAATAATTAATAAAATAGGATAGGAAGAAGCGGTAAGAAGAGGAGGGGGAGGGGAATTAGAGTATGAATAATCTACTTCTAAATATAGAATTACATGTGATATTCAATGATGTGAATTAGCATCGATCTAGAGGTAATCACCGTACATAATGTGCATATCGATTTACACTCATATATGAATGCACTTCTTCGGACACAGAGGCAAATACATGCATTAGCTGAAAAGTTTCCACTCAAGTCTCACCCTTTCCTATATGCCATATCTTATACATGGGGCTTCACACTCTTTAACACACAATTACAGACAGGTGGAGGATCATATAATCAAGTAAGGAACGATATTACAAATATGGAAATATATCGGCAATGATATACTATAAATAAAAACTGATTTAACTTACAGACTTTCTAAACTGGACAGGTTTTGGAAGGTTTCTGGTTTGATTTTATTCAGGTTATTATTGAACAAACCCCTGGAACATAAAATTGAGTCAAGATGAAAATTTATGGAACAGGTTTTTGGAAGTATATAACATATTTCGAGTAAGGAATTAAACTATGGAAATCATGAAGAGTTGATTACGGTTCTGTTGAAATTGATAATGATGATGATGGTGCAACTAACTGCGGTTGTCTATGGTAATGAATAAAGTTGATGATGAACCTGACAATGTTGACGGCTGAGAGAAAGAATAGTGTTGCGGAGAATAGTCTCGGTAATGATGATGGGAACGAAGAACGTTTCGGGGACCACTACCCTGGGATGATCATGAAGCAAGCAAGCAAGCGTGTGTTTGTGCACGCACGTGTGTATGTAAGTATGTGTGTATGTATGTGTGTTTCTGTATGCGTGTGTGTGTTAACTCAATAGGTGAACATGAAGAACGAAGAATATTACATCTTCATAATTTATTTGTTGAAGCATTTTTTTCATATTACATTCATTGGTTAATCAGCCCAAGATTTCCTCAGGATGCCAAAATGTATCTGCTCGGATTTCAAATCCCTATTCCATTACGTTACATATGTGTGTGTGGGGGTGTATATATATGTATGTATCATATGTATATACGAGGGGATACACAAAAGTAACCGTAAATGTTCTCTGTAAGACAAACCCGTTGTAGTTCAGGTTTCCGTCGCTAAACTCCACTTGATGCGACTGTCAGGCATCAGTCAGCCAACCGGCGTTATCCGGTAGTGTTGTACTGCCGCGTAGTTCGTCTTTGTTTTGACGTGTTTCTGCTCAGTTCGTATGTTTTTTGCAATGGCTGGAACGAAGGAACATTGTGCTTCTGTGAAATTCTGTTTACTGCTGCTGAAAACTGCAGATGAAACAATTTTCATGCATCCCATCACATGGATGATGCAATGGGCAAAGCACAAGTTTATGAATGGTTTTCACGATTTTGGAATGGTGACTTGTCGCTTGGAAACCAACCTCATTCATGACAACCGTCGACCTCCCGAACGTCATGAAAATTCATAGATTTTATCTTACAGAATATGGCTTATTGTACTCTGTACCTTATATATCTTCACCTTTGCAACTATACTCCACATAACAAGGTGTTCTACACCCACAACCCTTTAATTACTAGATTTATTTTGATTGTGAAATGATGTTAGGCTTGCTAATTATCACCTTGTAGGGAAGATTTGATAATTGTGTTGTTATCACTTTTCATTAGTCAATTCATGAGTTGTTTTGTCTTTATTGGTCCATTTCGTTATACCTAGTTTTATTACACTTTCATGCTATTATATATCTATTATTATAGACATATCGTTATATGTCGTCACTAATTACAATAATATTTATATATATCTGATGCTACCGATTCACATATTAATGATAATTTAGAGCTCAGGCATTCAAAGCTGATATTATTTCTGTGTGCTTGCATTTTTGTAATGATGAGTCTTCAAGTTGGCGCTCTTGATTAATTTTTTGAATGATGCGCCATATTTTGGACCACAACCGATTGTGCCCTTTGTTTATCCCCGCAAGAATCGATGCAGGATGAAGAAATAATTATATTTAAAAGTCATTTGCATTATTCGGTAGCTTCATAACATTTATGTTAACTAAGTCTAAAAGCGTTGGTGGTAATAGATTTCGGAAACTACATAGAAGTCCCTTTGTCTAGCTTCGTATCATTGTCACCATTAGCCAATGAATGACTTTCTCACTCAGACTACACCGCTGTCATATTGCTTCCCATGGTTTCGCCTGTAACCGTAGACTGAGTGGAACATGGGTGATACGCTGAGCCAAAGGGCAGCTGTGTTTGCGCCAACAAAGTATTTCCTTATTTGACGTAATCCCTATATTTACAGGCTGTTCCATTGTCCACCGCCTGGTAACCTACCGAATAGTAGATTCTCACTCAAGATTTACACATTCGCACACACATTCATAGCCATCCTTAATTCGCGAGTCGAGCGAGTATGTCTTGGCAACATATCTAATGCTTTTACTAATTGCTTCAGGTGTCTGTGTATTTCCGAGCAGACATAGAAGCACTTTTATATCTCCAACCCTAACCCTAACCCAGCTGTCGCATCCAACACTTGACTGGTACACATTTACAGCTGAGTAGACTGGATCAACCTTGATCAACGTCCCAAACACCGAGCTTAGTTCAAGAACTGAACCAATCACATTATTATCGTGCAGCGACATGCTAATCACTGTGTCATATCTTTCACACACACTGAGGTACTACAAGTAGAAACTGATACCAACAGCTCAAATGCAGCCCAAAACAATTTTCCCCTCTCATCAACAAGTCACTGGATCCACGCTCAAATCATATCCAGTGCTATGGCAGTTTTAACAGTCAAAACATCTCAGCTCAGATTTAATCTATTGGCTGAGGCTAAAGTCACAGAGATGGGAACAGATTGCAGAAAATGATAGAATATCATAAAATGCCTGACAAGAAATTCAATGTTGTCTCTTGAATAAAGTCCAACATCTTTTCACACAAAAACATCTACAAATCTAAGGATACTGATAGCCATAAAGAATTCTCTTCTGTTTTCTTTTGATCATGAAGGAAATCGTTTTTGAAGAAGAACCTCACTATAGGAGAAAGTAGATCCCGTGTATATCTAGGACGGAATTTAAAAGACATGTTTTTTTTCATTTTAGAATCAGAAAATATTTCACCCCTCAACAACTCCCACTTTTTGACGCTCAAGTAACCAAAGTAAGACCACTCTGTTTATTAACATTCCTTCAGTAATATTAACCGTTATGTTTAGTTCTTCATCCTCAGAACATCGGCTTCTGGAATGTCCTCCATGTTCTTGTCTTCTTTACGGTGGGAATTTATCTGTAACAATTTAAACGGAGCATTCCCATCATCACTGTCACCCATATCAAACAACCAGCGAAATTAATGAGCTCTACTCGTTCTTCAAAACGCAGAAAGTAAAAACAAGTGGGATTTGAACGTAAAATACAAAGAGCTAGAAAATTTCCATATGAGACCCAGTCCCACATCCCTACAATTTGTCTAGTCCCCTGGCCTCTTTAAGTACGCAAAACTCCGTAAGTTAAGGACGTCCTCGGCTAGATTTTAAGTCAGAATACCGAATGCTAGATTAAATACCACAAGGTGTCATTCAACTCGACGGCCTGTAGGTTCGGCCAATTTTTCACTAAATTATGAATTAAAATTAAGAAAATTAGAATTTTCTAAATAATATATATCTTATATTCACCATCTGCAGATATACGGATTTCTATTTAATTCAGACAATCCCAAATGTGTAGAGAAGCAAGTGAATTCGCTTGAATCGATCGAATATAGTATTGGAATATTTTATTTAAACTGGAAACTTGAAATATTTAATGCCATATAACTTTTTCTACTGTAGGCGCAAGACCCGAAATTTTGGAGGTAGGAGAGTCGATTAGATCGACCCTAGTACGCAACTGTTACTTAATTTATCGACCCCGAAAGGATGAAAGGCAAAGTCGACTTCGGCGGAATTTGAAGTCAGAACGATTAATGCAATATAATACAAATCCTTTAATCTGAAATACTACTCAGAAAGAGTCGAACCCACTCTGTACAAACTAGGGTACTTTTCAGTCGAACTGTAACAGAGAGATCAGCTAAATCTTAAGCTTAAAGAATTTTGTAGAATTATAACTAATGTGTTTTTGTTTCTAAAAAGGTATCGGGTTTATGATATCAACCTAAATTTTACCGATGACATGCTTAATAAAAATAAGTTTCATAATACCGAACTATTTTACATGTTTCATTTACGTAATTTCAGAGTCAGGCAATTTAAGCGGATCTCGTAATCATCTGCAGTTTAATTAGTCTAACAATATCACTTTTAATTGTAAACGTAATATAGACGTGCAATAATTAACTGTCATTCTGTTACTAAATCAGCTAATATCAATATAACTGTAACAATAAACATCTTCTATTTAGGAAATGATGTTGCGAAATGCGGCACCGGGGGGGGGGGGAGCCCAGCAAGCCAATTTGATTAAAGTGGAGGAAGTAGGCATACCGGGCCGGATTATTTGCGTAATGTGGTTCTTCGTTGCCAGGTTCATTTCGTCTACTCACATGGCATCGTTACATCGATGTTTTCGTTGACAAATTCACACTTTATGCAGTTCTTCGTCGTCTGACCTCACACCAACTGTTCACATCGCTTAACTCACACCACGAAATCTTCACATCACCCAACTCTCATCTCTAACTCTTCCCATCGCCTAACTCTTATCCGATTTCTAATTACCAACAGGGGTCTAACATAGAGGGACAATACGCACATTTGGGGACTATTAACATATGAAAGAAGAAGAAGAAGAAGAAGAACAAGAAGAAGAA
Organism: Octopus sinensis; assembly: GCF_006345805.1. NCBI lineage: Eukaryota > Metazoa > Mollusca > Cephalopoda > Octopoda > Octopodidae > Octopus > Octopus sinensis. Next base: position 4,339,233 of record NC_043006.1, on the reverse strand, counting down.
GAAAAACGAGGAAGAGCAGGACGATAAGATGTAGAAGAAGAGAAAGAAAAACAAGAATGGTAGGACAAAAACAACATCAAATCAACAACATTAAAACAATAAGTAGAGGAAATAGAAGAAGAAAACGGAGACGAAGAGAAGAAGAAGACGAAGAAAAAGAGGATGAGTAAGAAGGAGAAGAGCAAGGAAGTGGAGTAGGAAGTAATGAAGATGAAGTGGAAGTAGAAGTTAAAGAAATTAAATAAGTAGGAGAAGAAAAGAAGAAGAAAGGAACAAGAATAAGTCCAAGAAGAATTTTATAAATGAGTTTTATAAATGACGTCGTTCTAAATGTACAAATGTCATCGGTATTGAAGCATGTTATTTAGCGTAAACACCAGACATAATATCCATACCGAATGATAGACACAGGTGAATAGGGATTTGTATGTTATAGTGATGATGAACATGGTGTTGATGCTGATGATGATGGTGGTGAAGTTTCTCTTGTCGATGATGATGAACATATAATACCGTGTGAAAGGAAAATGACGAGAGTGAGCGAAATTACAAACATGGAAATATATCGGCAATGATATACTATAAATGAAGATTGATTTAACTTACAGATACTTTAAATTGGTCAAATATTGGAAGGTTTCTGGTTGGATTTCATTCAGGTTATTATTGGTCAAATACCTGGAACATAAAATTGAGTCAAGATGAAAATTTATGGAACAGGTTTTTGGAAGTATATAACATATTTCGAGTAAGGAATTAAACTATGGAAATCATGAAGAGTTGATTACGATTCTGTTGAAATTGATAATGATGATGATGGTGCAACTAACTGCGGTTGTCTATGGTAATGAATAAAGTTGATGATGAACCTGACAATGTTGACGGCTGAGAGAAAGAATAGTGTTGCGGAGAATAGTCTCGGTAATGATGATGGGAACGAAGAACGTTTCGGGGACCACTACCCTGGGATGATCATGAAGCAAGCAAGCAAGCGTGTGTTTGTGCAAGCACGTGTGTATGTAAGCATGTGTGTATGTATGTGTGTTTCTGTATGCGTGTGTGTGTTAACTCAATAGTTGAACATGAAGAACGAAGAATATTACATCTTCATAATTTATTTGTTGAAGCATTTTTTTCATATTACATTCATTGGTTAATCAGCCCAAGATTTCCTCAGGATGCCAAAATGTATCTGCTCGGATTTCAAATCCCTATTCCATTACGTTACATATGTGTGTGTGGGGGTGTATATATATGTATGTATATGCATATGTATATACGAGGGGATACACAAAAGTAACCGTAAATGTTCTCTGTAAGACAAACCCGTTGTAGTTCAGGTTTCCGTCGCTAAACTCCACTTGATGCGACTGTCAGGCATCAGTCAGCCAACCGGCGTTATCCGGTAGTGTTGTACTGCCGCGTAGTTCGTCTTTGTTTTGACGTGTTTCTGCTCAGTTCGTATGTTTTTTGCAATGGCTGGAACGAAGGAACTTTGTGCTTCTGTGAAATTCTGTTTACTGCTGCTGAAAACTGCAGATGAAACAATTTTCATGCATCCCATCACATGGATGATGCAATGGGCAAAGCACAAGTTTATGAATGGTTTTCACGATTTTGGAATGGTGACTTGTCGCTTGGAAACCAACCTCATTCATGACAACCGTCGACCTCCCGAACGTCATGAAAATTCATAGATTTTATCTTACAGAATATGGCTTATTGTACTCTGTACCTTATATATCTTCACCTTTGCAACTATACTCCACATAACAAGGTGTTCTACACCCACACCCTTTAATTACTAGATTTATTTTGATTGTGAAATGATGTTAGGCTTGCTAATTATCACCTTGTAGGGAAGATTTGATAATTGTGTTGTTATCACTTTTCATTAGTCAATTCATGAGTTGTTTTGTCTTTATTGGTCCATTTCGTTATACCTAGTTTTATTACACTTTCATGCTATTATATATCTATTATTATAGACATATCGTTATATGTCGTCACTAATTACAATAATATTTATATATATCTGATGCTACCGATTCATATTAATGATAATTTAGAGCTCAGGCATTCAAAGCTGATATTATTTCTGTGTGCTTGCATTTTTGTAATGATGAGTCTTCAAGTTGGCGCTCTTGATTAATTTTTTGAATGATGCGCCATATTTTGGACCACAACCGATTGTGCCCTTTGTTTATCCCCGCAAGAATCGATGCAGGATGAAGAAATAATTATATTTAAAAGTCATTTGCATTATTCGGTAGCTTCATAACATCTATGTTAACTAAGTCTAAAAGCGTTGGTGGTAATAGATTTCGGAAACTACATAGAAGTCCCTTTGTCTAGCTTCGTATCATTGTCACCATTGGCCAATGAATGACTTTCTCACTGAGACTACACCGCTGTCATATTGTTTCCCATGGTTTCGCCTGTAACCGTAGATTGAGTGGAAGATGGGTGATACGCTGAGCCAAAGGGCAGCTGTGTTTGCGCCAACAAAGTATTTCCTTATTTGACGTAATCCATATATTTACAGGCTGTTCCATTGTCCACCACCTGGTAACCTACCGAATAGTAGATTCTCACTCAAGATTTACACATTCGCACACACATTCATAGCCATCTTTATTTCGCGAGTCGAGCGAGTATGTCTTGGCAACATATCTAATGCTTTTACTAATTGCTTCAGGTGTCTATGTATTTCCGAGCAGACATAAATACTCTTTTATATCTCCAACCCTAACCCTAACCCAGCTGTCGCATCCAACACTTGACTGGTACACATTTACAGCTGAGTAGACTGGATCAACCTTGATCAACGTCCCAAACACCTAGCTTAGTTCAAGAACTGAACCAATCACATTATTATCATGCAGCGACATGCTAATCACTGTGTCATATCTTTCCCACACACTGAGGTACTACAAGTAGAAACTGATAACAACAGCTCAAATGCAGCCCATAGCAATTTTCCCCTCTCATCAACAAGTCACTGGATCCACGCTCAAATCATATCCACTGTTATGGCAGTTTTAACAGTCAAACATCTCAGCTCAGATTTAATCTATTGGCTGAAGCTAAAGTCACAGAGATAGGAACAGATTGCAGAAAATGATAGAATATCATAAAATGCCTGACAAGAAATTCAAAGTTGTCTCTTGAATAAAGTCCAACATCTTTTCACACAAAAACATCTAAAAATCTAAGGATTCTGGCAGCCATAAAGAATTCTCTTCTTTTTTCTTTTGATCATGAAGGAAGTCACTTTTGAAGAAGAACATCACTATAGGAGAAAGTAGATCCCGTGTATATCTAGGACGGAATTTAAAAGACATGTTTTTTTTCTTTTTAGAATCAGAAAATATTTCACCCCTCAACAACTCCCACTTTTTGACGCTCAAGTAACCAAAGTAAGACCACTCTGTTTATTAACATTCCTTCAGTAATATTAACCGTTATGTTTAGTTCTTCATCCTCAGAGCATCGGCTTCTGAAATGTCCTCCATGTTCTTGTCTTCTTTACGGTGGGAATTTATCTGTAACAATTTAAACGGAGCATTCCCATCATCACTGTCACCCATATCACACAACCAGCGAAATTAATGAGCTCTACTCGTTCTTCAAAACGCAGAAAGTAAAAACAAGTGGGATTTGAACGTAAAATACAAAGAGCTAGAAAATTTCCATACGAGACCCAGTCCGACATCCCTACACTTTGTCTAGTCCCCTGGCCTCTTTAAGTACGCAAAACTCCGTAAGTTAAGGACGTCCTCGGCTAGATTTTAAGTCAGAATACCGAATGCTAGATTAGATACCACAAGGTGTCATTCAACTCGACGGCCTGTAGGCTCGGCCAATTTTTCAAGGATGAAAGGCAAAGTCGACTCGGCGGAATTTGAAGTCAGAACGATTAATGCAATATTATACAAATCCTTTAATCTGAAATAATACTCAGGAAGAGTCGAACCCACTCTGTACAAACTAGGGTACATTTCAGTCGAACTGTAACAGAGAGATCAGCTAAATCTTCAGTTCAGCTTAAAGTATTTTGTAGAATTATAACTAATGTGTTTTTATTTCAAAAAAGGCATTGTGATATCAACCTAAATTTTACCGATGCCGTCTTTAATAAAAATAAGTTTCATGTTTCATTTACGTAACTTCAGAGTCAGGCAATTTAAGCGGATCTCGTAATCATCTGCAGTTTATTTAGTCTAACAGTATCACATTTGATTGTAAACGTAATATAGACATGCAATATTTAACTGTCATTCTGTTACTAAATCAGCTAATATCAATATAACTGTAACAATAAACATCTTAAATTTAGGAAATGATGTTGCGAAATGCGGCACCCGGGGAGCAGCCCAGCAAGCCAATTTGTTTAAAGAGGAAGAAGTAGGCATACCCGGCCGGATTATTTGCGTAATGTGGTTCTTCGTTGCCAGGTTCAATTCGACTGGTCACATGGCATCTTTACACCGATTTTCTTCGCTGCAAAATCCACACTGTATGCAGTTCTTCGTCGTCTGCAGAACTCACACCAGCTGTTCACATCGCTTAACTCACATCACGAAATCTTCGCATTGCCCAACTCTTATCCGATTTTTAAATACCCACAAGGGTCTAACATAGAGGGACAATACGCACATTTGGGGACAATTAACATATGAAAGAACAGAAAAAATGAAATTTTACAAATGAAGTTGGAACGGCTACCCCGACCCCGCTCCAGGATGGTTACGTTATTTCAATTACGTCAATAAAATCTTTAAAATCAATCTCCACTTACTACTTTATGTTACTTTTAATGTCCTCATAGTTCACCACTGTAGCGCTGGGTTCGATACTCACCTCGGGTCCCAGTGCGTTTACATCTGATGGGAATACATCTTTCAGCGTTCTATATTTTTCTTTCTCCAACAGGAAACAATCTTTTTCATAACCTTCCGAAAGGATCACTCTAACAATCCCTTTCATTTCTGTTATTCTCCTTTCCAAATTTTGGGGTCGTACGATATGTTATTCAAAATAATGTGTTCCTGTGGACCTCTTCTGTCTGTATGTCTGTTCTTAATGTCTTTGTTACTCAGTGTTATCATGCGTCCGTCTATGTTTCTTTGTGTCTGTGTGTTTGTGTGATTGTAAGTCTGTATATTTGCTTGGTGATGTTGTTCTGCTTGTATCATTTTCCCGCGGTCATCCCACAGGCGTACTGCTTCTACTTGTTTTTGGTTGGCTCACTTTTTCCTCTACTTTATATTTCTTCCGTTCCATTTCAGGCGGTGAACTACTCTTCCTTTCTCTCTTCCTCAACTTGACCTCCACAAACTCCATGTTCTGTTCCACTACCTAGACCTGACTCTCCACCTCCATCCCGCTTTCTTGCATGTTTACCTCTGCTTTTTCCATCGTTGGAGGCCTCCCCTCCAACATTACATCCAATTTGTCTTCATTTAACATCACCAATGACTCTGGTATTGTCTCGTATAGTTTCTGATCCGCCGCAAAAATTATCTCTGACTCGTGTCCCCACCAATTCACTTGTTGGGTCCGGGTTACAATAATTAAACTACTTCGTTGTCTTCTTCCTCTTATGTGGTGAAAAGTGCTGCTAATATCCACTCTAGCTCGATTATCGACGGGATCCTGCCCACCCTAATCCTAGTAGATCGTTTACCCTGGTAATTGTGCAGAAGTGCCCCTCCCCCCGCTACTATCCTTGTGGCGTATCTTTTTGCCACTTCTTCGGAGACAAATGTGACCGCTACTGAACCATATCTCTTGTAAAATAATAAAAAACTTTATGTTTTCTTTCAGGTCCTTTAGGCATTCTTCCATCTCCTCCTTCGTTGCGATCTCAAGTCTCTTATTTTTCTTTTGAAAACGTCCTTTACTCTATTACTTTATTTTCTCTCCCCGCCTTGTCTTCCTCTGGTGGTGTCAACTTTACGTTTGACCTCTCTCTCTTTACCATATCTTAGTATTTCTGTAGCAATTTTATATCGCAACATATTTCATTTTGTTCTAGCATGCTTGGGACGTCAAAAGCTCTTCCTTTTCGTTAGTCAGTACCACCCACCAAACAATGATGGCGTTACACTCAAAGAACTGCTGCAAAGCAGCATAAAACAATCCTCAGCAAAAACAATCCTAAGCACACAGCAACTATCACAAAAAGCACTCAAACAGCCCATCAAACCGGCTGACAGACACCACGCGTTCCATCACCAATTTGAATTGTCCACCTCACAGTAAAAACGTACAAAAGAACGCGTAACATGTTTTAAACCAGCCGCATGATCCATGAACATTATTTCTCATTAGAATCAATTGTAGATCCATTAGTGGTTGTCTACTGTAAAACTGGAGTACAGTATTTCGATATCGATCAGTAGTATTATATTTATCGGAATATTTCTTCCATTTTATACTCTCCTTCATAACAACAATATATGCAACGATTTTTGCAACAGTTTTCATACATTGCCTTCCTTGAATATTGCCATAAAGAGTTTTGATGTAATAAACTAACATAATCAAAGTTCGGATATTGTAAATTAAAGATTCCATGAGTCAAAATACACAGAGAAATAATTTACTTGACTTAACGGCAGTTAACATATTTGCCCTTTTTACTCCAACATAACATTATGGTTTAAAGCTGAGGTATTTAGAACATAACCAACGATAATTTAAAATATTAAATGCGGAAAATATATAGAAATGGTCTAATACTTACAAACTTTCAACATTCGGTGGAATGGGTTGCGGGATCGAAGTCAGTCGCCGAGATGAACAATCTATATTTGTCTTAGAATTTTCACATTTGCATATGGTGCAAATGTCTGACGCCGCATGAGACTCCAAACAGAAACTTATATAGAGTATCAACACAAACGTCAATTTCAATTGTCGGCACATATTTTCAGGCGTAGATTTATCTGTAAAAGAAGAAAATACAAAATACTAGAAAGTTCAATGCCATTTCTTTCCCATTGCAGATTCTTCGAAGGACAAGCTTTGGCCCCTGTTCCATGAGATGAATTTATCTTTGATTTTATTTTCAGATTAATATTTAAACTTCCAAGACCGAATTCAATTATAATTCGAAGTGGTGAACATAATAGATTATAACTTTAATGAGTGATAATGTCGAAGATAAACAAACATCGATCGCCCCTGCATACACACGCGCAGACACACAGACACACACTTATACACATGTGCGTGTGTGTAATGTTCTTCCTATGTTGTTCTCCTTTCCTTCAACATTTCCTCTCCCGTCAGACTCCATGGAGATATTGTGGGAAGTTGCTGCAACTGACCAACTCTCTATAAACAGCCTTCCACGCAGCTTTCTACCCACAATTGAAAAAACTGAAGTGATATGTGTTGATAACACCACAACCCCATCTACAACAACGCCATGAACGGCTGAGGACCCCTACACCTGAACATTGGCAGCGGGAATATTTGTTGCCTGATTCCACGGAAGAGCAAGCTCTTCCCAAATTTCCTGCTTCCCAAACCAACAACAACAATCTAAATTCTTCTTTCGATCAAACCTCTCCATATTGCACAGACTCGGTGATTGTAGTGTCTGTGGTGGTTGTCATCTTCATTGTCCGTCGTCTTGGTGGTGCTGAACGTGAATATCAACGGGGGTAGTGCCTTCAGAATTGCCACGGTTTACACATTAACAGGAGCTGGAAACACAGATTTCTTCAATCTCGCACTTTATTACTTGTAAGAGACTAGATTAGAATTTGACGGATGGAAGAACTGTGTAGGGCTAGTAGTACATTATGAGAGGAATGTGAACCCTCGAAAATCTGCTTTAAATCTTCCAGCTGTCTGCAGGATTACCCTCTGTATAGCGGCTTAGAAATGCTCTGGGTGTTGATGCTCAGACACGCGATGAGATTGTGACAGCTGCAACGATTTCTTGACGGTGAACGTGTGTGGACTCTGTGAAGCACTTCTCCTTCACTAGGCTGCAGTCCTGGGTGAAGCGAAGTCTGAAATTCTCTGCCTGATGCCTAGAATGTCAGACGAGCATAGATTTATTGAGTGTCCGAGCATGATAATGAAGGAAGGGCCAGTAACTGCTGGCATCACTGTACGGAATGAGTGGAGGATATTCCACTTAGACTGACACATGTGAAAACCATTTTAGTGTTGAAGGATGCGTCAAAGGTTAATTCGGTTTCAGACAATCGACCAATAACACATTTACCAATCATGTGATAACTGGTGACAGAAGTAATAACTGAAGAATTGTAGACATTTTAAAATTATCAAAGATTTTTATCAGACGAGAAGAAGAGTTTTAAACGCAGGTCAAGTGGGACAAAAGATTAGGTGTTAATAGACAAGATAATATTAAGGAATTGCAGAAGAAGGTTAAGGGGACAAAGAGTGGTCTGCCTAAATTACAAAAAGACCTATGACATGATCCCTTCCAATTGGATAAGGAAATATATGTGGTTATTTTGAGTGGTAGAAAGTGTACAAAGACTGCTAAAATGAGTTACCGTCTGTAGGAAGGTCATTGGATACAGTGAACATCAGAGGAGGAATATTTCAGGGAGATAATCTATGACCACACTTCTTTGTGTAAATACTAATATCTCTGTCGATGGTTTTGAGAAATGGCAAAGCTGGATAAAATTTGGGAAATGGAGTGGAAGTGATTAACTGCCTACAATACATGGAGATTTATAGGAAAAATTGAGATGAAATTAGCTCATTTGTGAACACAGTAAGTATTTTCAGTTGTGACATACGCATGGAATTTCGCATGAATAAAAGTATTATTTGGTATTGAAGAGAGGGAAGATAAAGCAGAGTGAACGACTAGAAATCATTTAAACCACCAAAAGTTTGTCGAATCAGATACCAACAAAAACAGAGAAATGAAGGAAACCATTTTGACGGAGCATTTCAGAAGGATCAAGTTGATATTGAAATTTAAGTTGTATTCTAGAAACATTGTAAAATTAAATAAGTAAAGTAAAAGTTATATGGAAAAACATTTGCACATTCAGTTTATAAAGAACAGAGGCAGAAGACACTTGAAATTGGTTGAAAAGGAGATTTTTCAATAAAGAGACAGAAGGATTAATAATGGCAGCTCATGATGATGATGATGAGGATGATGGTGATGATGATGATGATGATGGTGGTGATGATGATGATGATGATGATGATGATGTTGATAATAATAATAATAATAATAATAATAATAATAATAATAATAATAATAATAATAATAATAAACAGAAAATTGCACTACTAGGCACTGCACACATCCTACGCAGAACACTTTCCATACAATGACCATCAGAGCATCACAACAAATCACAGCACATACCCAAGGCACACAGAGCTGCGCTCGGTAGTGAAGTGAAAGCACGCTATAAAAATAAAACTACTGAATAATAATAATAATAATAATAATAATAATAATAATAATAATAATAATAATAATAATAATTATAATAATAATAATAATAACAACAAATATAAACAAGAAACCATACCACCTAACAAATATGAAGTAGAAGAAGAAGAAGAAGAAGAAGAAGAAGAAGAAGAAAACACAACAAAAGCTATAAAACAAATGAAATCCAAACTAAAACTAGAACAGCAACGGACCATGATAAAACGATGGCAAGAAAACCCCTTCATGGCAAATACTGGACCAAACTAAATGCAAAAGAAATATACAAAGAAAAACCCCAGCAATGAGAAGATCAGGACTCAAAGCAGAGACGGAGAGATTTTTAAATGCAGCACAAGAGCAAAGCCTCCCCACCAGGAATTACCAAAAACCTATAATGAAAAGAAATATAACAAGTAACTGCAGAATATGTGGAGATGGACAAGAAACAATAAATCATATTATCTCTAGCTGCCCAGTCCTGGCTAAGAAGGAATATATTCACAGACATGACAGATTTGGGACCTACATACGCTGGAAGCTATGCCAACATTATGGAATAACAACAGAAAAGAGATGGTATAGGCACACACCAGAAAAGGTCACAGAAAACGAGAAAGAAACCATACTCTGGGATACACACAGATATAGAAATTAAGGCCAACACTCCATATATAGTTGTCAGAGATCATGAAGAAAAAATGCTTTCTAATTGATGTATCAATACCAGCAGATGACAACGTGTCTCTAAAAGAAATGGAGAAACTTTCAAAATACAAAGACCTGGAAATAGAGGTAACTAGAATGTGGAATCTGAAAACAGAAACAATTCCTATCATAGTAGGTGCATTAGGCATGATAAAAAAATATTCAGACAAATACATAACAAAAACACCAGGACTTACAAACACATATAACATACAGAAAAGTGCACTACTAGGCACTGCACACATCCTACGCAGAACACTTTCCATACAATAACCATCAGAGCACCACAACAAATCACAACACATACCCAAGGAACACAGAGCTGCACTCGGTAGTGAAGTGAAAGCCCGCTATAAAAATAAAACTAGTGAATAATAATAATAATAATAGTAATAATAATAATAATAATAATAATAATAATAATAATAATAATAATAATAATAATGTCTTCTACTGGAAACAAAAACTCAGACTTGGTGGAAGGGATTACATCGGCCCTAGTGCGTAATGGTTAGTTATTTAATCGACCCCGAAAGGATAAATGGCAAAGTCCACTTTGGTCGAATTTGAACTCAAAACGTAGCAGCAGACGAAATACCGCTAAGTATTTCCCCCCGTTGTGTTAAGGATTCTGCCAATTCAACGACTTAATAATAATAATAATAATAATAATAATAATAATAATAATAATAATAATAATAATAATAATAATAATAATCAGAGTAGTAGTAGTAGTATAGTAGTAGTAGTAGTAGTAGTAGTAGTAGTAGTATTGAGAAGAAGACGAAGAAGAAGGAGAAAAAGAAGACGAAGAAGAAGATTCCTTTTTACTATAGGCACAAATTCTGTAATGTGGGAGGGGGACCAGTCGATTAGATCTAGCCCAGTACACAACTGGTATTTAATTTATCGTCCCCGAAAGCCCGATAAGACGAAAGGCAAAGTCGATCTCGGCGGAATTTGAACTCAGAAGACAATGACGGACAAATACCCAGCGTGTTAACGATTCTAGCAGAATTATTATTATTATTATTATTATTATTATTATTATTATTATTATTATTATTATTATATTATTATTATTATTACTTTTTTTTCTTCTTTCAAATGTGCTTCCATTTCTTGTCGAGTGTCTTCCCGACTCCTAGGGCAAAGAAACTCATAGTATACATTGGTAGGCCATTAAACCAAACTCAGTAGTTCGTTTATTTTATTTTATTTTTTTTTTTAAAGTTAAATTAAAATACATGAGCAGCAACAGTTCTCACATCGACAATGCTCTTCTCAATACGTGTGATGTACCAGTTAAGACAATCTTTTGCACTTCTTGCAGGGATGGTAAGCCAGGGATCATTCTCATATAATTTTCGGTTCCCTTCTTGATCATTCCTAGTGCTCCTACGATCACTGGTATTGTAACCACCTTGAGATGCCACATTTTCTCAATTTCAATGAGTAGGTCTTTATATTTTCTGAGCTTGTCAAACTCTTTCGCTGAGATATTATAATCACAGGGGATGCTCATGTCGATCAATAAGCAAACTTTATTGTTTTGGTCTTTCACGACAATATCTGGTTTATTGGCCTTGATGGTTCGGTCTGTATGTACTGGAAAGTCCCACAGAATCGTTACATTTTCTCCTTCAGTTACAGCCTCAGGGTGGTGATTATACCACTTGTCGGCAGTTTTGATATTGTAATGCCGACTTATTAGCCAGTGGAGATATTGGCCAACTCTGTCATGTCTTAATTTATACTCCACTGGTGCTAAGACTTTACATCCAGAGATTAGGTGGTCCACTGTTTCAATCATGTCGTTGCAGAATCGGCATTTTGGGTCTGCTCCATTTTTCATCACATTGGCCTGGTAGTCCGGGTTAATAGGCTTTGATCTTGAGCAGCCAGGATGAAACCTTCGCTCTCTGCTTTTAGCCCTGAGCTCCGTAGCCACTGATGGGTTTGCTTCTGGTCAACATCAGCTTGTTTGCTGCGGGTCACATATTTGCCGTGCAGAGGTTTCTCCTCCCACCTATCAGCCAATTGCTCGTGCGCTTTCTTCATTGCCATCATTTTCACCTTCTTTGCAACAATAGTTGCCGTACTTCCCTCTATTATTATTATTATTATCATTATTATTATTATTATTATCATTATCATTATCATTATCATTATCATTATTATTATTATTATTATTATTATTATTATTATTATTATTATTATTATTATTATTATTGTTATTATTATTATATTATTATTATTACCTTTGCACAACTTCTAACGCTGGGGATGTACTACGTTGTCAGCTGTTCACTACCAGTGAACAAATGTACCACCTCTTCCGGAGTATTCGAGCGGTTCCAAGCAGTGCTGTTTTCTGCAAGTGTTCCACCCTTATTGCATCCCCTATTTGTTCCATGTACTTCTCGAGATTTTTGCTCACTGTTCTTAGGGCTCCGACACTTATTGGTACTACTATTACTTTTTTCATCGACCATAACTGCTTAACTTCCCGAGCTGCTTTGTCATATCTATCGAATGTTCTTTCTTCTTTATCGCATACCTTGCTATCAACTGGACATGCTATATCTATGATCCAGCATAGTTTGTTTTCTTTCTCAATTAAGACTATGTCGGGCTTCCTATTCTCTATCTCAACGTCGCACTGAATCATGAAAATCCATAGGATCTTTGCATCTGTATTTTCGATGATGCCTTCGGGTTTGTAGTCGTACCAGTTTTTTGCTTTAAGTTCATACTTGTTGCAAATTGTCCAATGGACAAGTCTGGCTATATCGTCGTGGTGTCTCTTATGTTCCTTCTGGGCTAGTGGCGTACATTGGCTGGTAATATGCCATACACTTTCACCATTATGTCCACAGCCATCTTTTTTCTCTGTTTGTCTTATCTTTAACATCCCTATGAAATTGACAAAGCATTCTTTTCTTTCCCCACCTATTTTCCGTTTCCTTCCTTTTCATTTCTTTGTAGTGTTTTATCTTTGCAATCTTTCATCCTACACATGCCTGACCTTCTTACGTCAAATAATAGCGGTTCTGTGACATTTTGACATACCATGCTATGTTTTTCTTCTGCTCTAATGCTGTGTTCGCATCCAATAAGTCCTCTTCCCACTTTTTTCTTTGGTACACACAGTCTGTTTCTGTCAATTTTTGGGTGGAGTGTCCCATATCTAGTGAGCAAATTCCTTATCTTTCTGTCTAAGTTATTTAGCTCTTCTACTGTCCATCCGATCACCCCTGTTCCATATCTAAGCAATGAAACGGCCTGAGTGTTGATAGCTTCAATCTTATTCCGTCCGTTTATTTCGACTTAAGGATCAGTCTCAGTCTGCTCAAATACTCCACATTAAATGTTTGTGTCATTTTCTTCTCCATCAATTTATTCATTTCCAAAATATCCAAGTAATTATAGCCTGTGTCTTCTATCTGCTTCATAACCTTCCCTGACGATATCGTTAACCCGCCCATGCATTTGATTTTGCCTGTCTTCAAGACTAACGTCTCACTCTTTCTCCGGCCTAACTTCATTCTTATATCAGCACTGAAAGTATACACCGTATCAACGAGGGAACTGACCTGGGATTCGTCTTTACCATAAAGTTTGACGCCATCCATAAATAACTGACTGACTTTGTTGGCGGCTTTTGAATACATAATCTGCTTTTGCTTTCCTCAGAATCAGTGTTAATGGTATCAATTACAGAACAAATATCGGTGGGGACAGGCAGTCCCTTTGGAAGTTACCTCTCCTAATTTATACTGTCCCTAAACCTCTTCTGTATGCTGTCAGGTCCATCCTCCAATTCGCCATACTTTTTCCAAGCAGTTGCTCAACATTTGATGCAATACCAAATAGGTTCATACATTCCATAATCCAAGAATGTGGGATCATACTGTACATCTCACGATAGTCGATCCATGATATGGCTAACTTAGTTTTCTTTCTCTTGCAGTCTCTAAGTACAGTTTTTTCTATCAGGATTTGATCCTTGGTACATCTGCACTTACGCTTGCAACGCTTCTGTTCACGTAGCAGGACTCCATTTTTTCCAGATGTTCAAACATTGACTCTGCGAGTATTCCAGTCAATAACTTCCAGGTAAGTTGCAAACAGGATATCGGCCTCTAATTGTCTTTTTTCGATGATTTTCAAGCACAGAACAGTCCTACCCAATGTCAACCACACTGGTGTTATTGGTCGGCATTTAACAAGGTGTTGAATTGTGCAGCTATTCGTGCACGATTTACACCGATCCTTTTGATCCAGAAACCTTGAAATTCATCTGATCCCGGGGCCTTCCAGTTGCTCATTCTTTTGTTAATTTCCTTCCCTTCTCGAACTGAAACGACTACTTCTGCCTGTTTTGGACAGACTACTTTTTGTTTCAGTTCTTGCAACCATTCAGCATCCTTCTTGTACTCCTTGTTACTCCAAAGCCTTTGGCTTTCATTGTTACGAGGGACGTTCAATAAGTAATGCCTCTGACCCACTTGCAGTTGTTTGATCTAGCTGACATTTTGCATGTGCAATTATTTATATCTCTATAGAGTAAGTGGCAAATTACAGCTCTGAATTAATTGTGGTTTCTGATTTACAGGTGTTTGAACCGAGTCAAGTGTGAAATGGAGCCTGTTGAGTGTAGAGCAGTGATCCGGTTTTTGTATTTGAAAGGACGCACACCACGGGAGACTTTTGATGAAATGGAAGTAACTTATGGTGATGATGCCCCATCATATGACCTTGTAAAACGCTGGCATCGTGAATTCAAACATGGTCGGAACTCTGTGGAAACAGCTCCCAGATCTGGTCGCCCCCTTCTGCCATTGATGAGGCATCTGTCCGTCAAGTTGAGGCTGCCATTTTGGAAGATCGACGCATAATTATTCGCCAAATAACCCATTAGGTCAACATTAGTACCGGGTCTGTGGAAACTATCATTCATGACCATTTGCATATGCAAAAGGTGTCTGCCAGATGGATTCCCAGGTTGCTCACGCCTTTCCAGAAGCAAGAACGCGTCGAGTGCCCGAGGGTGAATTTGGAGATGTGCCAAGAAGATGAGTCAAAATTTTTCAAAAGACTGATTACACAGGGTGAAACCTGGGTCCATCACGATGATCCAGAGACCAAAGCCCAGTCAATGCAGTGGAAGCACCGTGACTCACCCCCTCCAAAGAAGGCAAGGGTGCAGCCCTCCGCTGGCAAGGTCATGCTCACAGTCTTCTGGGACCAGGACGGAGTAGTGATGACAGATTTCCTGGCAAAGGGCACCACAATTGCAGGAGCCTATTATGCTTCACTTTTGAGGAAATTAAGAGAAGTTATCAAAATCAAGAGGCGGGGCAAAATCAGCAAAGCATCCTCCTCCTGCAGCACAACGCTCCGGTCCACAACTCGCTTGTCGCCAGATCAGAAGCACAGGCGTATGGCTATGAACTCCTCCCCATCCCCCCTACTTTCCTGACCTTGCACCCTCTGATTTTCACCTCTTCCCAATCATGAAGTTGTTTTTGAAAGGAAAGCGTTTCCCAGATGATGCAGCCTTGATTTCTGAAGTCACGTTGAGGTTGGAGGACCAAGCTGGGTTCTTCTACAAAAACGGTCTCCAGAGCTGCATCAAACGATGGGAGAAATGCGTAACTCTGGGTGGTTCCTATGTAGAAAAAGACTAATAACTGTGTCAAGTTTCGTTGCTCTACTGCTATGGGAAGTGGGTCAGAGGCATTACTTATTGAACGCCCCTCGTATCTGGTATCAACTTTTCATCTGTACACTCTATATTTATTTCTTTATAGAATCTCTTCTGATCTACTCTGAATAACCTAGTCTGGTGGTAACTCTTCGTTCTTTGGTCGTAACTTACCATCTTTTTCTTCTTGGCAACGAGGTGCTGTTTCAATTCCTCTTTACTACTTTCAGGCCTTTTCTTTCAATATTATGCTTCCCTTTTAGCGCCCTGTATTTTTGTTCACTTTTAAGCTCCCCTATCCCTTTTCAGTCTAACATAGAGATTTCCTTCGAGAGCATGTCTAATCCTGCTTATATTCTCCTTTTCCACCATGGATCTTTTCTTTTGTCACTCCCATTATGTTTCTTTTTCTTGACCTCAACACCCACGTTTTCTGCTACAACAATATTTGCTGCCTTGATCAAATTATTTGTTTCTGTGATGATGTTTGTTCTGATGCATTTAAGAATTTGATTAATATTTTTCGTTTCTTGGTTCAATTTCCATCGATGAACGTTTTTTTTAACTTTGGAAATAATGTCGCTATCGTTCTCCTGTAGTCTTGCCTTTATTCTGTTGTAGATTGCCTTTTGTTCATCTGTCATGTCACCATTAGTTTTATTGTTTTCTTTATTATTATTATATTATTATTATTATTATTATTATTATTATTATTATTATTATTATTATTATTATTATTATTATTAGCACGCCGGGCGAAATGCTTAGCGGTATTTCATCTGCTGTTACATTCGAAGTTTAAATTCCGCCGGGATCGACTTTGCCTTTCATCCTTTCAGGGTCGATAAATCAATAACTTAAATACGAGTTACGCATTAGGGTCGATGTAATCGAGTTGACCCCTTCCTCCCAAATACGAAAATATGAGATTTGTATTTCACGTACAAAGGATTACTGTTATTATTGTTTATACCTTAATGTGGGTTGGAATTTAAGTTTTGTTTTGTATTTTTATTTGTGTTTCACCGCTATCTTCTGTTACACTCGATTGCCACTAATTCTCCACAAGCTCACCCTTCGCAACTAGGGATCCAACTCTTAAGCATGTAAGACCGAAAAGAGGGGGCATCTTTGGGGGATGAAATTTGATACTGAAAGTGGAATTTGACCACCAGGCAGATGCCGCTTTACATTTTGGTGACCCAGCTTCTGAAGGCGGGAACGAGCAGACATGTGGCGATGACCTACCCTGTCAAATGCTTTGGGTTGATTCAAATTGACCAGAGCCCTTACCAAAACCAGATCTATTCTCGGTTCCCTTCCATGATGTTTGCTGAAATTAGATTTTCACAACACTCAGTCTCTCAGTCCGATTGTTGCGGCAAATCATGGAATGAGGCCTTAAAGCCCGCTGTCTCAAGTATATCGCTCCTCGAAAACAGTTTAACGAAATGCTACGGAAACATAGCGCTCAGTTGCTCGGAATCGGAGAGCACAAGACCGCTGCGGTCTGCTACTGACATAATTCTTGCTGCAATGGTAAACTGTGCCTCCACCACACGGGCCCAACTGACCATATTTGAGCTTACGTGTTCCAGAGAATTCACTGTAGCTCAAATAATGTAACCTTCGTGTTTAGCGTCGAAGAAATGGTCGAGATCCATTCTCACCGCTAGCACGTCCTTTGCTATCCCTTTCATCTCCTATGTGCCTCTTCTAAACTATTTAGTTTATTTTCTATCCTTTTATTCTTCCATTTGGTTCAGTCAATTGACTGCCACCATGCTGGAGCATCGCTTTGAGTCGAACAAATTCTTTGTAAGCCTAGTACTTATTCTATCGGTTTCTTTTTATGAACCACTGGTTTACGGGGACCTAAACACACCAACATCGGTTGTCAATCGATGGTGGGGGACAAACACACACATACATATAAGTGTACACACACAGAGACACAGACAGACAGACACACACACACACACACACACACAATATATATATATATTATATATATAGAGAGAGAGAGAGAGAGAGAGAGATGTACGACGGGCTTCTTTTCAGTTTCCGTCTACCAAATCCACTCAGAAGGATTTGGTTGGACAGAGGCTATAGAAGAAGACACTTATCCAAGGTGCCACGCAGTGGGACTGAACCCGTAACTGTGTGGTTGGGAAGCAAGCTTCTTACCACACAGCTACACATTCACCTGTAGTTTTCTATAACAATTTCTGCTAAAACTAACAGATGTCACTGATTTTTCTCTTTAGTAAAACACATCACTTACTCTAGATTATATCTCCTATCAATATTTGCTTGACTCGTATACTAATCTGATCCTTGGGACATTTTCACACAGGAATGGATGCATTTATCTTCCTGTAACAGGATCCTTTTTATTAGTCTTTTCTATGTCAACTATAAAGGTTACGAGTTTGACTAATCCCAGAAAATATTTGTCTGCGTTCAAAGTCCCATTCCAATCACCCAACAAAATTAAGGAGTGAGATGTTCCCATCGGGCTCTACTGTTTCGTTTTCTGTTGCTTATATCCAAGACCTACCGACCAGATCTAAGAAAACTTTTTCCAGGACGTTGTATGAGTCTTCTAAGATTCTTCTGTGTAAATGTTTTTCAATCCTTCCACATCATGTTGGAAACTTTTCTTCGAAACACTGTACATTGTTGCTGGCGTTCCTACCAGAGCCTTTTCTTGTATAGTTTTGGAAACGTTGAGGGCATCAAAAGCCTCATTTGTTAAACTTTTGCTTTTACCTGAGTTTGTAAACTTCATGAGATCAACGTTTTACTTTCGGAGAACTGTTCAGTTGGGAGACTCATCCGTCAGGTGTTGCTCTAAATGTTACGTCCATTGTAATTGAGGTGGGCGTCGGTTTGGTTGCTTTTGGCTTTGGTCCTTTTCTTTCCGATCCCGATGTGACTCGCGCTGTTGTTCGGAATGTCGTTTCTTTTTTCTTTTGTTGTTGCAGGATTGTCTCTTGTTGTTGAAGTTATTGTCGTGGGTATTGTAATTGTTGTTCTATCGATTTATTTATGAGACTAGGGACACTCGTACTTGATGCAAACAAAGTTTGAGGGGTTAGTGGTCAAGACACTATTTTCACCATTCCTGACTACCCACTAGGGTGATTTGGTGTCTTCCAAAGCTACTTCAATATCCGAAGAGTTGCCTGGATTTGGATTTAATTTCTTCCGTATCGTTTACTGATGTTGTTCGTAGTGGTGGTCGTGATTATGGAGGTAGTCACGGGACTATTTTTCACGCCTTTCCTTGAGTGGAGGTTTGTTTTGTTGCTTCTATGTTTATCGTTGTTGTGGTGGGTTCTGCTACCGTTCTCTTTGTAATTACAGTAGATTTTGCGTTGGAAGCAGCGATGCAGTGCGAGTCATTTCACTACTGTGACGTAGAAAGCTTTGGGCTGATCTATTTTGCCACATGTATAACATCTGGATTTCCTACCCTTGACGACCACCGGCATCTGCCAAACAATCTCCGATAGACAAAAAGTTTGGTATGGAAACCACATCTTCTGGAACACTTAAAACTTGGAATTCCTTCTTTTTATTTTGATGGGGTGTTGATTTCATGCTCATTATTTCCCCGTGCTTGTCCCTACGAGGAGGTACGCTTGTGACCCGCACGTTCGTCACATAACGTTCCATATATAAGAGTAGCATCGCGAACTGGGATGCAGGCCGTCGTAACCCTCCTACGCACATCCTTTGATGGCCACCATGGTCCCATGTTGTATTCCTTGAGAGATATACACTACGGTACGCTACACATCTTCCAAATATTTTTTTCTATTTCGGTTGAGGAAAGGAATTGTAGCATCGATTCTGCGCGATTGGTGCTCTTATAGATTCCTCTTATTTTCTCGGTGCACATCATTCCCCCTTCTGGGAGTGACATGGCCCCAGGATGAACGATATTGTTCCTATACGTTTTTAATGACATCTAATTCCCCTTTAAGTAAAACGACAATCCGCCGCTTTGTAATGTTCGCGAAGAATGTTTTTTTTTCTTTATGGATTTTCATCGTTATTATTGTTGTTGTTGTTGTTGCCCTTGTAGATTATTAATGTTCTTCTTGTTAATGTTCTTCTCATTCATTTTATTGTTGTTGTTGTCTCAATTGTGGCGGCTGCTGTCGACGTTACAGTTGTAGTTATTGTTGTTGTTGCTAAAGCTATCAGCGCCATTGTTGGTAGCTTTATCGCTGCTGCTGATTACATTATTATTGTTGCTGTCGTTGTTGTTGTCGTAGTTCATACTAATACTAGTGCTACTATTGTTACTGTTGTCGTCATCGTCGTCGTCGCTGATGTTGTTTACTGTTTTGTGTTTTATTGTTCGTAGTTTCTTTTCTTCTTTCCATGGGGCGGCAACCGACTCGTATGGCTGACTACTATGTCAAATCGTTTAACTACGACGTAAGAGGTGAGGCGAATACATTTCCTCCAAAAACTACTCCTCTATTTAAATTCGTGGAAAAAGAAGTTAATAGATGATATGTTTCGGGAAAAACCTCGGGACCAGCTGATGCCAGTTTCGTCATTAGAACTGGAACAATCTGCTTCAGTAGTAATCAATATAACAGTGGCAGACACTACTGAAGAAGGTTCACAATCACAAGACCTGCCCAGAGAGAGACCACCGATAGACTATATATAAACGACTCGTATATAATTATTTCCGTTGGATTCGACTTTCGGAAACATCGAAGAACTAATGGTTTTTGCATACGCATACCGGCATTAATGTTTAAACTACACGAAATTTTACAATTTTAAAGTTTATGCTCTTAAAACTTTATATTTACATGTATGTGCAGCTTGTTGACAAGCATTTCTTATTAGCTTTGACGTCAAAATTTTGCAGTTTATCACTGAGCAATCCCCAAACCTTACAAATTTGAATACGAGTAAGAATATGTAATAAACATGCAATAATTATATATATATATATATATATATATATATATATATGCAAGATATGTAAAATTCCACAAATGTGGATAATACAAAATATGTGTTGAATACATGAGACTCCAGAATCAGGTTTATACGACCAGAATGTACACACAAAAATGTGTACATTTTTTTACAAGTGTATACACCTACGTCTATACACATGTGTGTGTGTGTTTGTGTGTGTGTTTTTTTTGTATGCATGTATACGTATGTGGATGCGTGTGTATGCACAGAAAAGCCACATAATGACATAGACTGAAACAAAATATGTGCACTAACCCATGATTATACACACAAAATACTGATTATATTTATAGAAATGTTATTGTTTTCCAATCAGCGACATTTGTTTTACCTCCGAACTGCGCCGTATTTATATTTTGGTCTACGATGAATATTTGCATAATAAATGTCTAAATTAAATTACAGAAGTTCATGTTCAATACAATAGTTAGCTCAATAAACGCCAGTAGTTTCGTCGTAAACATCATTATTTAGCCTCAAAAGGCAATTCATGACTACACATTTAGTGAATATATGGTCCTTAAGTAGGAGATGACCTTATTTTATGAGATGGAAATCTGTCATTTATGGTGCTCCTGATTTTTTATCCTATTTAGAACTACAACTAACTATCCAGTGCTAAATACGCGCTCTCGTAGATATACTCCCACTCTGATAAAAGACTAACCCTGAAATATATTTATGGTAATAACAAAGAATGTTATCAAGGGGCCATGCCTGCGATTATGTTGAAAAAGTAGATTTGTCTCGCTTTGTGACAAATAAATTCGTGAAATGAAAACCCATTCTTCTTAACTGTTGCCAGTAAATATTTCTGCTGTATAAAGAAGATGGTTGCACTCTTCTATAATTGTTGCTCAGGTTCTATTTAGTAAACTCTTCAGGGGTCTGAGGTTTCGTTCTCACATTATAATACTCCAAACGTTCATCACCAGAATATGAGGTGGAATTCCACGTGGATTTTGTTCATTTAACAACTCCCCTGGAAAATTTATAGCTCATCTTCCTCATTCAAATGATCATCATCTTGATCATGAAAATCCTCACAATCCCCTCCACCTCATCATCTTCGTTATCATCGTCATCAATATCTGCATCCTCGTCGCTGCATCATCATCTTCATCGTAGTCATCTTCACTGTTGTCATCGTCGTCGTAGTCTTTTTCCTAGTTGTCGTCATCGTCATCAACAATTATCGAATCATTGATTTTATATATTTTCTTGATAGACCCGGTATATGAGTTGCAGAATATCATTGTTAAGTTTCAATGTTTCACAAACTTTCGAAGTCAGCACAATCAGGTAGATTCCCAATGTAAGTTATATAAATCAAAAGAGGCAGTTTGTTCGTCATTGATGATGTTAACTGAATTTACAATAAATAAAGTGGACTACGTCATCGACAATCATTGCTTATGGTATGGCAAGCATACAATCATTAAGCCCAGCATTGTAAGTGAAAATAACATTTCTAATATTCAAGATACAAATATGAAATCCTTCTTGCTCGCATTTCCCATTTTTACTGGAAGATGAAGAATTTTCACATATCTCTATAATGGCCAACTCTTCGTGCAGTATTTTTATATTAACATTGCTGAATCTTCGAATTGCATTAGCTGTCTGGTGAAAGTCATCTCCAAATATCTAAAGCTTTTCATTAAATAGATGACCATTTTACATAATTTCCTTTAGAAGTTTCATCGTTAATACGAAATGTGTTACTTGATAAGGTAGAGGATTTATCAACAATGAATTTTATCCTCGGTGCAAAGTTGGTCTTACCTTAAGCAGGTAATTGACTTTACAATCCCAAATGATGAGAAAATCAATATGGAAACTATACAGAAAATAGCAAAGTACCAGGGTCTAGCCATTCAGTTATAGAGGCTAGGAAATGTGTGGATAAAATGTAACCCTGTAGCTATAAGTGCATTACGAATTATCCCTAAGGGTTTCACAAAGAAATAGAAAAACTAGGCGTAAAGACTACTTTAGTGCAGCTCCAGGAAACCGTGTTATTAGGGACAGCTAGGATACTTAGGAAGGTTGTTCGCATATAAGGTTACTTGCGGTAGCCCGATGTTAGGAACTTTTCTTGTTCCAGTCTAATCTGTTGTGCGTAGAGGAAATAATAATCCTTACTTCTAAATACAAATGGGCTGTTTTTTCCTAATTTGGTGATGGGGACTAGATGATTACATCGACCCCAGTGTTTTACTGGTACATAATTTATCAACCCCGAAAGGATCAAATGTAAAATCGATTTCGCCGCTCTAATAATAATAATAATAATAATAATAATAATAATAATAATAATAATAATAATAATAATAATAAGAGAAATGAAGAAGTAAAATTGAAAAAGAGATTGAATTTATGAGAGGGGAAATATCAATATTAAATGAACTAATATGTGGAAATGATGTAAGATCCAGAACAGGAAGAAAGATGAAGAGAAAATTTGGATCCTCACCAAGAGAAGAACTGATATCAATAAAAGAAACGCTGAAACAAAAAGTCCAAGCAAGAGCCCAAAGAATACGAAGATTTGAGAAGAGAAACAAGTTTTACAAGCAAAATAAGCTGTTCACATCCAATGCCAAAAAATTCTACAGAGAAATAGGGAAGGAGAAAGTAACCGTTAAAGACCCCCTCCCATAGAAGAAGTTCAAAACTTTTGGAAAAGGATTTGGAGTGACAAGAAGACGTACAACATAAATGCAGACTGGATTATACAAACTGAAGGATCCTACCAAAATTTACAACAACAAGCATGGGAAGACATCACAATAGCAGACCTAAGAAAGGCACTCACGAAGGCCCATAATTAGAAATCCCCCGGTAAAGATAGGGTGCCGAATTTCTGGCTCGCATCGCTCCCATGCGCACACGGTAAGCTAGTTTAGCTGCTCAATGGAATTATGAGAGACCCAAAGAAAACACCAGAATGGTTAGCAAGTGGCATTACCTACCTACTCCCAAAGAATAACGAAACCAACTTTCCAAAAAACTATCGGCCTATAACCTGTCTATCCACCACGTATAAAATCCTAACATCTATCCTGGCGGAGAAAACATATGCATTCATGGAGAAGAACGATATTTTCCCCATCGAACAAAAAGGGTGCCGCCGAGGCTCTTACGGATGCAAAGATCAACTGCTAATCAATCGTATGATCCTTGAGAACTGTCACAACAAGCGCAGAAATCTCAGCACCGCATGGATTGACTATAAAAAGGCCATCGACAGCATACCGCATCCATGGATCTTGAGATCGCTGGACATCTTCAAAATTTCCCCTGTGATTTCAAACTTCCTGAAGCACAATATGTCGTTGTGGAATACGAATCTCCAATTATACCACTCTAATGGAGTACTTGCCTCAGAAAATATAAACATCAACTGTGGAACTTTTCAAGGTGACTCACTTTCACCTTTAATATTCTGCATAGCCCTAATACCCCTTACAAGTGAATTAAACAGAACAGGGCATGGATATAAAATTGCCAATAAAAAAATAAGCCATCTATTTTATATGGATGACTTAAAACTTTATGGTAAAGACAATAATGAACTTGAAGGCCTATTGCGCACCGTGAAAGCATTCAGCGATGACATCGGGATGGAGTTTGGACTTGAGAAGTGTGCCAAGGCCACTTTCCAGAAAGGGAAAGTGAAGACCACAAATTCAGTCGTGTTAGATGTTGACACAGTCATAAGAGAGCTTGAGCAAGAACAAACATACAAATATTTAGGGATAAATGAAGGCTCTGGTATTCAGCATGCAAGCACGAAAGAGAAAATCAGGAAGGAATGTTATAGGAGAGTTCGTGCAGTCCTGAAATCTGAACTAAATGCACGTAACAAGGTGTTAGCTATAAATTCCTTAGCAGTTCCAGTTGTTACTTATAGCTACAATGTGTTGAACTGGAATATGAGTGAAGTAAAGAATATAGATAGGAAAATACGCAAGCTGCTGAGTTGTAATAGGATGCACCACCCAAAGGCAGACGTAGATCGCCTTTACCTTCCCAGAGCCCAAGG
The DNA here is from genome assembly GCF_006345805.1 of Octopus sinensis. Lineage (NCBI taxonomy): Eukaryota > Metazoa > Mollusca > Cephalopoda > Octopoda > Octopodidae > Octopus > Octopus sinensis. The sequence continues at coordinate 4,314,297 of NC_043006.1, read as the reverse complement.
AAGTCGAGGCCTGATCCAATTTGAACTAGCCTACAAAACAACCACAATTGGACTGGCCAAATATCTCGAAATATCGAATGACTGGATGCTAAAGCTCGTGGAAAATCACGAGAGACGAAAGAGCTTCATTCTATCATAAAGGAATGCAAAAAATTTGCTATTGATCTCATGCAGGATACCCAAACTGAACAACCCGAGGGAAGTACGGCAACTATTGTTGCAAAGAAGGTGAAAATGATGGCAACGAAAAAAGCGCACGAGCAATTGGCTGATAGGTGGGAGGAGAAACCTCTGCACGGCAAATATGTGACCCGCAGCAAACAAGCTGATGTTGACCAGAAGCAAACCCATCAGTGGCTACGGAGCTCAGGGCTAAAAGCAGAGAGCGAAGGTTTCATCCTGGCTGCTCAAGATCAAAGCCTATTAACCCGGAACTACCAGGCCAATGTGATGAAAAATGGAGCAGACCCAAAATGCCGATTCTGCAACGACATGATTGAAACAGTGGACCACCTAATCTCTGGATGTAAAGTCTTAGCACCAGTGGAGTATAAATTAAGACATGACAGAGTTGGCCAATATCTCCACTGGCTAATAAGTCGGCATTACAATATCAAAACTGCCGACAAGTGGTATAATCACCACCCTGAGGCTGTAACTGAAGGAGAAAATGTAACGATTCTGTGGGACTTTCCAGTACATACAGACCGAACCATCAAGGCCAATAAACCAGATATTGTTGTGAAAGACCAAAACAATAAAGTTTGCTTATTGATCGACATGAGCATCCCCTGTGATCATAATATCTCAGCGAAAGAGTTTGACAAGCTCAGAAAATATAAAGACCTACTCATTGAAATTGAGAAAATGTGGCATCTCAAGGCGGTTACAATACCAGTGATCGTAGGAGCACTAGGAATGATCAAGAAGGGAACCGAAAATTATATGAGAATGATCCCTGGCTTACCATCCCTGCAAGAAGTGCAAAAGATTGTCTTAACTGGTACATCACACGTATTGAGAAGAGCATTGTCGATGTGAGAACTGTTGCTGCTCATGTATTTTAATTTAACTTAAAAAAAAAAATTTAAAAAATGAACGAACTATTGAGTTTGGTTTAATGGCCTACCAATGTATACTATGAGTTTCTTTGCCCTAGGAGTCGGGAAGACACTCGGCAAGAAATGGAAGCAAATTTGAAAGAAGAAAAAAAAGTAATAATAATAATAATAATAATAATTATAATAATAATAATAATAATAATAATAATAATAATAATAATAATAATAATAATAATAATCATAATACTTTGAACTAAAGGTACAAAGCCTGAAATTTCGGGGCTGAGGATATATTAAACAATCAATCGTAATGCAAGGCATCTATTTTCATTGCTACATCAAAATTGTGACATATGAAAAGAACGGAGTGAGAAAAAATTAGAGACTTACCCGAGAAGAAAGGCAATATTCCGTTGGTCATTTAAAAAAAAAATATTTACTCTGATGGTTTGCGTTCGCTACTTTTAATAAAAATTGAGAAAGTAAAGTAATGCATTCAAGTTTTTAGCACAGTCAAGCAGGATCTAACTTCTGTCAACCAGGTTCTAACTTCTGTCAACCGGGATCTAACTTCTGTCAGCCAATGAAACTTACGAATCATTTTTATGAGTCATATACATTTGTAATTGCTTTTCTCAATCGATTTCACCTCTCACCACATCTCTTTTGACAAAACGCCTTATATGCTTCTTTTCAAGCATACATACATACAGACATAAATACATGCATATATATATATATATATATATATATATATATATATATATATATATATATATATATATATATATATATATATATATATATATATATACATATATATATATATATATAATAGTTATCGCCATACTAATATGGCATTCTTATAAAAATAAGAAAAAAGCTGTCCGCTTATTAGCTCCATGAGGCCATCGCCTTAAGTTAGCTATTTGATACACAAACTGTATCCATATAACCTTCGAACAAGGGAGGTCAGTCGCTCTACACTACTTGACCGGCAGCTACAGACGCGTTTCGGGGTATTGCCCCTTTTCAATGCAGCGTAGCCAGCCAGTAGGTGTCGCTTCCGACAATCTCTGTTCGATGGTTTTATTTACCTAGTTTCGGTGGAATACATCCACTTGTTTTCAATAATAGAAATATTAAAATAACTAAGTCTCTCTAAAAGAGAACAGCGGCAGCGTTCCCGGAAAATAATAGTTATTTTAGAGAGACTTAGTTATTTTAATAACTCTGATCCGGACGGAGTTGTAGCAAAGGTCAAGGTCCAAATATAAGTTAATTAATATAAGTGATAACAATGTATCGGAGCGCGGAAATGCAGAAATAACCTTGGTTGGTGTCACGGCATGCAGTAAAACCACTAAAAAGGACGGATCACTTGGTTGCATCAGAGGTGCCTACTGATGGAAAACCTGCTGTTTGACCTGATTAAAAGTCCTCTCTCTTCGGTCTGCCACAAGGTTCTAGTCACAGAGACTCAGAGTGGTACTGGTATTCTACAGGTGCCTCTCACTATAATTAAATGATGTACAGTTATCTCTTTAAGATGACCACATTCGACATTTCCTCTGCTGAAGTTCCTACGGTGATGGAAGAATGAACGCGCACGGTATGCTACAACAACTTTCGTCTCTCACCTACGCTTCAAAGAAGGCAGATCGGCAGAGAGACTAAATTTCAACTGAGAGGTCATGAATGGAAACAGAGAAATGCCTTTGACAAACAGGAAGCAAAAGAAAACGGCAAACATCTGCCAAGGTGGAGCAATCATCTTATGTGTATGTATATGTATATATATATATATATATAATATATATATATATATATATATATATATATATATATATATATATATATATATATATATATATATATATATATATATATATATATATATACACATATATAAACGGCAGTTTGTCTGTCTGTGTGTCTGTGTGTCTGTTTGGTTGTACCCTCACTCTGACCACGGCTTTCAACGGATTCTGATGAAACTTGACACACACATAGCCCGATGTCATAATTCAAAACTAACGCAGCGAAAATATTGAAAAGTTCCCTCAGTTCTGATAAAAATCGATAAATTCGACACGGGGTCGAGAATCAGAAACACAAACCACAGACTGTCTAGGGGACGCAACTCGACCTTTTTAACTCTCAACTACATCAATATCCAGCTACTTGAAGCTATTCCTGGTGGTGTCCACGTCTACAAATCTATTGATAGGACAGCAGACCCCGCAGAGCTTGCCGATTATCCTGTTGAATTCCTGAATTCACTTGAACCGCCAGGCCTGCCGCCACACATCCTGAAGTTAAAAGTCGGTGCGCCCATTATGCTCATCGGGAATTTGGTTCCACCTAAACAGTGTAACGGCACACGTTTGGTTGTGAAACATTTGCCACCACATTTAATAACGGCCACAATACTTACCGGTTGTGGGAAGGGAGAGGACGTCTTCATTCCACGGATGCACCTTCAACCGTCGGGTACTGACCTACCAATCCACTTCAGGCGTTCTCAGTTTTCTGTTAAACTCTGCTTCGCAATGTCCATCAATAAATCCCAAGGCCAAACGCTACAAGTCGCTGGGTTACATTTGGGCGAACAGTGCTTCGCCCACGGTCAACTCTACGTGGGCTGTTCACGCGTTGGGAGGCGCTATGATGTTTTCATGTTTTCGCCCAAAGGGACATCTAGGAACATCGTATATAGAGAAGTATTCGAGTGAAGAGAAGACATTGCAGCCTCCACATGCACCTTCGTTCCCTGGAGGGAAAGGACTACATTGGGATTAGTCGTTGCCTACTAGGGGCTCTTACATACCCGGGCAACGCCGGGCTATGCTGCTAGTATATTATATATATATATAATATTTCATAAGTTTAAAGTTTATGAAAGCTCACCGTGTTTTGTCAATTATAAATAATCCATATAAATATATGGCCCCGACGGAAAAAGGTAGTGTTTGCCGTACAAATATATACATACATGTATATATATATATATATTTGAAAAGCTAAACGCGAAACCGGTCTTTCTTCTAAACTATGTCATTGTAAGAAAAAAATTTATAATATTCTTTAGACATATTGACTCAAATATATATTTTTTAACCTTTTAAAACAAGCCTTCTGTAGTTTTTTCACTTTTTACTATTTTCTATATATTCAACCACGTGCTTTCACAAACCAACTTTCTTATCTATATATATATATAATTTGAGAGAGAGAGGGAGAGATAGATAGATACGTATATTTATGTTACCCTAGCAATATCACAAGAAGGCTGTCAATATATACTTATGCTTGCGCGCGGGCTCGCGTCTTTTTGTGTGTGTGTGTATATGTCTGTCTATCTATCTATCTATCTATCTATCTATCTATCTATCTATCTATCTATCTATCTATCTATCTATCTATCTATCTATCAATCAATCTATCTATCTATCTATCTATCTATCTATCTATCTATCTATCTATCTATCTATCTATCTATCTATCTATCTATCTATCTAACTGACTAACTAACTAACTAACTAACTAACTATCTGTCTATCCCTGTCCTTTCGCTAACTTCTGTAACAATCGCTACGCCCTTGTACTTGGATAAGAGATCTAGTTTTGTTTCAAATCCACCTAAACGCAACCCAAATTGGTCTTTCAGTCCTTTGTTGTACTTTGTAGTCCTTTGTAGTAATTTGAGCCGATACCTTTTTTATGCCTGTCTCATTCTTTGATATATTGTACGTAAACTTAGATCATATATATGTATGTACGCGTGTGTATTATATATGTATGTATTATATACGTATGCATGACTACGTTTCTTAAGTGTTCAGTGTAGGTATTTTGTTTTTCGCTGATCTTAAGGTTTATGTTAACACCCGATGGTCATCTGATTTCCACAACTGTTGTCACTGGGACATTACACAACTACTTCTTCCTCTTATGAGTGGCGACGCTTTCGGTCGTAATGTTGGCTCTTAGTATGTATGCATGTATTATATTTAGATACATATATGTATGTCTTTATATATGTATATATATATATATATATATATATATATAATATATATATATATATATATATATATATATATATATATATATATATATGAGTTAGCTCGCTTAGCCAGCGGGGTGGCGTCATTTGGAGGCTAAAACAAGGAGAAGCGCATTGTGACCACCGATATGTAGCAACATCTGATAGCCTTCTCGGTCACGTGATCACGTGATATATATATATATATATACATATATATATATATATACATATATATACATATATACATTCATACATATATATATATACATATATAACTTAGAATAACTTAGAAAGGTTTTGGCCACTATTGGCCCAGGCCATGTCTAACTTAATAGCACCACCTGGTGAAGTCTTTCAGTTCAGGATTTGGGCGCCAAGGCCCATTCGAGCAGAGAGTTATTGTTTGCGGAGACATATCTGGGTGTGGGTGGTTTGTCCGGTACTGTTTGAAGGAATTTGTCCAAAGACTTCTTGAATTTTGTGTGGTCAGTTTCTTTTTGACGTGCCCTGGTGTAATGTTGAAGAGAGCAGGTCCAATTGAGGTGAAATAGTTGTGCCATATTGTCGTTATGTGATGCGATTTAGATTTTTGTTGTGGACGGATGGCACGTGGTCCAAGCCTTGGATGCATTTTGAAGGTGATGCCAACATCATTCGGACAGTGCTGGTGGAATATTTTCCACATCATACAGATATTGTAGCGTTCACGGCGTCGTTGGAGTGAATACAATTTCAGCTTCTCTAGTCTACCCCAGTAGTCAAGGTCTGACATGCCATCTATCTTTTTTGTGATTGACCTTTGGGGAGCTTCAATTCTCATAATATTTTGTTTTGTGTAGGGAGACCACAGTGGAAAGCAGTATTCAAGGTGGGATCGGGCAAAAGTGGAGAAGAGAAGGATAATAGCGTGGGAATCTCTCGACTGGAAGGTTCTGAGAATCCAGGAACACATTCTGCGGGCCATGTCAACTTTGCTGCTTATATGTGTAGCCCAGCTTATGTTGTTGTCCACTGTTACTCCCAGGTCTCTGATGTTGTTGGATGCCATGAGAATTTCTCCAGAAGGAAGAGAGTATGGGAGTTTCAGAGCGTCCTCCCTTCCAAAGTGGATCAGTTCAAATTTGTCTTCATTTAGCAACATGTTATTCTTTTCCGCCCATTGGACAACAGCCAGTAGGTCTGACTGAAGGTTTATTCGGTCATCCACGCCATTGATGACCTTCTGGAGCTTGGAGTCATCAGCGAAGGTTCTGATGTTACTGTGTTTGATGGTATCAGTAATATCATTTATGTAGATGATGAAGAGAAGTGGGCCCAACACAGTGCCTTGTGGGACACCACTGCTGACTTGGCTGGGCTGGATTTGACTCCTTCGACTACCACATGTTGGGTTCTGTTAGACAGGAAGCACTTGATCCACTGCAGCAGCTTTCCAGTGACACCAATATTGGACAGCTTTCTCAGAAGGATCTTATGATCAACCCTGTCAAAGGCCTTGCTGAAATCAAGGTAGATGACATCAGTGTTGGAACCTTCTCCCAAGGCTCTCAAAATGTCATCAAAATGATGCAGTAGCTGCGTCAGGCAATCTCTCCCATTACGGAATCCATGCTGGTTGGGGTTCAGCATATTATGCCTCTCAAGGAAGTGAGTCATACGCGATCTCAGCACCCTCTCAAATACCTTGATGATATGAGAGGTGAGTGAGATTGGACGGTAATTCACGGCAAGCGATTTGTTTCCTTTTTTGAAAACTGGGACAACAGACTGGGATAGAAGGTCCTCTGGTATATATCCAGCATCCAGTGAGTTCCGCCACAGATTGGCTAGAGGGAGTGCAAGTTGGTTTTGACACATCTTCAAGACACAAGCAGGGAACCTATCGGGACCTACTGCTGAATTATGCTTCATTTCCTTTATTGCTGCTAAGACATCAGGAGCGCCAAATGTTATGTCCGATAAAGTGTATTGGGGAGTAACATCACTGATACAGCCCAGATCAGTCATATCAGGATTGCTGAAAACAGAGCAATATTGTTTCTGCAATATCTCTCCCATGGTTTTGGCATTGTCTTGAAGAGTACCATTTTCATCAATCAGAGGGCCAACAGTAGAACCAGTGACTCTGTGTTTTTTTGCAAATGAAAAGAACACTTTGGGATTGAGTTTGATCTTCTCAATGGCCCAGGCCTCTTCAGCTCTTCGCTGACTATTGATGATAGACATCATGTTGTTTTGGAGTTTATGTTTTTTAATCTCTAGCGACGAGATGGCAGTCAGGTTGGTGTGTTGCTGTTGACAGTATTTCAGCATGTTGATCTTTTTGTTGATTCTTTTAATTTTCCTTATGAGAGATTTTCTATTTCTAGGGATTCGACACTTAGATTTGTTTGCAGATCTTAATGGGGTGTGTCTTGCACATATGTTCGTGATGGTGTCTACAAGTGACTGCCAGGACTTTTTAATGTTAGTGGGTGTGTGTGTGTGCGTGAAGGACCAATCGACTTTTGCAAGATCATTATTGATCGCTTCCCAGTTTGCATTGTGGAAATCCATAGTGTCAAATGGATGAACAAGAGGGATGACATTTGTTTTGCATTTTGGCCGGTGAAATCTCAGATCACAGAGAACCATGTCATGGTCGGAGAGTAGGGTTTTCTCCACTGCAATATTGTGGATAGTATCAGTGTGATTGCTGAAAATTAAGTCTAAGACGTTTTTGTGACATCTCGTTGGTTCGAGTACCAGTTGGGACAAGAAGAAGTCATCCATGAAGTCAAGAAGCGATTCCACTGCCTCCCTGTCAGGGGTTGAGAGAGAAGAACCTGGCGGCAGACTGTTTGTAGACCAGTCAACCCCGGGAAGGTTGAAGTCTCCCATCATTAAAATGTTGTCAGGTTGACACTGCTGAATGAAACACTTTATGCTGTTGAGGCATTCCTTGAAGCATGGTAGGGGCGTTTGGGGTGGTCTGTAGAGCCCAACTACTGTTAAGTTGTTGGTTTGACTGAATACAGCGACTGCTTCGCAGTATCCATTCGAAAATATGTTCATGGCTTCTGTTGAGAATGAATCATGGACATAAATGGCAATCCCACCCTTTCTTCTGCCAGCACGATCAGCACGAATGGTTTTGAAATTTTTAACTTTCACCTCGGCTTCCAAGTGGAGGTCACTAAGATGGGTTTCAGTGAGGACGAAGAAAGGGATGTGGTTTGGATGGGCCTCGACCCAGTCCTCCAGGAATCTTATCTTCCATTTTTGTGTATTGGTGGAAGGGCTGATGCCTTGGGCATTAAGCAGAAATGTTGAGGCGAGAGTGGATGGTTTTAATTGTTTTGGTGATTTGTTTATTTGATTGCTTTTTAATGGCATGTGCAATGGGGTATTTGTGGTGGATGGTGGTGGGTGATAGCTCGGATGTTTTTTTCCAGTTCTTTTGCTAGATTCATCATAGCTAAAAAAGAGGAAGAAGAGGTGGTTTCCTGTCTAGGGAACCACAGGTGACTGTGGCCGCGGCTATTTTTATGTGAGTGGTTATCTTTAAATGTCCGACGAGTCCCCGGGAGATGGGTAAAGGGGCAATCCCTGTGCAGACAGGGCAATCCTGTGCAGACAGGGCAATCCCTGTGCAGACAACAGGCAATCCCTGTGCAGACAGGGCAATCCCTGTGCAGACAGGGCAATCCCTGTGCAGACAAGGGATATATATATATATGTATGTATGTATGTATGTATATTTGCCATTTCAGTGGACTGAAGCAACGTGAAATAAAGTGTCTTGCTCAAGGACGCAACCCTCGCTGTAGTCACAGTACTTTGTATGAGAGGTGCGTTCTGACGTAAAACCTGCTATTTCACTTAATCATTGTTCATCTAGATTCGGTCTGCCACTAGGTTCTAGTCACAGAGACTCAGAGTAGTACTCGTGTTGTACAACTGTCTATCACTACATTCCAATGACGCACAGATATCACATTAAGATGAACACATTTGTCATTTAATTTATTGAAACTCCAAAGGATGTGAGCTGGCAGAAACGTTAACACGCCGGGCTAAATGCTTAGCGTTATTTCGTCTGTCTTTGCGTTCTGAGTTCAAATTTCGCCGAGGACGACTTTCCTTTAATCCTTTCGGGGTAGATTAAATAAGTACTAGTTGCGCACTGGGGTCGATGTAATCGACTTGATCCTTCTCTCTGTCCATGTTTGTCTCCACTGTGTTTAGCCCCGTGTGGGTAGTAAAGAAATAGGTATTTCGTCTGTCTTTGCGTCCTGAGTTCAAATTACGCCGAGGTTGACTTCGCCTTTCATCCTTTCAGGGTCGATAAATTGAGCACCAGTTGCGTACTGGGGTCGAGCTACCTATCTATATCTGCTCTCTTCCAAGCGTCTGTACCTCAGTGGCATGGACCTGGTATTTTGACAGGAGGATATCCAATTTTGTTTCGAATGCACTTAAACCCACCCCGTGTTGGCCTCTCATGTAATAATATGACCCGATACCCTTTTTTTTTACTGTTTTGCTATTTGCTATATTGTACGTAAACTTACATCATGCCATATACATAATACATACATAATAAATATATATATATATATATATATATAATATATATATATATCTGTGTGTGTGTTGTGTGTATATATATGTATGTATGCATATATATATATAAATATATAAATAAATATATACGTATGCAATGCATATTTGTATATGCATACATACAATACACACGCACATAAACAAACACACACACATACACAAACACACACACATACACAAACACACACACACACATATATATATATACACACGTACATATGTATACATATATGACTATGTGTATGCATGTATGTATACAACCAGTTTTCTTTTATTTAAATGTCCAAGAAAAGTATTTAACCGTGTCAAGTCAAGTGCATGTGAAATTTGAAAGGCTAATTTCAATACTTACAAATATGTCCCACACCCATCCAAGTATTGAAACTGGCTATTGGGTGAGAAACTTTATAATATATGCATATACATATACATATATATATTATATATATATATATATATATATATATATATTATATATATATATATATATATATATATATTATCTGTGTGTACATACAAATACACATGCACATACACAAACACACACCACATGCACAAACACACACACATATACAAATACACACACACATACACAAAACACAAACACATATATATATATACACACGTACATATGTATACATATATGACTATGGTATGCATGTATGTATACAACCAGTTTTCTTTTATTTAAATGTCCAAGAAACGCTCCTCTCTTAAAAAGTCTTTTCATATAACCGTGTCAAGTCAAATGCATCTGAAATTTGAAAGGCTATTTCAATACTTACAAATATGTCCACACCCCCATCCAAGTATTGAAACTGGCTATTGTGTGAGGAAACTTTGAATCAGTAGATCACACAAAGATATACATATGTACCCTCAGGCACACATATACATGTATCCTGGGTGAGTGTGACCCAGAGCATAGTGTTATGACAGAGACTTAGAATATTAGTGGAGAGAAAAGGAGGAATGTTGTATCTCTTTTTGTAGGATTTCAAATACATAGCATTCTAGCTGTGATGTAATGTATATACGGGTTCGAGTGAGGCTAGTATTCCTGTCACTCTCTAGTTCTTGTGACCCTTATTCTTGAACCAGACGGATCACAGAGCTGAGAAACAACATGTATATTATCTAAATAAACAAGGAATAGGGCAGAATATTTCTGCTCTTGACTCACTGAGAAGACAGCATCAGTTGTATTTATTCTCACCATAAAAACAAAAATCACGTCTACATTAATTTTCTCTTTCTAAGCAAATGAGATGTAATTCTTTTTGTAACCTTCATAACTTGCCCCAACAGTTTAACACCTCAAGCATTCTTCCTTTAATACATTACCTTTGCTTTTTATAGCAGTTGAAAATGGTATTACCACAGCAGTCACTGGGTATAAGAATCTCCTATTCAAGTTGAATTACTTAGGGGCTGACTAACCCGCATCCCACTCCCATGAATATTTCGTATCCGATACCTTCACTACCTTCATATCTTTAATCGCATTCTCCACTGTACGGCTGTAAATTTGGATGGATGGTCCCCTCAACTGGGTTAACTTCCTTTACACTCTTTATCCCTCTTCTATTCTTTTCATCCAACAAATTCTCATTATAACACGTCTGCACTTCTTTCTTTACATTTCATGAATAACAAGAGTATCATTATTATTCCGTACAGAATCTTCATCAATAATGTCTTTCATTTCTCTCCCAAACAATCTTGCCATTCAGAATATGCCACACTTCTGATGTTCACTTTGATGTCTTAAAACAATGATAAACTTCTTACTCTGCTCATTCCTTTCTTTGATATAAATGTTGCGTTGCTTCTTTCTTGCAACATGGTGTTGCTTTTGTAGTCCCCTTTTGCCAATCTTTCCAAAGCCTGTCCCTTAACCTATGTGGCCCTTTCTATGCAGCTATTCCACTACATATATAAATTACATATGTATGTGTGTTTTTGCGTGTTTGTATACATATATATACACATATATACAGGACAGTGCTTATAGCACCAGGAAGACATCTCCTCCAGTTGGCTAATGACACACAGTCTGTGTCCGATTAGTATTTGCAAGGGAGGTCATCGCTCCCATGTCTAGCCTTACGTCATACACCCGGATGCAAGTTTCTGGGTGATTACCTCCCCTCCCACCGAGCATGTGTTAATCACTAGCAAGTGATGAAAGTTCATTCCACTCGCAAATTATTATATATTTTTCTAGCGACTCACAGTCGCTAATCTCGTAAAACAGAGAGATATGTTATTTTAAATTTAATATAACATATACAGATTTAATATAACATATCTCTCTCTTTTACGAGATCAGCAACAGTGAGTCGCGAGAAAAGCATATAGTGATTTGGCTACAGATGGGAGTGATGGCCTCCTTCGCAAATTCTAATCGGGCACAGAATGTGTGTCGTTATTCAGCTGGAGGAGATGTTTCCTGGGGCTATAAAGAACAGTAGCACTGTCCTGTATAGCCCGCCACATTCAGTTGGCAAATATAGTTTACAATTCCGTACTGTTACTGTTTATGTCTCTCAGAAATTTTATATAAGATATGTATGTTCATGTATGTATGTATGTATGTATGTATGTATGTATGTATATATATATATATATATATATATATAATATATATATATATGTGTGTGTGTGTGTGTGTGTGTGTGTGTGTGGTATTTATGTATGTACAGGGTAAGGTGGACACCCTTCGTTTAACTCCCTGCAGGACGAAAAGCAAACTATTTCAAAGGCCGGGTGAAGACAGGAGAATCAACAGCCATCCAATGGCTGGGAGTGCGATATAACTGCTTTTGTTGTGACATCTCTCTTATGTAATACTTATGATGTAGAATAGTTGTTCGTTTGGCAGAAATGTTTTGGCTGTTTGGGGAGGGAGTTGGAATTGCCATGTGCAAAGGTTCTCTCCTATTTTTCCTCAGACGTAGCCAAAACGCAGTCTTCGAACGACAAGGCACATAGCCTGCGATCGGCAAAACACAAAATTGAAAATTTCATGAGAGAACAAAGGTATGAGTCAGGGAAGATGGTAAGTCTCTCAAAAACTGCAGCAGGAAGTCTCCTTCGTTAGTATGTCTTTGATTGCGCAAAAGTGTTTAGATCCCTAACAGGACTAAAAGATACTCGTCCCTGCTTCGTTGAGTAAACAAATGTGGCATATTTCGGAATGAAGTTGCAACCATAACATGTGTGTGTTTGTTTATGTGTCATTGTGTGCATGCGTTTCTGTCTGGGTGTATGTGTGTGTTTTTAGAGGACATGAATTAGGTATTTAACTTCAATAAGCTCACTGCAGATTCTAGTAGTTACAGTGCATGCAGAGATGGGTGCTTGGGAATGAGCTTATAGTTTCTTCGAAGCTTCTAAAACGATATATAAATATGCATATATGTGTTTGCTTAAGATTGTTTGAATGCGTCTGTGTGTATGCAGTGGGGACCCAAGATCTTTTTTGTTTCCAAAAAATTACTATATTGGTTGGGAATCGCAATTTGTAACAAATGGACACATTTTTATGTATTCTATGTTGTAGCAGACCAGAAACATATAAAACAGTTATGCTCTGAAAAACCTTGGTCCCGGCACCTTTTTTTTATGGTGTCGGATGGGCCAGAAAGGGTGTTACCCGGGCAACTAGGGCAACACCCCTGCCTCAACCACTGGTATCTATGTAGACGTGTAAGCTTGTTGCATTTATATGTAGATGGATGGATGTACGCATGTATGCAGGTAAGCTTGATGTATGTATGTATGTATGTATGTGTGTGTGTGTATGTATGTATGTATGCATGCATGTATGTAAGTATTATGAATGTGTATGCGTGTGTGATTTATTGTGTCACCACTATACAAAAAGGCAAACGATGCTAATTTCTTACAGAGAGAAAGTTGTGTGAAATATTTGGAGAAGAGGATTGTTGACTATTTTAGGACCAAAGCTTTGTTGTTTACTTCACTTGACTTAACATTTAGAACATACTTAAACAACCTGCCACTGTCTTGTGTGTCCCGACTACTACAATGTATCAGAATATTAATGCAATGTCATCGACGCAGTCCTGCAATATGGTGGTAAACAATCATCATCATCATCATCATCAACCTCAGCTTTATATTATACATACGTATAAGTATATTATACATACATATGTATATGTGGGCGTATAGATATATATATATATATATTATATATATATATTATATATATATATATATATAGATAGATAATATAGATAGATAAATATAAATAAGACACAACGATAGATGATAAGATAATAGGTAGTAAGATGGTATATATCTTTTTTGTACAGATATATGTACAGATATATAGATATATATATCTTAACATAGGTATATATATATGTTGTGTACAGATATATATATATATATATATATATATATATATATATAGATATATATATATATATATATATATATATATAGCTATATAGATCGATAAATAGATAGATAGATAGATAGATAGATAGATAGAGATAGATAGATAGATAGATAGATAGATAGATAGATAGATAGATAGATAGATAGGTAGATAGAGGCTTACATACATAGATAGATAGAGTGATAGATAGATAGATATAATATATGTGTGTGTCCTTGTAATTATAATAAGAGCTTAGAAATAAATTTTTTAGCTATATGCTGAGAAAAAGATATTGATGACGATCGTAACGAATATGATGAGCTGGAGGGGGATTGTGAAGATTATCATGATCAAGATGATGATCATTATAATGATGAAGATGAGCTATAAATTTTCCAGTGGAGTTGTTAAATGAACAAAATCCACGTGGAATTCCACCTCATATTCTGGTGATGAACGTTTGGAGTATTATAATGTGAGAACGAAACCTCAGACCCCATGAAGAGTTTACTAAATAGAACCTGAGCAACAATTATAGAAGAGTGCAACCATCTTCTTTATACAGCAGAAATATTTACTGGCAACAGTTAAGAAGAATGGGTTTTCATTTCACGAATTTATTTGTCACATAGCGAGACAAATCTACTTTTTCAACATAACCACAGACAGTTCCCTTTGATACTATTCCTTGTTATTGTAAACGTAGTTTTCTCCCAGACCCACCAGATGCAAGTGAAACGAAAAAAAAATGCTTCCTCACTCTAAATGGCATCAACTATTCTCTCAAACAACTATTTGTCTGAACTGAAGTCTTTTGATTCCCTACTCAACTTAAGTTCGGTCCCCCAAAATATCCGTTTGAACATTAGAATGAAAATTAAGAACTGGGTCTGGTAAGCCTAATGTGGTACAACTAATACCATGCAATCACAATATCAAATCTATTCCCTGTATGAATTGTTAAAGGAAATTTTAAAGTAGCTTCGTTAAAAGTCTTCAATGAATGTACTTTCAATCAGCTGATACAGTTCTACAGGGTATTTAAGCGCGTCAACTGCATATAGCTATGCATAGCTTCGCCTCAGTTAAGATTGGCGAAACATCAATACCTGCAGATTCTTCTAGAAATCTCATTCACTTACCATCATAACTACGTAAAGTATATTTTTCTGCTGCTTTCGATAATGTTTCAAATACTTCACCATTTCGATTCCCAGTTGGTAAATCTTTAAAATTTAAGGCTCCTCGAATATATAATAGTAATGGAGGAAGATAAAATCTATCGGGCGGACATAAGAAATCTTGGGTGGCCACAAGAAGGAAAACAACAACAACACGACTCTGCGAAGTTAGCTATAGTAAATATAGCCTCATATGCAGGTAACAATGATGAAATAAAGAGCCTCAAGTGTAACAGTAGGAGATAGGGAAACCAAAAGACCAAAGGGGTTAAACACCTTTTAAAAAATGAAGTAAGATTATCTGAATGGCAAGAGAAGGCTTTGCACGGTAGATTTACAAAGATAATCTCAGAAGAAAATAATAATGAGAAGCTGTGGATTCACAAAGCAAGGCTGAAAAGGGAAACAAAACTGTTGCTAGTAATAACACAAGGTCTGATATTGAGGACTATTTGGATAAAAGCCAGGATAGAAGAAAATCAGGCAGATTAACAATGCAGGTTTAGTAAATCAAAGGGTAGAGTACTACTCATGATAAGCTGGGTAGAATAATCCAGAGGAAGTTATGTAGATAGCTAGAAATCGACCATACTGATAAGTGTTATAAATATGAATCTAGTAGAGTGCTAGAAAATAAGAAAAAATATAAGACATAGTGGGATTTTATTATTCAGGCCGAGAGATTAATAGAAGCTACAAAGCCTCATTTAGAAGTAGTAGCCTAAGAGAAAGGAAAGTGTCAGGTAATTGACTTTACAATCCCAAATGATGAGAAAATCAATATGGAAACTATACAGAAAATAGCAAAGTACCAGGGCCTAGCCATTCAGTTATAGAGGCGAGGAAATGTGTGGATAAAATGTAACCCTGTAGCTATAAGTGCATTACGAATTATCCCTAAGGGTTTCACAAAGAAATAGAAAAACTAGGCGTAAAGACTACTTTACTGCAGCTCCAGGAAACCGTGTTATTAGGGACAGCTAGGATACTTAGGAAGGTTTTTCGCATATAAGGTTACTTGCTGTAGCCCGATGTTAGGAATTTTTCTTATTCCAGTCTAATCTGTCGTGCGTAGAAGAAATAATAATCCTTACTTCTAAATACAAATGGGCTGCTTTTTTCCTAATTTTGGTGGTGGGGACTAGATGATTACATCGACCCCAGTGTTTTACTGGTACATAATTTATCAAACCCGATAAATTTTCTGTAAAATCGATTTCGCCGCCTTAAGAATAATAATTAATAATAATAATAATATAATAATATAATAATAATAATAATAATAATAATAATAATAATAATTACTGGGTTTATTGGGCTTCGTATATTTTACCCGTGTCACTTTGTTGGCATGCACTGCTCTCTCCCTCAATCGTAATAATAACACTTTCTACTACAGGCACAAGGGCTGAAATTGTGGGTTAGGGTCTCGTCAATTACATCGACCCCTGTACATAGTTGATACTTATTTCATCGACTCCAAAATTATGAAAGGTGAAGCAATCTCGGCGGAATTAGTAATAATAATCCTTTCTACTATAAGCACAAGGCTTGAAATTTGAGGGGAG
The DNA here is from genome assembly GCF_006345805.1 of Octopus sinensis. NCBI lineage: Eukaryota > Metazoa > Mollusca > Cephalopoda > Octopoda > Octopodidae > Octopus > Octopus sinensis. Next base: position 4,297,417 of record NC_043006.1, on the reverse strand, counting down.
GGGACTAGTCGATGACATTGACACCGGTACCCACTATTACTTAATTTAACGGAGCCGAAAGGGTGAAGGACAAAGTCGACCTAATTGGAAGTAATAATAATAATAATAATGATAGTGATAATCCTTTGTATTAAAGGTACAATGCCTGAAATTTCGGGGCTGAGGATATATTAAACAATCAATCGTAATGCAAGGCATCTATTTTCATTGCTACATCAAAATTGTGACATATGAAAAGAACGGAGTGAGAAAAAATTAGAGACTTACCTGAGAAAAAAGGTAATACTCGGTTGGTCATTTAAAAAAAAAATATTTACCATGATGGTTTGCGTTCGCTACTTTTAATAAAAATTGAGAAATTAAAGTAATGCATTCAAGTTTTTAGCACAGTCAAGCAGGATCTAACTTCTGTCAACCAGGACCTAACTTCTGTAAACCAATGAAACTTACGAATCATTTTTATGAGTCGTATACATTTTTAATTGCTTTTCTCAATCGATTTCACCTCTCACCACATCTCTTTTGACACAACACCTTATATGGTTCTTTTCATGCATACATACATACAGACATAAATACATGCATATATATATATATATATATATATATATATATATATATATATATATATATATATATATATATATATATATATATACATATATATATATATATATATATATATATATATATATATATATATATATATATACATAAATACATACATAATATATATATATATATGTATATATATATATATATTATATGCACACACACACACACACACATATATATATATACACATGTATAAATAAATGTATGTATGTATGACCATATATCTAGATCTGTGTGCTGGGTATAACTCAAACTACATCCAGTAGTGGGGTATTTTGTTCGGGAGTTCCAGGGTTTGTGGAATCTGGAATCACCTCGTAGCCACTATCGTCCCCCGCGCTACTCTGATCCGGAGTTGTAGCAAATATCAAGGTCCAAATATAAGTTAATTAATATAAGTGATAACAATGTATCGGAGCGCGGAAATGCAGAAATAACCTTGGTTGATGTCACGGCATGCAGTAAAACCACTAAAAAGGACGGATCACTTGGTTGCATCAGAGGTGCCTACTGATGGAAAACCTGCTGTTTGACCTGATTAAAAGTCCTCTCTCTTCGGTCTGCCACAAGGTTCTAGTCACAGACACTCAGAGTGGTACTGGTATTCTACAGGTGCCTCTCACTATAATTAAATGATGTACAGTTATCTCTTTAAGATGACCACATTCGACATTTCATCTGCTGAAGTTCCTACGGTGATGGAAGATTGAACGCGCACGGTAGGCTACAACAACTTTCGTCTCTCACTTACCCTTCAAAGAAGGCAGATCGGCAGAGAGACTAAATTTCAACTGAGAGGTCATGAATGGAAACACAGAAATGCCATTCACAAACAGGAAGCAAAAGGAAACGGCAACCATCTGCCAAGATGGAGCAATCATCTTATGTGTATGTATATATATATGTATATATATATATATATTTAAAATTTCATAAGTTTAAAGTTTATGAAAGCTCACCGTGTTTTGTCAGTTATAAATAGTCCATATAAATATATGCCCTCGACGGAAAAAAGGTAGTGTTTGCCGTACAAATATATATGTATATATATATATATATATTATATATATATATACATACATATATGTAGGTCCCGGGTTGATCCGGGGTTAACCACAGTAAGTAAGGTACTCAATACATAGCAGAGTAAAATTAATTTATTATATAGAAGGAGCTTCTACAGGACTAGTACTGTTTCATCAAGAGAAATCTTCCTGAAGATTTCTCTTGAATGAAACAGTACTAGTCCTGTAGAAGCTCCTTCTATATAATAAATATACATACATATATATATATATATATTATATATATATATATATATATATATATATATTATATATATATATAGTAAAAGCAATTAAGATTCAATTGAGTTCTGTTGAATTCACCTGAATGCGGTACTTAACTTAGATGCACCAGAAATCTATATGGTGTTAACCATAAGATAATGCGGGGTGATTATCAATAAGAAAAAAGCAACAAGAATGGATCAATATTTCGGTACAATTGTTTCGTACGAAGATAGCTTTATTAAGGCTACAAATATTGCAGTAAATATAAGTGACCCGTACTCATCAGCCGAAAAAAACATCTGAGTTCTCCAAACATCCAAGGGGGTGATGTTACACTCCTGAAACATCAGGGATAGTTCTATAAAAATAAGATTTAGATAACAAATGGACTTCTAAAAGTTCTTTTAGTGTTGCACAGTCATATAACGGGTTTTTAAAAAAGATATTTTAAAAAACCTCTTAGTTTTCCAGAAAATGAAAATGAAAATGAAGATGTAAATCCATCCATATTGAAGAAAGTTTGATTTCTGGAGATATGAGGAGAGGTATCATACTCACAGAATATGTATTTATCCATATTTAGTCCATAATAAAGTGTGTTTCCTGATGTGTGATGATATTTTGGTTACATTTCTGAGAATTTCTCCAAACTGCTATGTTAGAATTAAATTTGTTGAAGGAGGGTTAGTGAAGCGTAGAGACAGTCTTTCACATAGGGTATATTGGGGTAACTGAGAGGGGAAGGGTATGTGAATGTCCAACTACGCAGAATAGTTTGTTTCAGTGGAGACGAACTGACTGATTGAGAAATTTGCAAGAATCAAAGAGCTTAAAGGAAGAATGTTAATTTAGACCACCTACTGTCGTTAATTGCTATATAAAAAGGATATGGGAAGGTAAAGAGGGGTCAAAGGTTGTCACTATAGGAAAAAAACGTTAACAGATTTCAGTGCAATACTCGAACGGAGGTAATTTAATTTATCATTATTTATTAATGTTACTATTAATACATTGCCAGGCTTTGGGACTACAATAAGGGGTCAAAAGAAAGGATTGAGTGTTATTTTTCATAATGAAAAAACGTTATATTATTTTTATGGGATTAGCAATATTTATTAGTAGTATATAAAATAACTATGAAGTCTAATTAACTAATTTGCTATAAGTTGGTTTACTTAAAATAGATTAAAAATTAGATAGAATTAATTAAAATTATCTATATAGTCTATTAGAATAAAAATCTATTTGCAACTAATTTATTTCTTTAAGTATCAAACCTGGTACAGTTAGAGAGAAAATAACCATAGCCTATGAGATTGTAGCTATCTAATTAAATATATAATATATAATATATAAGAGTATTGCTTTATTAGTATAAGCAGGATAGACAAATCACAAAATAATTTTTATATACGGTTATCATTTAAAATATTTAAGAGTCTTAATCCTAGCGTGGATACAAGAAGGACCTAATTCTATCCGGTTATTCAACAAATTATCATTTCTTCTATGCATTAGTATTTCAAATGTTTCCATGGAGCAAAGTTGACAACCAACTCTGCTATTTTTATAAGGTATCGCTCTTCTAACTAATTCCCAATCAAGATTATACTTAACATTATTGTTTTTGAGTTCCCAGATCTTACTTGAAAGTGTGGTGCTATCAGCTTTATGACGTAATTTGAAAGAAGAGAGATGATTGCTAAGACGTTTCTTAAAATTTATTGTACATCCTAAATAGGTTCTGGCTGGACCAATTTCCGGAAGAAATACCAAAAAGGATCAGTAAAGAATTCATTGACAGGCTTCTTTCAGTTTCCGTCTACCAAATCCACTCACAAGGCTTTGGTTGGCCTGAGGCTATAGAAGAAGACACTTGCCCAAGAAAGCTACTTACCACACAACCACTCCTGCGCCTAATATGTTTATTAATATTTTATTTGTGTTGATATATATATATATATATATGTGTGTGTGTGTGTGTGTCTGCATAGCACTTGTAAACACATAAATATTTCCCTGTATGTAATTGTTTAATTGTTATGTCTCATGATATTTTGTACTCTGAGTATGTACACAAATTTATATTTGTTATAAATGAATGTTATTGAAGTGCTGTGTTTATATTCTTCTTCCTCAGATGTGTGTTTTGTGAAGACGAAGTGGCCACAGAGAAGTTTCTTCCGTGTAAACATCTTTTGTTATGTAAGAAATGCTCTATCCGAAAGATACCTAAATGATGCCCTATGTGTGGACAGAATATAACAGGCAAAAATAGTTTGGGTAAGAATACTGTATGATCTGTCTGTTTGTCTCATGGGCTTTATGGTGTGGAATATTGTATTTCATGTTGTTGTGTAGATCCAGCAGACTTTTGGTAAAATATGTTCCAGGTGTCTTTGTGATACCATATCTCCCACTTCACCCACTAAACTTTGTCCAATTAGAAAACTTTGTCACGCTTCAAGATGGTTACTTTCTGCAACATAAGAATAAATAATAAAGGATACTGAATTAAAAATGGTGACTAAATATCAATAAATCAATAAATCTCAGTAAATGCCTACGTTTTACTGTTGATTATGAGTGATTAGAGTGATTAATGATTTACCAATAGCTCTGGAAGTTTGTAATTAAAAACAACTACACTTAATTGAATATCAGAGTGAGCCTTTATAAAGTAGGAGATTCAATAAGAAAATCTCAACTGAGGGTTTAGAGACCAACATTAGAGAGGGGACATCAAAAGGGTGGGAAACTTTGATTGATGTATAGATTAGTATTCCTGAGTATCAGTTCTTCTGAACCGTTTCAAATATTTTCACAGCAATAATGTGTGGATGACAAGTTTTATGTCGTTAATGAGGTTTTGTGTGAATGTAGTATGTTAATTTAGGACACGAGATATCACTTCCTGTTAGACCTGATGTCACTTTCTGTTCGACCTGCTTTATTCAGGAGGATAAATGACATTGAAATATTTTCAAATATTTCTCCACATCTGATTACATTCTGGAGAACTGTGATATGGGTAATTAAAATTTAAGATTACTAGTAGTAACCAATAACAAAGAGAGCAGGTGTATATATATATATAATATTAGAAAAAATCACCTTTTATCAATTCAAAATGAATAATTGAATTACACCATCTATTTTAATTTCAACTTTTCTATTATATGTAATTTTCTAGATGGTGTAATTTAATTATTCATTTTGAATTGATAAAAGGTGGTTCTTTTCTAATATTTTATATATATATTATATTGTGTGGAATTTGATTTAGTATTTCTAAATTGATTTCTTTTTCCTTGTAAGTTTGGTTTTATTCCCTCAAATAATAAGTATATATATATATATATATATATATATATATATATATATATATATATATTATATATATATATATATGTGTGTGTGTGTGTGTATATATAATATATATATATATATATGTGCGTGTGTGTGTATATATATATAATATATATATATATGTGTATGTGTGTATATATATATATATATATATATATATATATATATATATATATATATATATATATATATATATCCATCTTGAAGTTGTGTGTCGTGGTCGAGGCTGGATCTTCGATTCACAACTTGGTTGACATTGGAATTAAGCAGAATATGAGACGAATGTTGATTAGAGATGTCTAGAGGTGAAATGACAATGTTTTTGTCGCAGATTTAGCACAAATATATGAAAAACAATACAAAACTAAGAACTAAGAGTAAAACATATCAGGTGATAATTAAATGAGATAATTACAGCGTTGTTAGAATTGTTGGATGCCTTAAGAGACAGAGGTTTGGTAAGTTTAGTCTATTCCTTTGTGGGCTTAAATATTGAAACATTACTCGCTGTAGAAATTATGAAAATGTTGTCCAAAAGTCTCTTGGTCACCAGTTGACGAATACTCCCTCATAACAATAAAATATAGATCATAAATAAGGAGAAAGAAACTTTACTACAAAGTCTTAAATTTGGAAATATATTTTTCAGTTGGTCGGCATTCATCGAAGAGGGAAGTCCAGATGTTGGCAGACTCAGTTGGTAAGTATAAAATAACTAATTATGTTAGTCAACATTACTTCATAAGGCGTATAGGGGTGGTTTCCCGTTTTCTGTGTGAAAAGTCTGGCTGTATCCGAAAAAATATATATTATGAAACAAAAATAAACACAAAATTTATTGTTTTGGCTGTTATTGTTCTACGAAGAGTTGCATTTTTGTAAATTCGCGCTGGTATATTGCGGTCAATTTGAAAGGCCTTGCAAAGATCACTCACTGTTTCATTTGCGACCCCATCTTTAATTTGCTGGTAGCGTAGAAGTATTGCCAGTTTAACTCTCTCACTAATTTGTTCACCTAGCCTGCGAGCCATCTAAAATTAATAACGATTCTTCTAATTTCACGTGTAAACATGTGTTGAATAGAACTCACTGAATAAATCTTAATTAACTGTGTTGTCAATTGTATGCACCTGACATATGCTAACGTGAAAATATTCGCTGATGACACTAAGCTCCAGCAAATCGTCAATGAAGAAGCAGACCGAACTCAACTCCAGTCTGATCTATATGCTGTGAGTCAATGGGCAGACAGAAACAAAATGCAACTGAATGAGGGAAAATTTGAGCTGATGCATTTTGGAAGAAATTCCTCACTAAAACAACCATACTCTCTTCCTTCAGGGGAAACGCTCACAGCCTCTAACAGTATCAGAGACCTGGGTGTAATTGTTGATGACGATCTCAGTTGGAGTGCACACATCAACAAGAAGGTCGATATAGCTCGTAGGATGAGTTCCTGGATCTTAAGAACTTTCCGGTCCAGAGAACAAGGTGTCATCATACCACTTTTTTCCTCCTTTGTACGGCCACACCTTGAATACTGCTGCCCACTGTGGTCTCCTCACACAAGACAAAACATCTCCAGAATTGAGTCACCCCAGAGGGCTCTCACTAAACAAATTGAAGGCATGGCTGCTCTCGATTATTGGGATCGCCTTAAAGCATTGAAACTTTACTCCCTCCAGCGTCGCCGTGAGCGGTACATCATTTGTACGATGTGGAAAATATACCGCCAACTTTGCCCAAACGACCTAAACATTAGCTTCAAGATTCATCCAAGACTTGGACCACGGGCTATACGTCCCCTGCCAAATTCAAGATCACAACATACACGTACACTGCAACATAATTTCTTTTCCTCAACAGGCCCTGCCCTATTTAACATTGTCCCGAGGGAGATCAAAGAGGAAAAGGATCCCATCAACTTCAAACAGAGTCTGGATAGATTCCTTCAAAGAATACCAGATAAGCCACCCATAATTGGATACAACTCACCCAACAAGAACTCACTACTTGAACAAAACTGGATACAACTCACCCAACAAGAACTCACTACTTGAATATAACTTGACTTAAACAGGATTCGAATAATCCTATCAGGTGGTGCTATTAAGTTAGACATGGCCTGGACCAATCTCTGGTCGAAACATATCTAAGTTTTATCTAAGTTTTATATATATATATGAATGCATATATATATATATATGTATGTATGTATGTATATATATATATATATATGTATATATATATATATATATATATATATATATGTATGTATGTATGTATGTATATATATATATATATATATATGTATATATATATATATATATATATATATATATGACCTCACACCCCAAGTCTTGATGACATACTCAAATTCGGTATGTGACACCTTAATTGTATACATAAGACAACATAATATAGTCATATGCAATACATATTGCCCACCGGATGCCCCAAATCACATAGGCAAGTTTGAAGTTTGCCTCACAAGAATTAAAGAAATCCTCATGAATCTGGAACACCACGTGACCATATTTCTTATGGGTGATTTCAACTTCCCCAACGTCAAATGGCCCGAAGGTCACATACTCTCAGGAATGAATCATTGCAAGCAAGTACAGGTGGAGTCCCTGCTCAGCCTCACTAATGCCTTATTCATGGAGCAAGTTGTACTCAAGCCAACTAGGGCGAATAACATTCTGGATCTCTGCTTCACGAACAATATGGACATCATTCATGATGTGAAAGTGACACCGACATCAGTTTCGGATCACAACATAATAGAGCTGTCTATGTTTGGGCCGAAAGTAACCAGAGACATACAGCCTAAAGGAAGCACCCGAAATCTCTCCAATCTGAACTTCCACAAAGCAGATTGGAAATCGATCCAAAAAGAGATCCTCAGAGAGGTCTGGCCGGAATGTCTCTCCACACCAGACATTGACATGAAACTAGAATGTTTCATGTCTTCTGTGCAAGCCGTATGCCAGAAATATGTCCCAGAGCACAAGGCCAAAACAAATAGGAGCAAGATTCCAAGAGACAGGAAGATCCTCATGAGACGACGGACGAAGGTTGCAAATCGTCTCAACCAACATCCCAAAAGTAGCGAAACATCCCGCCTAAAAACAACACTGATAGAGATGGAAAAAAGGCTGCAACAATCCTATGTGAATCCTATATATATATATATATATAGGCTGCAACAATCCTATGTGAAGGAGAAAGCAGACAAAGAAGCCTGGGTTATAAAAATATTAAATCAAACCCAAAGGCCTTCTTTCATTACGCGAAAGAAACAGTCTCAGTGCACTACAAGATAGGACCCCTCCTCCAAAAGGTTGGCTCCCTCACAGACAGTCCAACTATGATCAGTGAGATGCTGAATGACCAGTTCAAAAGTGTCTTTACCACCCCATTGGAACACAGACAAGTGAACGAACCAGTGGACTTCTTTGCCGCCTCCCCTATAACCAGTGAGGCGGTTACAATAGAATGTATTGACATTAGCGAAAAAGATGTCCTACTAGCCATAGATGAAGTGGACAAAACTCAGCTGCTGGTCCAGACGGTTTCCCAGCAATCCTCCTCAAAGCGTGTAAACATGCCCTGGCAAAACCCCTCAAGATTCTCTGCCAGAGCTTTCTTACAAATAGCAAACTGCCAAGCAAACTGAAGGAGGGAATAATATACCCAATACATAAAGGGGGAAGTAGAGCAGATGCCAAAAACTGTAGGCCTATCTCTCTGACTTCACACATCAGCAAAGTCATGGAAAGGATAGTCAGAGGGAAACTAATCGCATTCCTTGAGGAAAATAACTTGCTGAGTAATACCCAGCATGGTTTTCGACCAGGTAGGAGCTGCCTGACCCAGCTCTTACAGCATTATGACTGGGTGTTGAGGCAGTTACTCAACAAATCAAATGTGGATATTTATCTACCTTAATTTTGCAAAAGCTTTTGACAAGGTTGATCATGGTATGATATGCTACAAACTACGTGACCTCGGCATAGCTGGAAAACTTGGACTGTGGTATCATGACTTCCTGAAAGATAGGAGCAAGGCAGTAGTGGCTAATGGAGCCACCTCTATGAACACACAAATAGTGAGCGGTGTTCCACAGGGCACTGTCTTGGGACCACTGCTTTTTATAGTGGCCCTCTCAGATATGCCCTCAAATGCCTGGATAGCCACTCTGGCCAGCTATGCAGACGATACGAAAGTCTCGCAGAAAATACACAACCCCAGCGATGTTGCACACCTGCAGCAGGAGTTGGGCTCAATCTACAGATGGGCTGAAGATAATAATATGCAGTTTAATGCTGAAAAATTCCAGGCTCTGCGCTACCAGCATCCAAAATTGAATATTAAACTTACAGGATACACCGGTCCACAGGGAATTTCAATCCCAGAGCCTAAGTCTGTGAGGGACCGTGGTATCGACATGAGTGATGATACCTCTTTCCAAGTGCACATTACCAGGATGGCGACAAAGTGCAGACGACTGGCTGGATGGATCCTAAGAACATTCAGAACCAGAGATAAGGAAACCATGATGGTCCTCTGGTGGACATTTGTCCTCAGCCGCCTGGATTACTGCTCAGTGCTATGGTCACCCACCAGTGTAAAATTAACAGCAGACCTTGAAGCAATCCAGAAAAGATTCACAAAGAAGATCGTCTCTTTGCAACAGCTCAGCTACTGGGAAAGGTTGAAACAGCTAAGACTTTTACTCCCTGGAGAGATGACGGGAGAGGTATGCAGTAATATATGTTTGGAAGTTCCTGGAAGGAATTGTGCCAAATTTTGGCATTGTAAGCTACACCAATGCTAGAACGGGACGACACTGCATAGTGCCAAAGATCCCAGCAATGCCATCACGCTTCAGGACCAGCTTCTGCAACAGCCTGGGTTTCAAGGGCCCACAGCTTTTTAATATTCTCCCAAAGAGTCTGAGGAACTTGCACAAAGTAGATGTAGCGGTTTTTAAATCAAAGCTGGACATATTCCTGTCAAGAGTCCCAGATGAACCTACCTCACGGCAAGAGGTGCAAATGAGAGTAGCTGTATCAAACTCCATTCTTCACCAAGTGCCACATATTAGACGAGGTTCGTCGAAACAACAGTGTAGCACAAAACGGCGGTGCATCAGCATGGCCGCAGCTCTGAGCTGAAACTAGAAAAAAAAAATATATATATATATATTTGACCAAATGACTGATACCACGTTCCATTCATTTGTGAGGTTAGATGTAAAGTCATCGTATTTTAAGATATTACTGAAAATTCATAACATCGAGTCTAGCATGGTTTGTAAAATGGATAAATTAGAAAATACAATAGAGTTGATATTATCTTTTAGAACAGGGAACTAAAAAATCTTTTGTTTTTCGTGTAAGTTGAAGATGAAGATTTTGTTTCTTTTTCCTCTTAATTTCCTGACTAAGTTTTCCGATAGATTATTCTTGTTGTTGCTGTTGCTGCTAGTTATCCAGATATTTGTAGCAACATGTTGCCAGCGGCGAGCTGGCAGAAACGTTAGCACGCCGGGCGAAATGCTTAGCGGTATTTTTTCTGCCGCTACGTTCTGAGTTCAAATTCCTCCGAGGTCGACTTTGCCTTTCATCCTTTCGGGGTCGATTAAATAAGTACCAGTTACGCACTGGGGTCGATATAATCGACTTAATCCGTTTGTCTGTCCTTGTTTGTCCTCTGTGTGTTTAGCCCATTGTGCGTAGTAAAGAAATAGGTAAGTAGTTTGCTTACGAACCACATGGTTCCGGGTTCAGTCCCACTGCGTGGCACCTTGGGCAAGTGTCTTCTACTATAGCCTCGGGCCGACCAAAGCCTTGTGAGTGGATTTGGTAGACGGAAACTGGAAGAAGCCCGTCGTATATATGTATATATATATATGTGTGTGTGTGTGTCTGTGTGTGTGTGTGTGTGTGTGTGTGTGTTTGTGTGTCTGTGTTTGTCCACCAACATCGCTTGACAACCGATGCTGGTGTGTTTATGTCCCCGTAACTTAGCGGTTCGGCAAAAGAGACCGATAGAATAAGTACTAGGCTTACAAATAAGCTCCGGGGTCGATTTGCTCAACTAAAGGCGGTGCTGCAGCATGGCCACAGTCAAATAACTGAAACAAGTAAAAGAGTATTATTGATAAAGACCGAAGATTCAGGAACCTTTGTCTATTTTGTTGTCAATCTAAATTTGGTGCTGTTAATGTGACCGCGATCGAAAGCATAAAAATGATGACCAAAAGAATATGGGTCACCAGTTGACCATTGATGATAGAAATATCTCACAATAATAAAATATACATTATTAATAATAAATACTATTAAATGTAAAACTTGGAAATATTTTTTTCAGTGTCTCAAATGTTTGAGGACAAGGGTGTACAAACTGATCCCTTGTCATTGCAGTCTACATCCCAGCAAGGTGGTGAGTATAAAATAACAGTTCCTAATTGATTTCTATAAGGTTTGCTTCACCTGGGAATATTGTACTTGAAAGAATAACTGAAAACAGCTTTCTTCTTTCCAATGGATAGATTAAGCTGTATAATGCTTTTATTAAAGCTGTTTATTTACTGAAAGGTAAATCGATATCTTTGTTGTTGGTAATAATGTTTAAATTAGAAGACTCAGTAGAGTTAATTTTGTCTTTTGATCAAGAAACTAATGATGTTGTTTAAGCGTAAACAGGTGAGTTAATTATGGTTTTGTTTGTTTCACATTTTTATTGTTTATTGAAGAATTGTTATTGTTGTTTTTTAAGCAGATGTCTTTCATAAGTTGGTAGAATTACAATGAAAGCGATGACATAAAAATACCATATAATAGATCTGACCTCTGACCTAGATATAAGCAACAAAAGGCAAAACCAAGAGAAAAACAGTGTTGTCAAGTGACGACCACCCTATCACTGATAGTAAATCTATCATTTTATCTACTAAAAAAGACTTTGGTTTCATTCTTGGACAACCATTGTCACACACACACACACTCTCTCTCTCTCTCTTTCTCTCTATCACCCTTTCTTCAAGATAAATACTTTTTGCAAGATATAATGCATTAAATGATGTCCTCATAATTTATCATCTGATTTTTCAAGCTGCCATGCATTGGATGTGTCGTCAGTGTCTAAATCAGTTTTTATTCAGAGTTACCACCCACCCACATTGGTTGAGGAACATGTCTCACTTAAACATTCCAACTTTTCTAAGGTGGTATGCTCCCCCTAACACCAGTCACTTTATAGATTGTCCTGGGTGCAATTTATTGTGCCTAAAGCTATAGAAAGTTTGTAATGTCTACAAGAATATTAAACGCTCTCCTTTAACTTATACAAAGAAATATCAGATGCTTCGAAAGACGAAAGAGAAAAATGATTGGTGAGTAGCTCCTTAAGAAGCTTTACAGGTTACTAGGAGGCTGTTTGCAGATGCTAAGGGCGGCAGGTAGAAATGTACTGAAAATGAGCTGAACAAGCATATAGGTAATATCTACAATGACCGTAAAGCGGGATCAACTGTTCCCACTTGTGCATGGTTTGAAACACCCAGAAAACTAAGGATCAAATATTTCAGCTTGGTGATTTCAGTAAGAAAGAAGTAAATTGTTTTATGAAGAGGGCAAGTATGAAGAGTAAAACAGGGGGTGATGGTGTGCCATACAATGTGTACAAGTATTGTACACAGTTATGGTATAAGCTTTTCCGCCTACGTTGAGAGCTGGAGTATAAAGGGGGTCTGGTTAATGACTGGTGCAAGGCAGAATGAGTTTACTTACCAAACAAAGCTGATCCAAAACCGATCGTCCAGTTTGATCGACATTCTTTTATCTAGAATGTAAATGGCAAAGATTTACATGGGTGTGCTTACCAAGAGATCAGAATTATATCTACAAAATAATGGCTGAGAGAAAGTGTCCAGAAGGTTGGCATCTCCGGAACCCTTATAAGTAGAACATGGATTTTCTGTCTGGGATGCGATAGAAGACACAAAGGAAAATTAAAAGGGATTTGAATGCCTTAAGGCTTGAGTTGGTTTTTGGCCTTCTATCATGCAGTAGATGTCTCCAATCAATTGATGATGGACGCAATGAACTTCTTTTATATATGGGAGAAGAGTAAGGATCTGATGAAGAGCTGCTATAACAATTTCAATATGCAGTTTGTGACAAAATATTTCACAAAAGATTGTCAACATCTTGAAATCGTAATTGCTGTAGATTGCACAAAATAATTTTATTTGTGCCTGTTATGGAGACGTTCCTTTGATCAGCAGATTGATCAAGAGAGATGATTCAAGAGAAATCACCTATGAAGGTACCCATGGATGACATGAAAATACCATATAATAGATTTGGCACAGACATAAGAAACAAAAGATAAAACTAAGGAAACAACAGTTTCTTCAATTGATAAATAAACGAGATAATTGCTACGTTACTTGATAATGAATGTAGGATGTCTTAATAGAGAGAAGTCTAGGAAGGTTAGTCTGTTTGGTTATGGACGTAAATATTGAGCTATTCCATGGGACCACGAAAGAAGTATAAAAATAATGACCAAAACCATAGTGGTCACCAGCTGACCATTGATGATAGGAATGTCTTACAGTAATAAAATAAAAACCAATTAACAGAGACAGAGGAATTATACTATGACGTGTAAAATTTGGAAATATTTATTTCAGAGTCTGTAAACCTGGGTGAGAAACATCTTCATAGTGTAGCAAAGAAGTGAGGGAATAAATGGCAGCAAGTTGGTAAGTAAAAAAATACTTGATTTCTATAAATTTTGCCATCATTTGAACTTTTGTTTGTTAGAATGACAGAGAACAGGTTCCATTCCTTATTTCCTATTAAATGGTTAGCGAAAGATATTACTGAAATTTCATTGAGGTTGGTGAAATAAATAAATTAGAAGATTCACAAGAGTTAATAGTGTCGTTTGGAACAGGTAACTAAATTATATTATTGTTTACAGGTAAACAGGTGAGTTAATGTCAATGTTTCTGTTTGTTTACATTTCTACTAAATTTACTGATAGATTGTTGTTGTTGTTGTTATTTAGGCAGTTAGACTAAGTTGTTTACTTTTATAATATGTGATGTGTAGCAAGCAATATTGAATTGTTTGTTTGTGTGATTGAAATCATTCCTAGTATCGCGCCCATTTCTGTTTTAATTGATCCAGGTGTACCAAATATCACTGGTATTAGACATTTCAATCTTCGCTTTCCAGATATTTGTAAATGTTGATACTTATTAATTATTAGGCGAGCTGGCAGAGTGGTTAGCACGCCGGGCGAAATGCGTGGCCGTATTTCGTCTGCAGTTACGTTCTGAGTTCAAATTCCGCCGAGGTCGACTTTGCCTTTCATCCTATCGGGGTCGATAAATTAAGTACCAATTACGCACTGGGGTCGATGTAATCGACTTAATCCGTTTGTCTGTCCTTGTTTGTCCCCTCTGTGTTTAGCCCCTTGTGGGTAGTAAAGAAATAGGTATTTCGTCTGCCGCTACGTTCTGAGTTCAAATTCCGCCGAGGTCGACTTTGCCTTTCATCCTTTCGGGGTCGATAAATTAAATACCAGTTGTGTACTGGGGTCGATCTAATGGACTGCCCCCCCCCCAAAAAAAAGTAGAGTAGAAAAGAATTATTAAATAGTGATGGAAGAACAAGCATCACAGATGACTATTTGAGGCATTGACCATGAGATGTTATCAAACGTCGGAAATTGAGAGTAACGTTACTCGACAGGGTGTCTAAGTTGGAGATTTGGGTGTCTCTCCAGGTCAAACGGCTGCTTCTCTGCATTGAGGAGTCAGAACTCCAGTAATACAGAAACGTGATTAGAATGTCACAAAAATGAATCGCAAAACGGCTTCATCAAGCTGAGCCAAGTGACAGGAGACCCCTAGGGGTAGATCGAGACTAGATTGTTGGATAAGATCCATAGTTTCAATTGGTCATCTTTGAGAATGGATTCAGAAAAGCTTCTGATAGGACCCGACGAAGGAGATTCCTAAAGACTCTACCCCAGCAACCCTTCTGTGAATAAAGGACAGAAAAAATGGATGGATGGATCAAATCGTGTAACTGTTGGTCTCTATTGATTCTTTAGGTTCTCATACACTATTACCCTGCTGTTTACCAAACATTTTCTCGTGTAACTTTCAGTTAATTCTTTTTCAAAATGTTTTCTCCATTTCCAGCCTTTATTTCAAAATGTTTATTTTTGTCAACATCTTTAGAAATAGAGACCAATGTCTTCTATTTTCCCTGTTTCTTAAGTATTTCTCATTCCTCTAATCACATAATTTCTTTGTTATATTCATAACAACCTATCGGTAATATTGTTGCAATTATGTTTGCTTTGTATCTTTTGCAGGAAGGGAATTAAGAATCAAACAAGTGGACCTGGATGTTATCAAATACAATTACTCTAATGATGTTGTAGAACAGAGTTTCCAGATGTTGTATAAATGGTTTACAAGTTGCGATCCACCGAAACGTACGCTTGGAACTTTAAAGGATGCTCTTAATAAAACGGAGTGTTTCGATGCACATCTGTCATTAGACGTAAATTGAATTTCTGTAGAAAACGGTGCTATCGTCTTGATTCTACCTTCGACAAACAGAGACCTATGTTCAAATGCTTTCCACCCAGGACCATCCTGTTTTTTTTCCTAAGCATAGACAACCCATAACCACATTATATAATGTGTCCTTCTTTAAGTTGTGAATCGAGTAGGATTCGTCTGTTTGAAGCTGTTTGACAATTTCAGGAGAGTGCAAAGTAAAAATCGCAAGTGTAAAAAATGCGAATTTTTTAGGTATTTGACGAAAATTGAATCAGTGATATGGAGAAATGTTCGCTATTTATATAGGTATTGCATTATAAGCACTTCGATATATTATTTACATTAAATCATATTTGGAAATCTTCACAGAATGAGCAGTAATACAAATTTTATTTAACAAAATCTCCCTATATATAAAGCTAAAGTTGTCTGTGTATGGCAGGTTTGGTAGGCTTCAACTAATACTATCTCCTCCGAGACCCTGCGGCGCTAGTTGACCAAAATTGAGAGCATGATAGAAGAGGGCTTGCTCAAATTCAAATCAGACCATGTTAGCACCAAAAATTATTTACATCAAAATGTGCTTTTTTTCTATGAAAATCCCTATCTTTTACGATTTTTTGACTGCTGTGTCGCCATTTTTCGGTGTATTTCAACCAGGAAAATGTTCACTTAAAGAGAATAACAAACTACATAATGCAAAACTTTTACTTTTCAAAAATTCCAATTCTAAAGGGTCGAAACAAATCTGAGCAACGCCGGGCTATACTGCTAGTAATAAATAAATTTAAACTACAAAGGGATGTAATAAGAGTTATTACCCTTGCTCAGAATCCGTTCTCTCCTCCCATCTTTATATATTCAACAGATGACTCCGCCTATTACCTCATACCCTTCCTCTACCTGTAGATATTGTTATCGTTCGCCTACTCTCTTTGTGGCTCTCTCTCTCTCACTTTCTCTTTTCTTTTTCCTTTTCTCCTTTATTCTCTTTTTCCTTTTCTCTCTCTCTTACCCCCCTCTCCCATTTACTCACGTCATACTTTATATCTTTCTTCCACCCCCTCTCTCTCACTCTCTCTCTCTCTCTCTCGCCTACAAAACTTATCAATCGATTTCTCCCTCTTTGTCACTTTTCTCTCGGCACCTCATTATGTATTCAGTTTAACTACTCCGCCTCCCTTAATATATCGCTTACCTCATCCTCTCCCTCACTTGCTTAAAAAATCTCTCTCTGTCTCTCCCTCTTTCATTCTATCTATCTTTCTTTCTTTATTTCTTTCTTTCTATCTTTCTTTCTTTCTCTCCGCCCATACATTAATATATCCCTCCCCTTCCTTAGATTTCCCTCTCCCTATCTCCTCCCACCTCATTATATATTACCCTTTCCCCTCTGCTTCTCTTAAAATAAATTATATTTTCAGATTTACCTTAAAATGTCTCCTAAGCTTATGTTGATTAGAATCAACTTAATTATTAACTAATGAACTGCCTTGTAGTTCATAATTGAGGAAATTAAATACTCCAGGCATTGAAGGGGAATTTAAGAAGCATTTGCTAAAAGATTTAGTTCATAAATTATTTTACATGCTAGAAATAACAGCCAAATGCCTTTTTTTCATGCAAAATTAATAGGTCTTTAACAGACATTTCCAAAACATTTTCCCAAAGGTGGTCAGTCATAATGCACGAAATAGAAACCAACTGACTTCGAATTCCTTATGTTTATCCTTCATTTCTCTCTCTCTCTCTCTCTCTCTCTCTATATAATATATATATATATATATATATATATATATATAGAGAGAGAGAGAGAGAGAGAGAGGGAGAGAGAGAGAGAGATGAAGGATAAACATAAACAATATATATATTGTTGTTGACCCCGTTCGGTCACGACACTGACCATGAGATTGCACCTAGAAAGTTACCCTCCTAGTCACAAGTCTGGGCAAGGTGGTTTATGGAAGACCAGCAGTCGGCCAAGCATACCGGCCTCCCCTCTCCACGCCACCGGTGTTAACCAAGGGAAAGGCAAAGGGGCCGATACAGCTTGGCACCTGTGACGTCGCAACTCATTTCTACAGCTGAGTGAACTGGAGCAACGTGAAATAAAGTGTCTTGCTCAAGAACACAACACGCAGCCCGGTCCGAGATTCGAGCTCACAACCTCACGATCGTAAGATCGACGCTCTAACCATATATACATATTGTTACGGAATCACCCGCCGTCGCCGCTCGCCCGAACGGGCAAGTTCGCCACGGAACCCGAAGAGGAGAGATACAACGACAACAACAGCAGCACAGAGAGATACCGAGAGGCAACCGAGAGAGACACAAAACGACAAGGCAACAACTGGCTTACATTTAACACTAGTTTATGACAATCAATTGTTACACATCAAATACATTTAAAGGAAACAACAAATCAATACATCATACGGGTATGCCACAGATCAAAGCATTTAAACATGCAAGTAACAATATAACAGTCCGGAGACGACACAACAAGGTCAATATATCAGCATTTCAAAGGTACACGTCCGAAGACACAGTTCTTTTCCAAATCACTTCAACAGATAACGTTCACAGTTCTTTAAAGTCTTTTTCTACACATATCAACATAATTCTGAACATAAATACCACAACTCAATAATCGACACATCGACAAGTCCTTGACTCAATTCACATTGTTCATTTCACTGTCTCATTTCTTTTCACTGTCTCTTTACATCGTGACACGTATCAATACATAATCAAATACCTTAATTCCTAATTGAATAGCCAATGTCCCATCTTGCACTTCATCTCTCTCTGTACCGCTTATTCCTCTGTATATATCCCTTTCTGTCGCTACTAGCTCCAGCCTGCCAAGCTCTCGCATCCCAACTGCTTGCTCCTAAAATTCCAACTCCTTCCCCTGACTTCCAAAATTCGTCTGTCCTCTCTGACGACCGAATACCCACTGCCTCAAAACCTCACTTGCTCTGTCCTTCCCTTACCCTAATCTCCATCTGTCTCTACTGCTTATACCCTCTCTATCTGCTCTCAGATTCCCTACTCTATCTTTATTGCGCTGCTGCTGTCATCCTCTCTATCTGCTCTCAGATTCCTTACTCTATCTTTCTCCTACTTCACATCTCTCTGACCGCTAATCGACCGGCAAAGCCAAAGGTCCCTCCAAAAACCCATTACTCTTCCAGTAAACAAAGGACTTTAACTTTACACTGCAGACTTCCCGTCTCTAAGCCAAGCAAAGTAGGTCAAGAAGTACCGTGAACTGAACTATTCCCAACAATATATATGATTCATACATTCTTTCTTTCTTCTTTTTTCTTTATTTCCTTCCTTATCTTTTAAATTCTTTATTTCATTCTTCATTTTCTTTTTTCTTCCTATCTTTGTTTCTCTTTCATTATTTTCTTTCTTTCTTTCTTTCTTTCTTTCTTTCTTTCTTATTTCCTTCTTTCTTTCTCTCTTTCTTTCTTTCTTATTTCCTTCTTTCTTTCTTTCGTTCTTTCTTCCGTCCTTCCATGCTTCCTTCCTTATTCCTTCTTTCTACCTACCTTTCTTAATTTCATTCTATTTTCGTTCTTTTCTAATTTTCTTCTTTGTTTGTTTCTTCTTTCTTTATGTCATTCATTCTATTCTTTTCTTTCTTTCTTTCCTTATTTCTTTCTTTCTTTCTTCCTTTCTTTCTTTCCTTCTTTTTCTTTCCTTTTTTCCTTCTTTCTTTCTTTCTTTCCTTCTTTCTTTCTTCTTTTTTCTTCCTTCTTTCCTTCCTTCTTTCTTCCTTCCTCTTCTACTACATTTCTTAATTCATTCTATTTTCGTTCTTTTCTAATTTTCTTCTTTGTTTGTTTCTTCTTTCTTTATGTCATTCATTCTATTCTTTTCTTTCTTTCTTTCCTTATTTCTTTCTTTCTTTCTTCCTTTCTTTCTTTCCTTCTTTTTCTTTCCTTTTTTCCTTCTTTCTTTCTTTCTTTCCTTCTTTCTTTCTTTCTTTCTTTCTTCCTTCTTTCCTTCCTTCCTTTCTTCCTTCCTTCTTTCTACCTACATTTCTTACTTTCATTCTATTTTCGTTCTTTTCTAATTTTTTTCTTTGTTTGTTTCTTCTTTCTTTCTGTCATTCATTTTTTCCTTTTCTTTCTTTCCTTCGTTGTTTGTTTGTTTGTTTGTTTGTTTGTTTGTTTTCTTTCTGTCATTCATTCTTTCCTTTCTTTCTTTCCTTATTTCTTTCTTTCTTTCTTTCCTTCTTTTTCTTTCTTTCCTTCTTTTTCTTTCTTTCCTTCTTTCTTTCTTTCTTTCTTTCTTTCCTTCCTTCTTTCTTTCTTTCTTCCTTCTTCCTTAATTCCTTCTTTCTTTTCTTATTTCCTTCTTTGTTTGTTTGTTTCTTCTTTCTGTCATTCATTCTTTTCATTCTTTCTTTCCTTATTTCTTTCTTTCTTTCCTTCCATCTTTCTTTCTTTCTTTCTTTCTTTCTTTCTTCTTTTCTTTCTGTCATTCATTCTTTTCTTTCTTTCTTCCTTCCTTCCTTTCTTTCTTTCTTCCTTCCTTCTTTCCTTCTTTCATTCTTTTTACCTACCTTTCTTACTTTCATTCTGCTTTCTTTCTTTTCTTATTTTCTTCTTTATTTGTTTCTTCTTTCTTTCTGTCATTCATTCTCGTCTTCCTTTCTTTCTCTCTTTCTTTTTTCTTTCTTTCCTTCTTTCTTTCTTTCCTTCCTTCCTTCTTTTCTTCTTTCTTTCTGTTTTTTCTTTCTTTCTTTCCTTCTTTTTATTTCTGTCTTTTTTCTTTCTTTTCCTTCCTTCCTTCCTTCCTTCCTTCCTTCCTATCATTCTCCTTCCCATTCTCTCTTATGTCATGCTTTATTACAGAATCACGTTGTTTGTTTTCCTTCCCCCCTCCCTTCTTTCTTTTCTTCTTTGTTTCTCTTTCCTTCCCTTTTTGATTTCATTCTTTCTTCCTTTCTTTATTTCTCTCTGTCTTTCTTTCTCTCCTTTTCACTCTCTCTCTCTCCCAATCTCACTTCCTCCCTCACAAAATCATTTCATTCTTTCTTTCTTTATTTATTGCTTCTTATATACATGGTTTAAAGAGGAATAAAAAATTTATTCTCTTGAATGTTCTGTTATATCGAGGACTCCTTATTTCAGAGATAATATTAACAAGTGTAAATTGTGTGTAACGGAATCTCTTGCCCCCTAAAATCTTTTGGGCCTAAAACATTAAATAAATTTACAGAGATGATCCCTTTGCGCAACCATAAGTTTTCTTCTACGTTTTTTTGAAAGTATTTAGGAATAAAATTTGATGTGGTGAATAATATTTAGCGTTACGGTGATTTGAAACCGGATAGTAACAATTCCTATTATTATCAGCCACCTGCATGTTTAGCAAGAAATAAGTTTTTCTGAGTGTGTCAGAAAATTTGGACTGGTCCTGCGACAGATTATTATCTTTTAATTAGCCAGGTGGCGTTGAACGAACACTTTGCTGAGATTCTTGTTCATCCTGATGAAGGGGTCATTGCCAAAATCGAACCGCGTCAGTGAACTCCCGAAATGGCCATTGATGTGTTTGGCATGATTTTGTGGAACTCTTTTTGCTCCTGGACTCCAACCTACCATGGGCTTTATGAAACAAACTTTTTTGACGTACTCTTTTGTTTGAGGAGAGTACGAAAATTTATTTACTTGATTGATATTTTATTTTATTTAGATGTTTAGTCGCATGGCACGCTTTAGAATTTTTAGTCGATTGTATATACTTTCTTGATAGGCCTTTCTATGTATCTGTTTTTATTCGCATATTTTTTACCTGTGTTTTATATATATGCATACTTTATATTCTGTTGTGTCTGGGGAAAGTCATTTTCTTTTGGTGTATTGTAATGTAACACACTCACCGGTAAAATTTCCGTTTTTTTCTTATTTTTATTTTCCTAAAATTTTCGTTGCGTTTTGCAATCTTTTCATACTTTATATGTTTAAGAGCCATAGTAATATTTATATATGATCAATTGTTTTTGGAGGCTTGGTGTTATATATAAAGTCATTTACTCAAATTTGATGTTGGTTGTCTGATTAGTTTTATTAAATCTCTGTCTCAATTACATTTGAGCACTTCTTTTTTGCAGTCTTATAAACTCTTTTGTCTCCATATAAAAAGAAACAAAAATTATTTCTTGTTATATATATATTATATATATATATATATATATATATATATATATATATATATATATATATATATATATATATTACGCTTTACTTGTTTCAGTCATTTGACTGTGGCTATGCTGGAGCACCGCCTTTAGTCGACTAAATCGACCCCAGGACTTATTCTTTGTAAGCCTAGTACTTATTCTATCGCTTTCTTTTGCCGAACCGCTACGTTACGGGGACGTAAACACACCAGTATCGGTTGTCAAGCGATGTTGGGGGGACAAATACAGACATACAAACACACACACTCACACATATATACATATACATATATACGACGAGCTTCTTTCAATTTCCGCCTACCAAATCCACTCACAAGGCTTTGATCGGCTCTAATAGAAGATACTTGCCCAAGGTGCCACGCAGTGGGACTGAACCCGGAACCATGTGGTTGGTAAGCAAGCTACTTACCACACAGCCACTCCTACGCCTATTTAGGCTATTTGAAATATGTTTGTCACGTATTTAAACTGCTAAAGGCAAATATATCGCAGTGGAGAAAAAAATCTCTCCTATGGTAAAAAGGTGTGAAAAACCCAGATTTTTCTCCACCGTAATTGCAGTGTATTTGCCTTTAGATATTGAAATACATAACAAATATATTTCAACTAACCGAAATTGTGATTATACGTAAACGTTACTTTGTGCCATTCTTGCGATATTTTTGTCGATCGGGCGAGGGCGACCTATTAGCGCAAAACGGTCAACGATTGGCTGAATTATATATAAAGCTATAAGCTTTATTCAGTTCGTTCAGAGTTGCCTCACTTAGGTACATCTCATTGACAAGTCAAAAAATTCGAAACATCGATGTCTGAGATTCCCGAGAGAGGGCGACACTGAGCGAACTGGATGTCTTCACACCTTTTTACCATAAGAGACATTTTTTCTCCACGGTAACGCCCTTTAGCAGTGGAAATATGTGACAAACATATTTCAACTAACTTAAATTGTGATATATACTAGCAGAAATACTCGGTGTTGCCCGGGTTAAAGAAAATAACGAAATTCAAAAATGCCTTTGCGATCTCTAACATGAAACGTAAACTACGCAGGTCTTATCTCCTAGTAGCTGCGATACCAACTTTATACGTTAATAATCCGGTGTTTCCCAGGTTATTGAAAATAATTTAATTTAAGTATGCCTTTTAAATCTCTAAGTAAAATGAGTCATGGATTATGCAGTTCTGAACATTAATTAGCTGAGGTACAAACTATTATTGTCAATAACATATTCTGCTCGATGTTCTCACTGTTAAAATTGTAAAAAAAAAATAACCCAGGTAGTTCTTTGTCGTTGCAACCACTTTCAGTTGTCAGTACTTATTAGAAACACGTTGTACCTGAAAAATGCATAAATTTGAGACGAACCGGACTGCAGGTGCTCCCTTCCTGTTAATAAGTACATTTAACAAAAATTCTATCAGATGACGTCAGTATAAACAAATGTATTGAAACAAACCCGAAAATCAATCACAGTTTAATTATCTAGAGTTTCTAAATATGCGATATTTTGAGTGTGTCCTTTAATTGGTGTTTAAATAAAAAGATTTTGGGGACTTCCAACTCGCGAACATCCTACATATAATTGTCCATGAAAGAAGCCAGGAGAAGCAAGGAAAAGTCCAACAACCTTGAGAGACTGTCCTTGAGACTCGTTTATTAGATTTCTGCGCCTCCACCCTCACCGAATTTGGATGATCATAACTTTCAGAGAAATGGATATTTTTTAATGCAATATTCTACGAATACGTGTTATATCATTTATATTCCGAATATACGAAATTTTTTTGAGGGGAGAGTGTTTTAGGAGGAGGTGGGGGAGGACATTCGGAAAATTCACCGGAGTCCACTTCAATTCGTCTCAACTTTCAGGGAAATGTATATTTTAAAATAAAATTGGGTACAAATATACCTCGGACTATATAGATTCCGAGCATATAGTATTTTTACGGGGTTATTTTTGAGAACTGTACCCCACTCGGGAGTGTTTCGGAACAAGCTGTCCATATTTGTTTCCTTTTCTGCATTTTGTGCGTCTATGCATCCGTATATAACCCTTAACCGGCGAGCTGGCAGAAACGTTAGCATGCCGGGCGAAATGCTTAGCAGTATTTCAGTATTTCGTCTGCTGCTACGTTCTGAGGTCCACTTTGCCTTTCATCCTTTCGGGGTCGATAAATTAAGTACCAGTTACGCACTGGGGTCGATATAATTGACTGAATCCCTTTGTCTGTCCTTGTTTGTCTCCTCTGTGTTTAGCCCCTTGTGGGTAGTAAAGAAATAAGTATTTCGTCTGCCGTTACGTTCTGAGTTGAAATTCCACCGAGGTCGACTTTGCCTTTCATCCTTTCGAGGTCGATAAATATAGTACCAGTTACGCTCTGGGGTCGATATCGCTCTGGGGTCGATATCGCTCTGGGGTCGATATAATCGACTTAATCCCTTTGTCTATTCTTGTTTGTTCCCTCTATGTTTAGCCCCTTGTGGGCAATAAAGAAATATATAACCCTTAACCGTTTTCGTGAAATTTCGGGAAAAAATAGAAAAGTGTAGGAGTGGGGGGAATATTCATAGAATGTAAGCTTTATTCCGTTCATTCAGAGTTGCCTCTCATTGGCAAGAGTCAAAAATCTTGAAACATCGATGTCTGAGATTCCCGAGAGAGGGCGACACTGAGCAAACTGTATGAAAGTACCTTTAGAAATTCCTTTTGTCTGAAATCGTCACAACTAAATATCAAGTGTTAATAAGGCGACTTGTTCCAAGAATGTCCGAAATAAATATTGGAAAATCAAGAAAAAGGCGTCTATCACCGTATGAAATTTTTTTTCTCTCATGAAAGTACTTTTTAAAATTATTTATCAGAAATCGTCACAACTGCAATGATATATACATACATGTGTGTGCAAATAGCTGGTTAGGACGCCAAATACAGAAAGTTCAAACTTAGTCACTACATCAGGACATCAAAGACGAGAAGTTCAGAAAACGGTTTGAAGAAATGAATTTTTACATATAAAGCAATATTATTTATTTTTACTAAAAAAAAAGAAAGAAAGAAAAATCAAGACCGTATTTTTCTTTCCAAGGTCAAATTTTTTATGTACCCCAACTATGGTATAGATTAATCCAGAGACTTGAGCGTGCATTGAGAACACACTCACAGACAGGGTATTTTATATACCTATATCTATCTATCTATCTATCTATCTATCTATCTATCTATCTATCTATCTATCTGTCTCTCTCTGTCTCTCTCTCTTCTCTCTCTCTCTCTCTCTATATATATATATATATATATACTCTTTTACTTGTTTCAGTCATGTGACTGTGGCCATGCTGGAGCACCGCCGTTAATCGAGCAAATCGATCGCAGGACTTATTCTTTGTAAGCCTAGTACTTATTCTATCGGTCTCTTTTGCCGAACCGCTACGTTACGGGGACGTAAACACACCAGCATCGGTTATCAAGCGAGGTTGGGGAGGGGACAAACACAGACACGCAAACATACATATATACATATATACATATATTCAACGGGCTTCTTTTAGTTTCCGTCTACCAAATCCACCCACAAGGCTTCGGTCGGCTCGAGGCTATAGTAGAAGACACTTGCCCAAGGTGCTACGCAGTGGGACTGAACCCAGAACCATGTGGTTGGTAGGCAAGCTACTTACCACACGGTCAGTCCTACGCCTATTTATGTACCCCAAGTATAGTACAGGTTAATCAATAGGTTTGAGCGTGTATTGAGGACGCACAGACAGACAGGGTATTTTATAATATATACATGTTTATATATATATATATATATATATATATATATATATATATATATATATGCGTGAAATACTGAACAAACAGTTGCAGAGTTTGTTCAGTCCACCTCTGGGACACAGGCAAGTGAACAAACCAGCAGAATTATTTGTCACTTTACCTGTAACCATAGAAGCAAAAAATGAGTACATAAACATAGAAGAAGCTGTAACACTGGCCATAGATGAGGCCGACACAAACTCAGCGGCTGGCCCTGATGGATTTCCAGCCTTCCTTCTGAAATCGTGCAAGCAAGCCCTTGCAAAATCACTGCAACTTCTCTTTCGGAGCTTCCGCGCAAGTAGTAAGCTGCTAGGTCAAACTGAAGGAAGGGATAATATGCGCTATCTATAAGAGAGGAATTACCAAATCCACTCACAAGGCTTTGGTCGGCCCAAGGCTATAGTACATGACACTTGCCCAAGGTGCCACGCAGTGGGACTGAATCCGGAACCATGTGGTTGGTAAGCAAGCTACTTACTACACAGCCACTCCTGCACCTATATAGAAAAAAAACGCGCGCTCGCGGAAGGAGGGTTGGTGAGAGGCCTCGGAAAATTCACATCGTGAATGCTTCGAGTCGCCTCACCAGAGCCAAGAAACAAAAGAAAAATAGTGTAATAGGTGTAAAACAACTTGCTCTTTCGATATAACTCGACAAAATCGAAACATTTTACTTCGGGTGTTTCCGTGGAAGCAAATGACAGTTCGATTCTGTTGTTGGGGGAACTTATGGAAAGTTGATTTCGCTGAAAATCATGACCAGTTTGATCAGTTATTCAATAGAAAATAATAACCCGGTATTGGTACCCACACGGATTTTCATGTAAATTTTCAGTTTCTATTTTTATGAAGGATTCGGTGAAACTGGAGAGCGAGAACCATATTAGTATGACACCGTTGCTTGAAGCCGTCTCCCTGGGTCACCTCGGAATGTTGTTCACGTTGATAGACAAGGGTGCAAAAATAAATGCTGTCAACAATGAAGGCAATAACTGCCTTCACTTGGCTTTGAAAAGAGACCTATTTCATTCTGAGGTGGAGAACATGGGTGTTTTAGATAAGGTAAGTTGCTAAATTCTTTGTGAATAAATATATGTGAATTTGTATATGTATGTGTGTGTGTGTTTTTGTTCTTTCTCAAGCCATGCCTGGCTCATAAGGGCCGATTTCCCGGTTTCCTTGGCGTATAGGTTCCCCACCTGAACGGGGCACCGGTCCGTCGCAGGTGAGTTGCAAGATGCAGGAGGAAAGTGTGAGAGAAAGTTGTGGCCAAAGAGTCAGCAGAAGTTCGCCATTATCTTCTGCCAGAGCCGCGTGGAGCTTAGGTGTTTCGCTCATAAACACACATATCACCCGGTCTGAGATTCGAACCCGCGATCCCTGGACCGCGAGTCCGCTGCTGTAACCACTAGGCCATATGCCTCCACTGTGTGAGTGTGTGAGAGAGAGAGAAACTGACGTTGCTTGTCATGTATCCATTCCGCCTATAATCCCATCCCCCAATACAATTTCACGATCCAATCCCACTGATAACCCCAGTCATATTATGTAGTTATATTATGTATCCTCATCATCATCATTATCATTCAACATCCGTTTTCCATGCTAGCATGGGTTGGACGGTTCGACCGAGGTCTGAAGAAATTACTACGTTGTTGGCGTTCTCTTTTCTAATCTTTCATTACTTTTGTCAAGTGTTTATATATATACTAGCAGCTAAGCCCGGTTTCACCCGGTCTTTTTGGATGTTGTGGCTATGATCGTTTTCGGTTAAGCATAATCTATAACAGCATTTCTCAACCTTATCATTTCGGGTCCCCTGTTTTGATTGGAGCCTCAAGTTGTATGAAAATTTCCTGCTTTCATCCCGTCAGAAAACAGCTTCTAAGTAACTGGTTGTTTTAATGGCGGAAGAAAGAGGGAAATGTATGGGGGCTAGCAAAAAAATACAAACTGCATTCCAATCTATGCACTCATCCCCACATGTGTGCCATTTTTCACACAAATCCACCCAGCCGTTTGGCTGTGAATCTCAAGACAAGAAAGAATACAACGATCGCCCATGTCCAATTTATATTATAGATAATACTCATCAATAAGCAAATTCTTGGTGTGGCCGCTTGGTTGGTTTTACCAAACCATTTGTACAGATAGGTTCTTGTCGTTTTGTTGTGTTTGATATTTTAGCATTGATATTTGTTCCATTATATTTCCTATATTTGATATGAAAATATTGGGTTGTCCGGAAAGTTCATGCCGATTTTTAAAGGAAAGAAAAAGGTCAATAAATACTTGCCATAACATTTTAATCAACCAAATATGAACTATTTTGTTGCACAATGCGTCTCCATCTTTCCTTTAACTTGAAAATACCCACTTCCCAGAATTGAGGTGGTTTCATGGCAGAGAATTCATCAAGGTATCTTTTAACGTCATCCAAGGAATTGAAACTTTTACCATTAAGACTATTCTGCAGAAACCTGAATAAGTGGAAATCCGAAGGAGCAATATCTGGTGAATATGGAGGATGGGGTAACATATCCCAGCAAAGCTGCAGGAATTTTTGTCTGGTTCCCAAAGCATCAAGTGCCGAAAATGAACTTTCTTATCTTCCATTTTAAAGCGTTAGAGAATTAACACAGTTTATAGGAACATAAACCTTCTTCCACGAAAAGATAGCTTAAACTTTGCTCTAAATGGAGGTGTAGTCAAATCTTATTTTATGAACTCAACCATGTTCGAAAATAAGTCGAAAGGTAAGCTACTATTAATCGGCACGAACTTTCCGGACAACCCAATATATATATATAATATATATATATATATATATATTATATATATATATATAATATATATATATATATATATATATATATATATATATATATATATCTGTACACAGACATATATATATACATATATGTACAGATATATATATATATATCTGTACATATATCTGTACAAAAAAAAACATAAACTCCAAAACAACATGATGTGTATCATCAATAGTCAGCGAAGAGCTGAAGAGGCCTGGGCCATTGAGAAGATCAAACTCAATCCCAAAGTGTTCTTTTCATTTGCAAAAAAACACAGAGTCACTGGTTCTACTGTTGGCCCTCTGATTGATGAAAATGGTACTCTTCAAGACAATGCCAAAACCATGGGAGAGATATTGCAGAAACAATATTGCTCTGTTTTCAGCAATCCTGATATGACTGATCTGGGCTGTATCAGTGATGTTACTCCCCAATACACTTTATCGGACATAACCTTTGGCGCTCCTGATGTCTTAGCAGCAATAAAGGAAATGAAGCATAATTCAGCAGTAGGTCCCGATAGGTTCCCTGCTTGTGTCCTGAAGATGTGTCAAAACCAACTTGCACTCCCTCTAGCCAATCTGTGGCGGAACTCACTGGATGCTGGATATATACTAAAAGACCTTCTATCCCAGACTGTTGTCCCAGTTTTCAAAAAAGGAAACAAATCGCTTGCCGTGAATTACCGTCCAATCTCACTCACCTCTCATATCATTAAGGTATTTGAGAGAGTGCTGAGATCGCGTATGACTCACTTCTTTGAGAGTCATAATATGCTGAACTCCAACCAGCATGGATTCCGTAATGGGAGAGATTGCCTGACGCAGCTACTGCATCATTTTGATGACATTTTGAGAGCCTTGGGAGAGGGTTCCAACACTGATGTCATCTACCTTGATTTCAGCAAGGCCTTTGACAGGGTTGATCATAAGATCCTTCTGAGAAAGCTGTCCAATATTGGTGTCACTGGAAAGCTGCTGCAGTGGATCAAGTGCTTCCTGTCTAACAGAACCCAACATGTTGTAGTCGAAGGAGTCAAATCCAGCCCAGCCAAAGTCAGCAGTGGTGTCCCACAAGGCACTGTGTTGGGCCCACTCCTCTTCATCATCTACATAAATGATATTACTGACACCATCAAACACAGTAACATCAGAACCTTCGCTGATGATTCCAAGCTCCAGAAGTTCATCAATGGCGTGGATGACCGAATAAGCCTTCAGTCAGACCTACTGGCTGTTGTCCAATGGGCGGAAAAGAATAACATGCTGCTAAACGAAGACAAATTCGAACTGATCCACTTTGGAAGGTAGGACGCTCTGAAACTCCCATACTCGCTTCCTTCTGGAGAAATTCTCATGGCGTCCAACAACATCAGAGACATGGGAGTAACAGTGGACAACAACATAAGCTGGGCTACACATATAAGCAGCAAAGTTGACATGGTATGATGTGGAAAATATTCCATCAGCACTGTCCGAAAGATGTTGGCATCACCTTCAAAATACATCCAAGTCTTGGACCACGTGCCATCCGTCCACAACAAAATCTAAATCGCATCACATAACGACAATACGGCACTACTATTTCACCTCAATTGGACCCGCTCTCTTCAACATTACACCAGGACACGTCAAAACAGAAACTGACCACACAAAATTCAAGAAGTCTTTGGACAAATTCCTTCAAACAGTTCCGGACAAACCACTCACACCCGGATAGGTCTCCGCAAACAATAACTCTCTGCTCGAATGGGCCTTGGTGCTAAAATCCTGAATTGAAAGACTTCGCCAGGTGGTTCTATTAAGTTAGACATGGCCTGGGCCAATAGTGGCCAAAACCTTTCTAAGTTATTCTAAGATATATATATATATCTGTATATATATATATATATATATATATATATATATATATATATATATATATATATATATATATATATATATATATATATATATATATATATATATATATATATATATATACAGATATATATATACACATATATATATATAGATACAGATATATATATATATATTATATATATATATATATATATACAGTATATATATATACGAGGGGGGAGGGCTGAAAAGTTCTTGGCTTTGGGTAAAAGGATATATAAGTGGATCAGTTAAGATTTTATTCACCATATTCCATTCTCAGACTCGCATGCATATTGCAGTGGCCCTTCAATTTTTCTAATCCCTGTAAAAGAACTCAGAAGGTTGGGACTCCAACCACACTTTTCGTGATACCCTTAAAGTCAGGAATTTAAGCTACTATAAACCGGCAAGAACTTTCCGGACAACCCAATATTTTGTTAATCTATAAGATATATTTGTGTAACCTTGAACTCATCGTTATATACTTTCTCATTTGTAGTAATCCTTTAAGCTCTTCCTGAAGAAGAAGGATAGGCTCTCTAGCAGGGTCGTTGCTAGTTACCTATCCGATTTAGGCGCAAACCTTCACCATCCAAATGGAGAGAATGTGACCCCGCTGGACCTCATCGATAACCCAAATCTGAAAGAAAAAGTAAAAGCACTTTTACGACCTCAGTAAGTATTCCGTGGCAACGGAAAGATAAACAAGTATATTTTTTATTTTGTATATAATTGTTTCTATGTTCGTTTAATTATAAATCTGTCAATATATTATACTGTCACTAATGTCTTGAGCCAGGACCACATACTGAGATTTATCTGTCTAGCAGCGGTGTTTCCTATTTATTCTCTGCCTCAATCGGTTATTATCATGTAAGCTCTCATGATAAAATAGTCTACGAACACACACTAACACTGTAGATATATATATATATATATATATATATATATATATATATATATATATAAAATTAATTAGGGTAGAAATTGATATTTATCAATTAAGACCAGTGGTCTAGCATATTAAAAAAGAATCCGAAGATTAAAATATTTATATATACCAATTAAGGACTGAACACGAAAAGTGGACAGTCAACATGCTAGATATAGACGTCAAATCGCCATTCACCACAAAAGATTATGTTCTCAGATCAAACTCAGCACAAAACCATAGCAATAAACAAGTGAAAAATATACGAAATAAAATAATTACCCATGTACTAATTAGTTTCAGCTGTTATTTCCGCAAGGAAAACTGCAGCCATCATCAGCATGGTCCGTTATAAATGCAATTTGCTGGACTAGATGCAAACACGATACCGAAATATCGCGTGCATGGAGTTCAGCCTATTACATTTGAATACATCTTTCAAATGCCTTTACTTTGGCGCGTTGAGGCCCGAGAAAACTAGCCTGCAGCTAATAATTAGCAGCAGTCAATTTATCGGTTAGAGAACATATTTATTTATATAAAATTAATTAAGGGTAGAAATTGATATTTATCAATTAAGACCAGTGGTCTAGCATATTAAAAAAGAATCCGAAGATTAAAATATTTATATATACCAATTATATATACCATGCTGATGATGGCTGCAGTTTTCCTTGCGGAAAATAACAGCTGAAACTAATTAGTACATGGGTAATTATTTTATTTCGTATATTTTTCACTTGTTTATTGCTATGGTTTTGTGCTGAGTTTGATCTGAGAACATAATCTTTTGTGGTGAATGGCGATTTGACGTCTATATCTAGCATGTTGACTGTCCACTTTTCGTGTTCAGTCCTTAATTGGTATATATAAATATTTTAATCTTCGGATTCTTTTTTAATATGCTAGACCACTGGTCTTAATTGATAAATATCAATTTCTACCCTTAATTAATTTTATATAAATAAATATGTTCTCTAACCGATAAATTGACTGCTGCTAATTATTAGCTGCAGGCTAGTTTTCTCGGGCCTCAACGCGCCAAAGTAAAGGCATTTGAAAGATGTATTCAAATGTAATAGGCTGAACTCCATGCACGCGATATTTCGGTATCGTGTTTGCATCTAGTCCAGCAAATTGCATTTATAACGGACCATGCTGATGATGGCTGCAGTTTTCCTTGCGGAAAATAACAGCTGAAACTAATTAGTACATGGGTAATTATTTTAGTTCGTATATTTTTCACTTGTTTATTGCTATGGTTTTGTGCTGAGTTTGACCTGAGAACATAATCTTTTGTGGTGAATGGCGATTTGACGTCTATATCTAGCATGTTGACTGTCCACTTTTCGTGTTCAGTCCTTAATTGGTATATATATATATATATATATATATATACTAGCAGTCTAGCAGTATTGCCCGGCGTTGCTCGGGTTTGTTTTGACCCTTTAGTACTGGAATGTTTGAAAAGTAAAACTTTTGCATTATGTAGCTTGTTATTCTCTTTAAGTGAACATTTTTCTGTTTGAAATACACCGATAAATGGCGACACAGCAGTCAAAAAACCGTAAAAAATAGGGTTTTCATAGAAAAAAAGCACCTTTTGATGTAAATAATTTTTGGTGTTATCAAAGTCCGATTTGAATTTTTTATCTACGGAGGGAAGAGCAAGCCTTCTATCATACTCTCAATTTTGCAGGGTCTCGGGGGAGGTAGTGTTAGTTGAAGGCTACCAAACCTGCCATACACAGACAACTTCAGCTTTATATATATATATATATATATAAAATATTATTAGAGACAAAACCACTATTTTGCAAAACAAACAAGGAAAGACTTAATCAATACATAAAATTTTAATAAATAGTCAAAAATTATTAAAATTTTATGTATTGATTAAGTCTTTCCTTGTTTGTTTTGCAAAATAGTGGTTTTGTCTCTAATAATATTTTATAATATTTTACTATAAAATGGATTTAATCCTAAATCTGATTTTTTCCCTGTAAATTTGGATTTATTCCCTAATATTTATTATTTATATATATATATATATATAATATATATACAAACCAAGAACGTTATATAGACCTCCTTGACTCAAGTTAGAGAAGGGGTGCGTATTATAGACAAGGTTTAGGTTTTTCAGAGATACAGTCCCCTAAAAATCCCCTGCGTATTATACTCGAGGGTTTACGGTATATATACAAGTGAACTTGTGTTCATATAATAATAATAATGAAATTATTGTATACAGTGCTCAGGTGCACCACAACTTGCCAAAAGTGCGTATAAAGTATATGCAGTAATGTACAAATGTCTGGAAAGTGAACAGTGTATGCTTGCATGTGTATGGAGGGGAGAAAATTAGGTGTAGTGTTGGCGAATCTCAGGAAGCATGGACGTTTTGAAGGATGCAGTGCTCCGACAACTAACCACTGATGTCAGCAGTTTGTTCCATGCTTCAGCAACTCTTAGCGTGAAAAAATGTTTCCGAAAGTCATGGGAGCTGCACTGGGGTCGATATAATCGACTTAATCCGTTTGTCTGTCTTTGTTTGTCCTCTCTGTGTTTATCCCCTTGTAGGTAGTAAAGAAATAGGTATTTCGTCTGCTGTTACGTTCTGAGTTCAAATTCCGCCGAGATCGACTTTGCCTTTCATCCTTTCAGGGTCGATAAATTAAGTACCAGTTACGCACTGGGGTCGATATAATCGACTTAATCCATCTGGCTGTCCTTGTTTGTCCCCTCTGTGTTTAGCCCCTTGTGGGTAGTAAAGAAATATGTAATTATTAAAAGGAAGCCTTCTGATGTATTCTTGCTCGTCATTGTAGGGTCTTGTGATATTCTGTATTCTAAACACGTACACAACGTAATCTTTATTATAAATGAAAGTTATTGTTGTGATGTGTTTGTATTTTGTTCCACAGATGCACATATTGTGAAGCTAACGCCCCTTCAAAATTCATACCATGTGGACATACTCTCCTGTGTCATGAATGTTATATCAAAATTGCTCGTGAAAAATGCCCCACTTGTAAACAATGTATTGAGGGAAGTGGTAAGAATACTATTTGATAATCTGTCTGTTTGTCTCACTGACCTTATTTTCTTTATTACTCATATTCTTGAGTATCAGTTCCTTTGTAACATTTTAGAGACTTCCAATGCAATAATAAGTGTTTGACAAGTTACATGTAGTGAAAGAAGTTTGTGCAAGTATGGAGGACCCCGGATTCCACTTGCAGAATATCTGGAAAGAAAGCTGCTTTATTAATAAGGGATGCTCAGGTTGAAATATGCCCAAATATTTGCTGAATCAGATGGAATTCTGGTGAACTGTGTTGTCAGCTGTTAGAATTAAAGATTACCAGCGGCAACGTTTAATCAAAGAGAGCAGGTGTATGTGTTACCTATTTCAAATGAGGTGTTGTGTGTTTGTGGCTATATATCTTTTTTCAACTCCAACGGAGTTGACATTGAGCTGTGACATAGTAACCAGTCATAGTGATAACCAGTTGACCATTGATGATAAGATGTCCTATAATAATGAAATAGATTATTATTAAATAATGTAGTTATACTATAAATATAAAACTTGGAAATATTAATTGCAGAGCCTCAAATGTCGAGAGGGGACGTACTGAAGACATCACAGCAAGTTGGTGAGTATCTACGTCTTGCTTGTATATTCTTCTTACGTACAATTTCCGATATATTGGAGAAGATGAGAAGAATTTTGGTTAGTAATTTCTAGAGGTGAAAGAACAGTGTCTTGTCTTATGTGTAGCACAGATACAGCGTGTTCACATTAAATTTGACAACTGTTTGTGTATTTTTTGTTTCTGAGATACCAGGATGTATTGATGAACAACTAATGAGAGTGGAGAGTATCATGATGAAATATGTAGTTGAGTTAAAAGTTAGTTGACATTGACTGGAAGCAAACTGAAGATTGGCAAAGAGTTATTAGGATTATGTGTACAATATAATAGTTGCTGTGCAGTAATTTGTAAACATTGTGAAAGCTGTAAGCCACGACATGGACTTGTGCAAGGGGGTCTACAGAGCCATGGGCAGTAGGTTTTCAGACGCGTCTGCAGTGAGGGTGATGTGATGCCACCCCACGTCTTTGAATATGGTCTTAGGTTCAATTAAGATGATTATGTGATGCTCCTGGAGATGGTGGTAAAACTCTGTATGTACACAGTTGCGGCTGGAAGGCCTTATACAAGGCAGCAGAATTCGGTTCCTTTCCATAACTTCAGAAAGAGGCAGAAGTGGTTGTCAAAGTATTTTTATGACTTCCGCAGACCCAATTTTTAGCCTCGTAATTTCCCTGATTTTAATCCCATGAATTATTAAGTATGGGTCACCCTGTGAGAAAGACACCATCTGCTCTGACTGCAACACGAAGGTTGGGCTGGTGGCCGAGACTAAGAAGGTGTTAAAAGATTTTCCAGGCACCATAGAGACACCTTCAGAGCATGGTGGAAGCTGAGAGAAATTGCTTTGAGTAACTTATTATTTTCTTGCCACCTCGAGATGAAATGTTTTAACTTAATTAAATACTTTTATTTTTGAATAGGTAATATTGTGCAATCTTCTCCTTTTATGCAAACTGACAAATTTAAACCAAGCCCCTTAAATAAGAAACGAAAGTCTAAACGAACAAAAGAACACAAAATAGAGTTATCAAATGATAATTAAATGAGAAAATTGCAACAATGTTAGATTATGGAGGATGTCTTAATTGAGAGAGTAAATTTAGGAAAGTTAGCCTATTTTTGTTGTGGACCTAAATTTGATGCTACTAATGGGACCATGAGGGAAGGCATAAAAATGTTGGTCAAATGACTACTGATCACTAGTTGACTATTGATGATAGGAAAGTCTCACAATAATAAAATATAGATTTTTAACAAGGGAAACTTTACAGTAATGTGCAAAACTTGGACATTTTTATTTCAGACACTCCAGTCACAGCCTGAGCCTTCTACATCACAGCCTGAGCGTTCTACATCACAGCCTATGCCTTCTACATCACAATCTATGCCTTCTACATCACAGCCCAAGCGGTCTACATCACAGCCTATACCTTCTACATCACAGCCTAAACCTTCTACGTCACAGTCTAAGCGGACTACATCACAGCCTATGCCTTCTACATGACAGCCTGAGCCTTTTACATCACAGTCTGAGCGTTCTACATCACAATCTATGCTTTCTACATCACAACCTGAGCGTTGTACATCAGAGCCAGATGGTGAGTAAAACATTGCAACACTTTTATTGACTTCCATCGGTTTTATCTTTAGTTCAGCTATTTTGTTTGACTGGGGACAGGTTTGATCCCTAATTTCCATTTGAACAGTTAGCTGTAAAGTAATTCTGTTAACGATGTTCCTGAAATATCATAAAATATCCACCAAGGAAACGCAATAGAGTTAATATTGTCTTTATGGATTTTGATGTAAACAGGCGAATAAATGGGTGATGTTTTTGTTTGTTTTACACCACCACCATCATCATCATCATCATCATCATCATCATCATCATCATCATCATCATCATCATCATCATTTAACGTCCGCTTTCCATGCTAGCATATGTTGTACGATTTGACTGAGGTCTGGCGAACCAGACTCCATTCTGATCTGGCAGAGTTTCTACGGCTGGATGCCCTTCTTAACGCCAACCACTCCGAGAATATATATATATTACAATAGATTCATAGATGATCAAGGCTTATCAAAGTGAAAAATGCAACAAATGAACTTGACAGAAGTACCCAGAGAAGATAGTGAAGTAATTTGTTATCCAAGCATATAAAGTATTGATGAAGTAAAGTCAGTGTTTGGTACTTCGCAATTCCAAGAGTGGAACCTTGAATGAGGTGTAACAGATAAAACAAACGAATTGGTTTTCAATCGTTGCTACAATTATTTCACTAGGAGTTTTTATTTTGATGTATCATTTAGAGTATGCAACACAGTATATAACTTCCAAGCTCATCAAGCAGCCATGTAAACAAGTGAACAACGACTTGTTGGGTAATCCACAGAATTTTCAACAGCTGTAATTTCAAAACAGATCATTAATTCACCATCATTATATGGCAGAACTTTACTTGTTATAGATAATTTTATATCATACCTAACAATCCTCTCCTTTAGGCTCCGGACGAATTTTTTGAAGAGAAATGTTGTTTTCTTTTTTTTCCTAAATTTGAACGAAGTGATGTGATCATGTAACAGTTGCATAAAACCTGTTGTTAATGAGCATTTGTACACTAAGTTCTTTCTTAGTGAACATTTTAGGCGATTTGCTTTATAGCTATATAAACGGTTTAGCCTGTAATTAAGAGACTTATTTAAAAATTTCACATTCTATCTATATCAGGTGTTTAGCAAGTAGTCCCATCTACATTAAGATACGACACATCCGATATATATGCTTTCATAATTCATGCTTGATACTTCGGAATTATTATGTGTAATCCTACGAAGCTTTCTATCATTACTTTCCTTAACCTCATTATTACTAGTACTATGACTTTTAGTACCACTATCATTACTAAAATATTATCTTCCTTACTATTGCCACTGTGGTTAATATTATTATTGCCAATATTATTATTATTGTTGCTACTACAATCCATATTACAGTTATTAAATGAGTTGGCCAACTTCACTTCAAGAAACTTCTTTGTGTTACGTACTGCTATAATTTCAGCCAAGCTTCTTTTAGCCAAGTAAATTTAGCGTAAATAAATATGAATTGATCAATATGCTTATTGAATTAATCCCAGAATTATATAATACCAATGGATCCGAATGTGCGTAAGCTGATTAAAAATGTATACTTCTCCACTTTTGGGGGTGGGACTAAAAGGATCGGGTACAATTTAGATGGCAAAATAGCTTGAGGGACATACAATGCACTAAATTACCTCTTGCGATTTGGAAAGTGACCTTGAAGATGTAGTGCTTGGTAAACACCACCCAAAGAGTCATTTGTACAAAACTGTAAGGATGCTGTATGATATAAGGATGTGCTGGCTAACTACAATGATGCAGTAACGGATGACCCGGTAGTTGCAGGTGAGAAAGAAATCATAGTGTTTGGAGTATCTGAGAGTCAATCAGAGATGCGTATATGGGATGAGACAAATTGACGAAGGGAGTTGGGGTGTGGAAAAGATTCAGATTTTGCACTGGCGACACCAGCGGCAAGAATGTGGGAAAGAGTAAGACAGCTACAAAGACTTACAAAAGATAAAAGTCACCAAGAACAATAAGAAATATGTTCCACGTGTTAGCTTCATTACATTATGTCTTAGTAACTTTATAGATTAACAACTGTTTTATTAGTAGCAATTCATCATTTTATGACACCAGTCAGCATCGAATATACAATATAAATATATTTAACAATGTATTCTTACCAGATGTTACCTGTTTTCGTGTAGTCTTCACTTTTTTCCCCTACTCAACTAACGTAAGTATAATGCTTGTAAGTGGTCACTTGATAGAAAGCAGAAATAAAGAAATAACTTGATAGAAAGCAGAGCAAAATCTCCCTCAAACCACACCCTACTATCCTAAAAAAGAAAAGAGAAATAGGATAATGCAGTCTTAGATAAATATGCCTGAAAACAGAAAGGCTGGTGATGGCTGGAACGCCTTTGATCACAGGTCTGCTCTATCAAAACTGACATTGGGCTTAACGATAGCAAAATCTTCTACCTAAACTATTGATTAACGATATAGACATAAATCACTTGAAGGAACACAAACATGCCTATGTGGTTAAAAGTTTAAATTCACATCTAGGTGGTTCTGAGTTCGAACTAGCTGTATGGCAGCCTTAGCAGGTATCTTCTATAGTGCCTCACTTTGACCAGCCTCATTGTGAGTTGAAAGTGTTTGGTCACTTCATATCAATGTAAAATGTATACCTGTTAGCCAGACAGAACCATGGTATATCTGGTGCAACACATTTGTGAATCGAACCTAATTGATGGTTTACTATCTGTGTGTCAAAAGTTTGCTGGACCAGATCTCAACTGAGGCTGTACAACACCAAGATTGATAAACATGAAGTTGTCCATAAACGCACTACAACTTCTGACACACGAAAGTTCCCTTTCCTCACTATCTACCTTTGTTACTACCATTGCAATGGTGTCTACTTCTGGAAGTTGTTTGGTCTCTCACCACCTACATTAACTCTCTCCAGACTCACTAAACTCTCTTATATGTGTCTTTCATAATGTGGTAGCCCATATTAAAATCTCTGAAATAACTGAATAATTACACGTTTTTCTTCTTGCCATCAACTTGAAATGTTCTAAGAAACAGTAACCACGTTGACCTCAAAGGCAATGAAAACAACCCCTTCCTTTAGAAAACAGATTCACAATATTTTGTAGCTGGTATTTGACAAATGTCTTTCCCACCGTTTTACAAAACAATAAAGATTATTGTAATCAAATTGAACCCAATTTTGCGCAGTGGTGTCCATAGGTTTTTACAGTAGATCCGCCATGCATGTGCATCGTTTTAGATATTTTACATGAAGTAGTGTGCTCTTATGCTGAATTCGTACAGAAATTCTGAAAGAAGAGAGGACTTATTATTTTGGAACTTGAAACTCATCAGCCATATTTCTGATTACACTGTTCTTCTCATATCCCAATTCTTGCAACTATTTCGAAAATGTGTTTTAAAGAATGTGCTGTATCTGTTAAAATATTTCTTCAGCGACCCTGTAGTAACTTCTTGACATGTTTTTTAGCCCCTGTGAACTCGCAACGCTCCAAAACTGGCGCTATCATCTAGGTTAAGATCCACTGCTCTAAACCATGCCAGTCTAAAAAGAAAAGTAAATAGCTCTATGAGTGACTCATTACTCCAACTCTGCAGATTACCCGTTTGTTATTAACAAAGCGTTTAAGAAAGATATAGATAAGTAAACAGGCATAAATATATAATTGCAGCTAGTAAACAAGTGTTTGGTGGGATTTTCTATTGAATTTTCAACTGATGATAAATTACTAATGGCTATTATAACAGACATTACGAGTGTGCGCGCACACACACACACACATACACACACACACCTTTGCTGATGTGTCACAGTTGATGATAAAATCCACCTTTTCTGCCGTAGCATCAGTGTAACGTATTCCTTAGACTGTACTCAAAAATATAACAAACAACTTTCTAATTAAACGGTAAGTCTGCAAAGTCCTTAGCCTTATTCTTAAATGTATAAATATCTATCTATATATCTACCTCTCTCCTTTTATCTCTTTCTCTCTCTCTCTCTCTCTCTCTCTCCCTATTCATCTTTTTACTCTTTTCATTTGTTTCGCCATCTGACTGCGGTCATGCTGAAACACCACCTTAAAGAGTGTTAGTCGAAAAAATCGACCCCAGAACTTATTCTTTGTAAGCCTAGCACTAATTCTATCGGACTGTTTTGCTGAGCCACTAAGTTACAGGGACATAAACACACCAGCATCACTTGTCAAGCGATGGTAGAGGGACAAATACAAACATACAAACACAAATATATACATACATATATATGACAGACTTCTTTCAATTTCC
Organism: Octopus sinensis; assembly: GCF_006345805.1. Lineage (NCBI taxonomy): Eukaryota > Metazoa > Mollusca > Cephalopoda > Octopoda > Octopodidae > Octopus > Octopus sinensis. The sequence continues at coordinate 4,256,247 of NC_043006.1, read as the reverse complement.
GTCTACAAATCCCCTCATAGGTCTTCGGTAAGCTTCTTACCACACAGCCACGCTTATGCCTATATATATATATATACCATCATCATCATCGTTTAACGTCCGCTTTCCATGCTAGCATGGGTCGGACGATTTTGACTGAGGGCTGGCGAACCAGATGTCTGCACCAGTCCCCAATCTTGATCTAGTAGAGTTTCTACAACTGGATGCCCTTCCTAACGCCAACCACTCCGAGAGTGTAGTGCGTGCTTTTTACGTGCCACCAGCACGAGGGCCAGTCAGGCAGTACTGGCAATGATCTCGCTTGAATCTTTTTACACGTGCCACTTGCACAGGTGCCAGTGAAGCGACGTTGGTAACGATCAGGCTCGAATGGTTCCCTTTTACGTGCCACGGGTACGGAAGCCAGTTGGCTGCTCTGGCAACGATCACGCTCAGCTGGTGCTCTTGGCACCCTACTAGCACAGGCGTAAGTGCCAGTAAGGCGACGCTGGTAACGATCACACTCGAATAGCCGCTCTGTCAACGATCACACTCGTATGGTGTTCTTTGCACCCTGCTAGCACAAATGCCAGTCATCGAATTGATTTTGATTTTGATTTCACTTGCCTCAACAGGTCTTCGCCAGCAGAGTTTAGTGACCAAAAAAGGAAGGAAAAGGTACGCATAAGCGGGCTGGTTACGCTCCTGGCATAGGCCACGGGTTATGGTCTCATTTGGCTTGCCGGGTCTTCTCGAGCACAGCATATTTCCAAAAGTCTCAGTCGCTAGTCGTTTCCTTGGTGAGACCTAATGTTCGAAGGTCGTGCTTCACCACTTCCTCCCAGGTCTTCCACAGATTCCCTCAACCGCTAGGGTGTGGCACTTTTTCACACAACTATCTTCATACATTCTCGCAACATGACCATACCAGTGCAGTCGTGTCTCTTGCACACCACATCTAATGCTTCTTAGGTCCAACATTTCTCTCAAGGTACTTACAATCTGTCGAGTATGCACACTGACATTACACATCCATTGGATCATACGGGCTTCATTCCTTGTGAGCTTACGCATGTCCTCAGCAGTCACAGCCCATGTTTCACTGCCATGTAACATGGCTATTCGTACACATGCATCATACAGTCTACCTTTTACTCTGAGCAAGAGGCCCTTTGTCGCCAGCAGAGGTAAGAGCTCTCTGAACTTTGCCCAAGCTATACTTATTCTAGCAGCTACACTTTCAGCGCACCCTCCTCCGCTACTGAGTTGGTCACCTAGATAACGGAAGCTATCAACTATTTCTAGTTTTTCCCCCTGGAATGTGGCGGAAGTTGTTCCCTGCGCATTGTCAGTGTTTATTGCACCTGAGCATCTGCCACATACAAAAGCTATCTTCCCAGTTAGTCTTCCACTGGGTACATCTTATAGAGCTTCCACCTACGCCTCTACTACAGATCGAGCAGGGCCATCTACCTGAAGGCATTTGTGGTTTGCCAACCTTCCTACTTATTAGGACTTCGGTTTTAGCCAGGTTGACTCTAAGGCCCTTCGATTCTAATCCTTGTTTCCACACTTCTCCTCTAGTTCTGATAGTGACTCAGCAATTAGAGCAAGGTCGTCAGCATAGAGGAGCTCCCAGGGGCATCCTATCTTGAATTCCTCTGTTATTGCCTGGAGGACTATGATAAATAGGAGGGGGCTGAGGACTGGACCCCAAACTCTACCTTGAATTCTTCAGTGTACTCGTTGCCAACCCTTACCTTACTTACAGCCTCCCTGTACATGGCTTGCACAGCTCTCACTAACCATTCATCTATCCCTAGTTTCCTCATTGACCATCAGATAAGGAATGGGGGGACCCTATCAAAAGCTCTCTCCATGTCAACGAAAGCCAGGTACAGGGGTTTATCTTTGGCTAGATATTTCTCCTGCAGATGTCTTACCAGAAATATGGCATTAGTGGTGCTTTTCCCTGGCACAAACCCAAACTGCATCTCATCTAAACTAACTCTCTCTCTAATTAGTTGGGCTATGACCCTCTCCATAACCTTCATTACCTGATCCAACAGCTTGATACTTCTGTAATTATTTGTATCTAGGGCGTCACTGCTACACCAGTCATTGGGTATGACTCCTTCGTGTATCATCTGGTTAACTATATGAGTGACTAGGCTATAGCTGACACTTCCCTATATTTTTGAGCATCTCTGCAGTGATTCCTCATGGGCCTGGGGCTTTCCCTGTCTTCATACTTCTAATTTCCTTAACTACCATGGAACTGTCAACTCGGATAGCTGGTCCCTCTGTTGGGTCGACATTCAGCAGACTCTCTTTATCCCATTCATTTTCTTTATTCAGCAACCTTTCATAGTGGCGTCTCCAAACCTCTCTCTTTGCATCCTCATTTAGCGCAAGTGACCCGTCTTCCATGCGAACACATTTCTCTCCTACCACATCACGATTCTCTCTCACTCACTGTCTTTGCAACACAAAATACCTCAAGTCTTTGGTCCTCACAGCACAGAACATTGGTAAATTTTTTCTTATCTGCTTCCCCTCTGGCTAAATAAACCTGCCTCCTACCTTCCCTTCTGGCAGTCTGATACACTTCCCTGTTACCACCGTTCTTCAAGTCCTTCCAAGCCTGTCTCTTTTGTCTAATAGCCTTATAAACAACATTGTTCCACCACGTTAATTTGGGTTGAGAGGGGACTTTGCACCATCCACAGAGCTGGTCGGTGGCCCTTAGCAGGTTGTCCCGTAGGAACCTCCAGTTCTCTTCTATACCATGTGAAGCTATATCCGCTTCTATTTCGTCAAAGGCTCCGAGTAATATGTCTCTAAATCTATGTCCGTTAGCAGGATCTTTAAGTCTCCAGACCCTTCTTCTCCTTGCGGGTCATCTTCTGGGCATCCATGCAAGATAACAAACGAACAAATGATTACCTTATGAACATCATTAGTTCACAGCTTCTATAAGATGCAGTGGACTCATTGTTGAGTACCTGAATAACACTCCATAGCTTCATCGGAGCTCTGGCTTCATATTCGAAGGTCCGATGAAGCTATAGAGTGTTATTTAGGCAGACAACTGTGAGTTTACTGCTTCTTATATAACAGAAACAGCTGTAAGCTAATGAAGTCCATAAGATGATAATTTATTCCTTTGTCATCTCTCTTTCTTATTTCTATACTTAGCTAATACTTCGTACTAAAATATATGTATAGTGGCTTCTACAATGGGTTATTAGTCTCTCAATGCAGATGCTAATTATATATATATATATCGAACACACATACACTGGTGTTTTAACGCCAGGTGCATTGCTGAGAATATATTCTCTTACGCTTATCCACGAACTAGCAAAATACATACCTTTATATGTGTGTTCGATATTGTTTACATGCCTTGAGCTGCTTCTAATCCATATTTTCATTGACATATATTAATATGTGTGTGTGTGTGTGTGTGTGTGTGTGAAGGGTCTTTGCAGATGTCCTGTTACACTCAAATAAAAAATATCCTTTCTTTCTTAAATAGCTTCTCTTAATGTTTTTCTTTCTGTGGGAATTCTACAGATCCCCCTTGTAATAATAATTATAATAGTAATGATACATAAATGATCTCATGTACAGGTAAACTATTTGCGAAAATCAAAGACGGGAACATAACAAAAGTAAATTATCTAATATATTGCGCAGCTTCTGTTGCTGTAAAAATTAAGAGTTAAAAGTCAAACAGGAAAAATAGAGCAGAAACCTAAGGCAGAAAAAAAGCAAAAACAAAGAAAGTGTAGCATGACACAAGAAGCCAGCGCCATTTTATATGAGATCTCGCTGGCGGCCATTGCCAGGTCCAAGACAAGAGCAAGATCTCGCCTAGAACCATGTTTGCCATGCGCGAGAAGACAGCAAGGCTCTCGTGGGCAACATCTATTTAAGGAGGTGTATTGAGCAACCCGTTCTCTTCTCTCGCGTTGGCGCTCGCAATGAACAACACTGCAACCTAGCAGCTCACAGCAGATTCTTAACTCCTTAACTCGCTCTAACTTTACCCATTATCTCCAGAGGTAATGTATCTCTCCCAAACGGAACTAACGAACTACGCGCTGACATACAGATGGTCACTGGGAGCAAACCCCATGAAATGAGAACCAAATAAACAACCATTGAATTGCATCCGCTTGTAAGCCTCTTCGTCTTCAAGTTCCAGAATCCTAAGACTATAAAAAAATCATTGTAATGGGAGAAGGAGACACTCGACAGGTATCGGGAGCCTTCTAGTTCCATTCTAAAAGTATTATCAGTAAAACAGGATATTTAGGAACAACGAAAGGAAATTTTATGAATGGCTGAACAAAGAGAATGAATATCAAAGGAATAATATACCAAAATGTTGAAGCAGCAAGGATCTTTTGGTTAGATGTCTGGAGCAAGGAAGTTCAACACAACAACAAAACAGATTAGTTTCAGGAGTTTAAAAGTGAACAGGAAAATAAGTCAAGGCTAGAGAATATAGATATTACGAAGAGAAATTTTTTTTTTTAATGTTTGAAAAAGATATCAAACTAGAAAGCCCCTGGTCCAGCTTATGTTCAGACACTAGTTGTAAAATCCTACATAACTGTTTCCGAATGCTTTTACAGAAAAGAGATCACGGCTCTGTTATGTCGGCTGGCCTATACTCGAAAATGTATCGAACTTAGTCTCATTTATTTTTCACAAAATTTCTCTTCTCACTCGTGACTTTACAGAGTAGCCTTTCAAATAGTTCATATGTTATTCGAACAGGTTTGATGACTGTAATATTTTTTCTTCAGACCCACTTAGGATCTATTCCATAAAGGAAACCAGCTGTATTCTGCATACTCATAAATAAGATAGTATTTTACTCATCATCTGAATTAAATTCTCTCAATCTATAACACAAGATATGTTTGCAAACGTATCACATCTTTATTTAATTTTTCATTACAGATGACGACTGTTCTGGCAATTATGCTTTTATTTTTTGCTGAACCAGCAGCTGCAGGTTTGTCATTATTTCTTATCTATCGTATCAACATTACTGTGGAAATTTAGGACGAGGTTAGGAAAGAAATCTTGTCATTACATGATATGCTTCTTGCGTGTCGGTACAGGGACGTGCCTTAAATCTCTGCTGTAAATGTGCTCGTGTTCCACCATCATTGTACACGGCACCACCGTTTATTGCACATAAATATCCTCTGTTGCTCTTGACACTACCTTCATCTCTTATAGGTGCCCGTCATTGTCTCAGCCACTGGTTCTGTGTCAGTTTGCCTGCATATTTGCTTGTCGTATTTGTTGAGGATGTTTGTTCACCAGGAACAATGTACAGTGATTTAATGGCTTAGTATTTGTAGCGCCAATGAGTGTGTCTTTGTGAAGTTGAAAGAGAAAATAATTTGTATAAACCCAGTGGAAGGTATTTTCAAGCACTCTGTTAATATATTCAGGCCAGGTTTAGCCCAACAGACTGTAATTGCATGCAGGTGTAGCATATGAGCAGAAGATGAAGGAATAATAAAGTGTAGTAACATCTACGTACAGGGTTGGTCTTAGGCCAATTGAACCGATTGACCCCAAACGGGCCACATCCTATATCACGATATTTCATGAAGGTGGTCCCCCTGAAGTTTAAAAAAACTACATAATAATGCTCTTTAAAAAACATACTTACTACACTTTAGTAGAACAAGATAGCAAAATATAAACCCATTCATCCAAAATTACTTAGGTCAGCCTCACTTATATTTTTAGTGTAAGGGTCAATTGTATGTGTATGCACGTTGTGTATGTGAATGTTTGTGAGTGTTTATGGGCATGTTTGGGTAAAATGTGTATGATAGTGTGTATGTGGTTAAGTGTATGGTGAATTGTATTTATATATGTGTGAGTTGCTATAAATATGCTTTGCATACGTTTAATTTTGGGGAAACGTATTTATTTCAATAAAGTGTGTCAATATCCACACAATTTCTCCTCACTCTTATTACATTTTAATCGCTATGCATCCTAAATACCTTCATGCATGCACATTGGACTCATTGCACAATATATCTGTTATTGACGAAAATAGACCAATATTTCTCAAAATTTCACCTTAATTCAACTAACTATCGAGGATGCCTGGAAGCTTAAAATAGTGGAGGGTAGCCGGTAATACATGAACATCAAAAAAACTTGCACTCAAACTGGAAAATCAGGGATATAAAAACCTCTGCATTTGAATGTTTCAATGGAGAAAACTTTTGTGCACAATGTGTAACAGTAATTGAGATGACAGAGCATCAATATTCATTCGGGATTTGTGGAAGGCTCGTTATTCGAAGATGTACTTGATCTTCCCTATATTGCGTGGCATTTAATCATTGTGCAAGATGGTTGTCGAGTGTGAATTACGACGATGCATACAAGGTCGTCAGTTTTTGTGGTGGTTCAGGGTCACTGGCTTTTGTTCGAAGATCTTGGATCTTCCTTGGTTTTACAAAAAAGGGCTCTAAGTACAAGCACAAATCACATATGTATTCCCATCTCTATACATACACATGCTCCCTGTTTATACAAGTCACTCACAAACTAAATAAACATCAATCACACAGTATTTATATTACTTAAATTAAATTAATAATAATATTGATATTGACAATGATGATGAAGATTATTCTCCGTTGCTGCCCTTGATCTTTTGAAAAAAACCCCAATGGTTAGCTTAAATCCCAAGGTGAGAGATGCTAGCACGGATGTAGGAGTGAAAGTAAGAAACAGTTTAAAAAAGAACTCAGGTGACGCTTATGAATGTCCCTGCTTATACATTGCTCTTGTGTTCTATAATTTTTACAAGTTTTATTCCTTTTCCTTCCTTCCACCCTTTCCCTTTTTTCTCTTCTTTTTTTAAACTTTTATAATTTTTTTCTGTTCCTTTTTGTGCCTTTGTATTTTACTTATTTCTTTACTTTTTCTGCTGTTTAATTTTGCTACACCTCAAATTCTTCAGTTTCATTTTTTCCCTCTTCGCTGTTTTAATCCCTCCACCCACTTTTCTATTATCGTACTTTTATAACATGATGGCCTGGCTTGACTTTGCATTGGTGTTCTGTAGAAGAGGAAAAAATTAATTAAATAATCTGTATGTCAAATTGAATAGATCCGAAATGGATGAAAGGCAAAGTCGACCTTGTCGGAATTTGAACTGAGAACATAAAGACAGATGAAATACCGCTTCTAAAATACAAAATTTTGTGAAAAACATTAAGTGTAAACCCTGTTCTATGTGATACATTGTACCAGTATCGGAAGTTTCAAAGTGTTTAGTTAAAAGAATTAATTAAATAACCTGTACGTCACTTTGAATAGATCCAAAAGGGATAAAAGGCAAAATCGACCTCAGCAGAATTTGAACTCAGTGGAAATACCGCTAAGCATTTCACCCGCACACTAACTTTTCTGCCATCTCACCGCCTTAGAAAGTAAACATTCATTTTAGAAATACATTCTTTATTCTTATTGCATGGGACATTACACCCTTACTTCCTAACTTACTGACATTAAATTTCGTGGTATTCTACCTGATACTTATTTCTACTAATGTTTGTTCAGTGCAACTAACGATTCTGAATTCCTTCTGCATTTTTCTATCATTTAAGCCTAAGAAAAGTATACACTTATATTAAAATTTTAAAAATTATGCTAATTGAAGATGAATACCTACCTTACTGCCTCCCTTGAGGTCGCAGATATTTTGATGTAACTTTTTTTCCACTGAACCAAATCTCAAACTATTTATGCCAAAGTGTAACTAAGGAGGTGTCCTCTTTAAAACTGTTAACAGTTTGAAATTTAGTTGAGAACTGAATTAGTGGTGAAGCTTGGAAGTTGCTGTGACTGACGTAATGGTGGACTTAACCACTACTGTGGTTGAATGATAATATTTTGTATTTCATACCCCAAAAATGTTATTCAATATATTTGAAATAATTAATCTACCTAATTTATTTATCTGCATAATTGCCTATACATATATA
>NC_043006.1:4183792-4248120 GCF_006345805.1 Octopus sinensis | reverse complement strand
ACTTGATAGAAAGCAGAGCAAAATCTCCCTCAAACCACACCCTACTATCCTAAAAAAGAAAAGAGAAATAGGATAATGCAGTCTTAGATAAATATGCCTGAAAACAGAAAGGCTGGTGATGGCTGGAACGCCTTTGATCACAGGTCTGCTCTATCAAAACTGACATTGGGCTTAACGATAGCAAAATCTTCTACCTAAACTATTGATTAACGATATAGACATAAATCACTTGAAGGAACACAAACATGCCTATGTGGTTAAAAGTTTAAATTCACATCTAGGTGGTTCTGAGTTCGAACTAGCTGTATGGCAGCCTTAGCAGGTATCTTCTATAGTGCCTCACTTTGACCAGCCACATTGTGAGTTGAAAGTGTTTGGTCACTTCATATCAATGTAAAATGTATACCCGTTAGCCAGACAGAACCATGGTATATCTGGTGCAACACATTTGTGAATCGAACCTAATTGATGGTTTACTATCTGTGTGTCAAAAGTTTGCTGGACCAGATCTCAACTGAGGCTGTACAACACCAAGATTGATGAACATGAAGTTGTCCATAAACGCACTACAACTTCTGACACACGAAAGTTCCCTTTCCTCACTATCTACCTTTGTTACTACCATTGCAATGGTGTCTACTTCTGGAAGTTGTTTGGTCTCTCACCACCTACATTAACCCTCTCCAGACTCACTAAACTCTCTTATATGTGTCTTTCATAATGTGGTAGCCCATATTAAAATCTCTGAAATAACTGAATAATTACACGTTTTTCTTCTTGCCATCAACTTCAAATGTTTTAAGAAACAGTAACCATGTTGACCTCAAAGGCCATGAAAACAACCCCTTCCTTTAGAAAACAGATTCACAATATTTTGTAGCTGGTATTTGACAAATGTCTTTCCCACCGTTTTACAAAAAAATAAAGATTATTGTAATCAAATTGAACCCAATTTTGCGCAGTGGTGTCCATAAGTTTTTACAGTAGGTCCGCCGTGCATGTGCATCGTTTTAGATATTTTACATGAAGTAGTGTGCTCTTATGCTGAATTTGTACAGAAATTCTGAAAGAAAGAGAAGACTTATTATTTTGGAACTTGAAACTCATCAGCCATATTTCTGATTACACTGTTCTTCTCATATCCCAATTCTTGCAACTATTTCGAAAATGTGTTTAAACGAATGTGCTGTATTTGTTAAAATATTTCTTCAGCGACCCTGTAGTAACTACTTCACATTTTTTTTTGAGCCTCTGTGAACTCGCAACGCTCCAAAACTGGCGCTATCATCTAGGTTAAGACCCACTGCTCTAAACCATGCCAGTCTAAAAAGAAAAGTAAATAGCTCTATGAGTGAATTATTATTACTCCAACTCTGCAGATTACCCGTTTGTTCTTAACAAAGCGTTAAAGAAAGATATAGATAAGTAAACAGGCATAAATATATAATTGCAGCTAGTAAACAAGTGTTTGGTGGGATTTTCTATTGAATTTTCAACTGATGATAAATTACTAATGGCTATTATAACAGACATTACGAGTGCACACACACACACACCTTTGCTGATGTGTCACAGTTGATGACAAAATCCACCTTTTCTGCCGTAGCATCAGTGTAACGTATTCCTTAGACTGTACTCAAAAATATAACAAACAACTTTCTAATTAAACGGTAAGTCTGCAAAGTCCTTAGCCTTATTCTTAAATGTATAAATATCTATCTATATATCTACCTCTCTCCTTTTATCTCTTTCTCTCTCTCTCTCTCTCTCTCTCTCCCTATTCATCTTTTTACTCTTTTCATTTGTTTCGCCATCTGACTGCGGTCATGCTGAAACACCACCTTAAAGAGTGTTAGTCGAAAAAATCGACCCCAGAACTTATTCTTTGTAAGCCTAGCACTAATTCTATCGGACTGTTTTGCTGAGCCACTAAGTTACAGGGACATAAACACACCAGCATCACTTGTCAAGCGATGGTAGAGGGACAAATACAAACATACAAACACAAATATATACATACATATATATGACAGACTTCTTTCAATTTCCGTCTACAAATCCCCTCATAGGTCTTCGGTAAGCTTCTTACCACACAGCCACGCTTATGCCTATATATATATATATACCATCATCATCATCGTTTAACGTCCGCTTTCCATGCTAGCATGGGTCGGACGATTTTGACTGAGGGCTGGCGAACCAGATGTCTGCACCAGTCCCCAATCTTGATCTAGTAGAGTTTCTACAACTGGATGCCCTTCCTAACGCCAACCACTCCGAGAGTGTAGTGCGTGCTTTTTACGTGCCACCAGCACGAGGGCCAGTCAGGCAGTACTGGCAATGATCTCGCTTGAATCTTTTTACACGTGCCACTTGCACAGGTGCCAGTGAAGCGACGTTGGTAACGATCAGGCTCGAATGGTTCCCTTTTACGTGCCACGGGTACGGAAGCCAGTTGGCTGCTCTGGCAACGATCACGCTCAGCTGGTGCTCTTGGCACCCTACTAGCACAGGCGTAAGTGCCAGTAAGGCGACGCTGGTAACGATCACACTCGAATAGCCGCTCTGTCAACGATCACACTCGTATGGTGTTCTTTGCACCCTGCTAGCACAAATGCCAGTCATCGAATTGATTTTGATTTTGATTTCACTTGCCTCAACAGGTCTTCGCCAGCAGAGTTTAGTGACCAAAAAAGGAAGGAAAAGGTACGCATAAGCGGGCTGGTTACGCTCCTGGCATAGGCCACGGGTTATGGTCTCATTTGGCTTGCCGGGTCTTCTCGAGCACAGCATATTTCCAAAAGTCTCAGTCGCTAGTCGTTTCCTTGGTGAGACCTAATGTTCGAAGGTCGTGCTTCACCACTTCCTCCCAGGTCTTCCACAGATTCCCTCAACCGCTAGGGTGTGGCACTTTTTCACACAACTATCTTCATACATTCTCGCAACATGACCATACCAGTGCAGTCGTGTCTCTTGCACACCACATCTAATGCTTCTTAGGTCCAACATTTCTCTCAAGGTACTTACAATCTGTCGAGTATGCACACTGACATTACACATCCATTGGATCATACGGGCTTCATTCCTTGTGAGCTTACGCATGTCCTCAGCAGTCACAGCCCATGTTTCACTGCCATGTAACATGGCTATTCGTACACATGCATCATACAGTCTACCTTTTACTCTGAGCGAGAGGCCCTTTGTCGCCAGCAGAGGTAAGAGCTCTCTGAACTTTGCCCAAGCTATACTTATTCTAGCAGCTACACTTTCAGCGCACCCTCCTCCGCTACTGAGTTGGTCACCTAGATAACGGAAGCTATCAACTATTTCTAGTTTTTCCCCCTGGAATGTGGCGGAAGTTGTTCCCTGCGCATTGTCAGTGTTTATTGCACCTGAGCATCTGCCACATACAAAAGCTATCTTCCCAGTTAGTCTTCCACTGGGTACATCTTATAGAGCTTCCACCTACGCCTCTACTACAGATCGAGCAGGGCCATCTACCTGAAGGCATTTGTGGTTTGCCAACCTTCCTACTTATTAGGACTTCGGTTTTAGCCAGGTTGACTCTAAGGCCCTTCGATTCTAATCCTTGTTTCCACACTTCTCCTCTAGTTCTGATAGTGACTCAGCAATTAGAGCAAGGTCGTCAGCATAGAGGAGCTCCCAGGGGCATCCTATCTTGAATTCCTCTGTTATTGCCTGGAGGACTATGATAAATAGGAGGGGGCTGAGGACTGGACCCCAAACTCTACCTTGAATTCTTCAGTGTACTCGTTGCCAACCCTTACCTTACTTACAGCCTCCCTGTACATGGCTTGCACAGCTCTCACTAACCATTCATCTATCCCTAGTTTCCTCATTGACCATCAGATAAGGAATGGGGGGACCCTATCAAAAGCTCTCTCCATGTCAACGAAAGCCAGGTACAGGGGTTTATCTTTGGCTAGATATTTCTCCTGCAGATGTCTTACCAGAAATATGGCATTAGTGGTGCTTTTCCCTGGCACAAACCCAAACTGCATCTCATCTAAACTAACTCTCTCTCTAATTAGTTGGGCTATGACCCTCTCCATAACCTTCATTACCTGATCCAACAGCTTGATACTTCTGTAATTATTTGTATCTAGGGCGTCACTGCTACACCAGTCATTGGGTATGACTCCTTCGTGTATCATCTGGTTAACTATATGAGTGACTAGGCTATAGCTGACACTTCCCTATATTTTTGAGCATCTCTGCAGTGATTCCTCATGGGCCTGGGGCTTTCCCTGTCTTCATACTTCTAATTTCCTTAACTACCATGGAACTGTCAACTCGGATAGCTGGTCCCTCTGTTGGGTCGACATTCAGCAGACTCTCTTTATCCCATTCATTTTCTTTATTCAGCAACCTTTCATAGTGGCGTCTCCAAACCTCTCTCTTTGCATCCTCATTTAGCGCAAGTGACCCGTCTTCCATGCGAACACATTTCTCTCCTACCACATCACGATTCTCTCTCACTCACTGTCTTTGCAACACAAAATACCTCAAGTCTTTGGTCCTCACAGCACAGAACATTGGTAAATTTTTTCTTATCTGCTTCCCCTCTGGCTAAATAAACCTGCCTCCTACCTTCCCTTCTGGCAGTCTGATACACTTCCCTGTTACCACCGTTCTTCAAGTCCTTCCAAGCCTGTCTCTTTTGTCTAATAGCCTTATAAACAACATTGTTCCACCACGTTAATTTGGGTTGAGAGGGGACTTTGCACCATCCACAGAGCTGGTCGGTGGCCTTAGCAGGTTGTCCCGTAGGAACCTCCAGTTCTCTTCTATACCATGTGAAGCTATATCCGCTTCTATTTCGTCAAAGGCTCCGAGTAATATGTCTCTAAATCTATGTCCGTTAGCAGGATCTTTAAGTCTCCAGACCCTTCTTCTCCTTGCGGGTCATCTTCTGGGCATCCATGCAAGATAACAAACGAACAAATGATTACCTTATGAACATCATTAGTTCACAGCTTCTATAAGATGCAGTGGACTCATTGTTGAGTACCTGAATAACACTCCATAGCTTCATCGGAGCTCTGGCTTCATATTCGAAGGTCCGATGAAGCTATAGAGTGTTATTTAGGCAGACAACTGTGAGTTTACTGCTTCTTATATAACAGAAACAGCTGTAAGCTAATGAAGTCCATAAGATGATAATTTATTCCTTTGTCATCTCTCTTTCTTATTTCTATACTTAGCTAATACTTCGTACTAAAATATATGTATAGTGGCTTCTACAATGGGTTATTAGTCTCTCAATGCAGATGCTAATTATATATATATATATCGAACACACATACACTGGTGTTTTAACGCCAGGTGCATTGCTGAGAATATATTCTCTTACGCTTATCCACGAACTAGCAAAATACATACCTTTATATGTGTGTTCGATATTGTTTACATGCCTTGAGCTGCTTCTAATCCATATTTTCATTGACATATATTAATATGTGTGTGTGTGTGTGTGTGTGTGTGTGAAGGGTCTTTGCAGATGTCCTGTTACACTCAAATAAAAAATATCCTTTCTTTCTTAAATAGCTTCTCTTAATGTTTTTCTTTCTGTGGGAATTCTACAGATCCCCCTTGTAATAATAATTATAATAGTAATGATACATAAATGATCTCATGTACAGGTAAACTATTTGCGAAAATCAAAGACGGGAACATAACAAAAGTAAATTATCTAATATATTGCGCAGCTTCTGTTGCTGTAAAAATTAAGAGTTAAAAGTCAAACAGGAAAAATAGAGCAGAAACCTAAGGCAGACAAAAAAAGCAAAAACAAAGAAAGTGTAGCATGACACAAGAAGCCAGCGCCATTTTATATGAGATCTCGCTGGCGGCCATTGCCAGGTCCAAGACAAGAGCAAGATCTCGCCTAGAACCATGTTTGCCATGCGCGAGAAGACAGCAAGGCTCTCGTGGGCAACATCTATTTAAGGAGGTGTATTGAGCAACCCGTTCTCTTCTCTCGCGTTGGCGCTCGCGATGAACAACACTGCAACCTAGCAGCTCACAGCAGATTCTTAACTCCTTAACTCGCTCTAACTTTACCCATTATCTCCAGAGGTAATGTATCTCTCCCAAACGGAGCTAACGAACTACGCGCTGACATACAGATGGTCACTGGGAGCAAACCCCATGAAATGAGAACCAAATAAACAACCATTGAATTGCATCCGCTTGTAAGCCTCTTCGTCTTCAAGTTCCAGAATCCTAAGACTATAAAAAAATCATTGTAATGAGAGAAGGAGACACTCCACAGGTATCGGGAGCCTTCTAGTTCCATTCTAAAAGTATTATCAGTAAAACAGGATATTTAGGAACAACGAAAGGAAATTTTATCAATGGCTGAACAAAGAGAATGAATATCAAAGGAATAATATACCAAATGTTGAAGCAGCAAGGATCTTTTGGTTAGATGTCTGGAGCAAGGAAGTTCAACACAACAACAAAACAGATTAGTTTCAGGAGTTTAAAAGTGAACAGGAAAATAAGTCAAGGCTAGAGAATATAGATATTACGAAGAGAAATTTTTTTTTTAATGTTTGAAAAAGATATCAAACTAGAAAGCCCCTGGTCCAGCTTATGTTCAGACACTTTAGTTTTAAAACCCTACATAACTGTTTCCGAATGCTTTTACAGAAAAGAGATCACGGCTCTGTTATGTCGGCTGGCCTATACTCGAAAATGTATCGAACTTAGTCTCATTTATTTTTCACAAAATTTCTCTTCTCACTCGTGACTTTACAGAGTAGCCCTATCAAATAGTTCATGTGTTATTCGAACAGGTTTGATGACTGTAATATTTTTTCTTCAGACCCACTTAGGATCTATTCCATAAAGGAAACCAGCTGTATTCTGCATACTCATAAATAAGATAGTGTTTTAGTCATCATCTGAATTAAATTCTCTCAATCTATAACACAAGATATGTTTGCAAATGTATCACATCTTTATTTAATTTTTCATTACAGATGACGACTGTTCTGGCAATTATGCTTTTATTTTTTGCTGAACCAGCAGCTGCAGGTTTGTCATTATTTCTTATCTATCGTATCAACATTACTGTGGAAATTTAGGACGAGGTTAGGAAAGAAATCTTGTCATTACATGATATGCTTCTTGCGTGTCGGTACAGGGACGTGCCTTAAATCTCTGCTGTAAATGTGCTCGTGTTCCACCATCATTGTACACGGCACCACCGTTTATTGCACATAAATATCCTCTGTTGCTCTTGACACTACCTTCATCTCTTATAGGTGCCCGTCATTGTCTCAGCCACTGGTTCTGTGTCAGTTTGCCTGCATATTTGCTTGTCGTATTTGTTGAGGATGTTTGTTCACCAGGAACAATGTACAGTGATTTAATGGCTTAGTATTTGTAGCGCCAATGAGTGTGTCTTTGTGAAGTTGAAAGAGAAAATAATTTGTATAAACCCAGTGGAAGGTATTTTCAAGCACTCTGTTAATATATTCAGGCCAGGTTTAGCCCAACAGACTGTAATTGCATGCAGGTGTAGCATATGAGCAGAAGATGAAGGAATAATAAAGTGTAGTAACATCTACGTACAGGGTTGGTCTTAGGCCAATTGAACCGATTGACCCCAAACGGGCCACATCCTATATCACGATATTTCATGAAGGTGGTCCCCCTGAAGTTTAAAAAAACTACATAATAATGCTCTTTAAAAAACATACTTACTACACTTTAGTAGAACAAGATAGCAAAATATAAACCCATTCATCCAAAATTACTTAGGTCAGCCTCACTTATATTTTTAGTGTAAGGGTCAATTGTATGTGTATGCACGTTGTGTATGTGAATGTTTGTGAGTGTTTATGGGCATGTTTGGGTAAAATGTGTATGATAGTGTGTATGTGGTTAAGTGTATGGTGAATTGTATTTATATATGTGTGAGTTGCTATAAATATGCTTTGCATACGTTTAATTTTGGGGAAACGTATTTATTTCAATAAAGTGTGTCAATATCCACACAATTTCTCCTCACTCTTATTACATTTTAATCGCTATGCATCCTAAATACCTTCATGCATGCACATTGGACTCATTGCACAATATATCTGTTATTGACGAAAATAGACCAATATTTCTCAAAATTTCACCTTAATTCAACTAACTATCGAGGATGCCTGGAAGCTTAAAATAGTGGAGGGTAGCCGGTAATACATGAACATCAAAAAAACTTGCACTCAAACTGGAAAATCAGGGATATAAAAACCTCTGCATTTGAATGTTTCAATGGAGAAAACTTTTGTGCACAATGTGTAACAGTAATTGAGATGACAGAGCATCAATATTCATTCGGGATTTGTGGAAGGCTCGTTATTCGAAGATGTACTTGATCTTCCCTATATTGCGTGGCATTTAATCATTGTGCAAGATGGTTGTCGAGTGTGAATTACGACGATGCATACAAGGTCGTCAGTTTTTGTGGTGGTTCAGGGTCACTGGCTTTTGTTCGAAGATCTTGGATCTTCCTTGGTTTTACAAAAAAGGGCTCTAAGTACAAGCACAAATCACATATGTATTCCCATCTCTATACATACACATGCTCCCTGTTTATACAAGTCACTCACAAACTAAATAAACATCAATCACACAGTATTTATATTACTTAAATTAAATTAATAATAATATTGATATTGACAATGATGATGAAGATTATTCTCCGTTGCTGCCCTTGATCTTTTGAAAAAAACCCCAATGGTTAGCTTAAATCCCAAGGTGAGAGATGCTAGCACGGATGTAGGAGTGAAAGTAAGAAACAGTTTAAAAAAGAACTCAGGTGACGCTTATGAATGTCCCTGCTTATACATTGCTCTTGTGTTCTATAATTTTTACAAGTTTTATTCCTTTTCCTTCCTTCCACCCTTTCCCTTTTTTCTCTTCTTTTTTTAAACTTTTATAATTTTTTTCTGTTCCTTTTTGTGCCTTTGTATTTTACTTATTTCTTTACTTTTTCTGCTGTTTAATTTTGCTACACCTCAAATTCTTCAGTTTCATTTTTTCCCTCTTCGCTGTTTTAATCCCTCCACCCACTTTTCTATTATCGTACTTTTATAACATGATGGCCTGGCTTGACTTTGCATTGGTGTTCTGTAGAAGAGGAAAAAATTAATTAAATAATCTGTATGTCAAATTGAATAGATCCGAAATGGATGAAAGGCAAAGTCGACCTTGTCGGAATTTGAACTGAGAACATAAAGACAGATGAAATACCGCTTCTAAAATACAAAATTTTGTGAAAAACATTAAGTGTAAACCCTGTTCTATGTGATACATTGTACCAGTATCGGAAGTTTCAAAGTGTTTAGTTAAAAGAATTAATTAAATAACCTGTACGTCACTTTGAATAGATCCAAAAGGGATAAAAGGCAAAATCGACCTCAGCAGAATTTGAACTCAGTGGAAATACCGCTAAGCATTTCACCCGGCACACTAACTTTTCTGCCATCTCACCGCCTTAGAAAGTAAACATTCATTTTAGAAATACATTCTTTATTCTTATTGCATGGGACATTACACCCTTACTTCCTAACTTACTGACATTAAATTTCGTGGTATTCTACCTGATACTTATTTCTACTAATGTTTGTTCAGTGCAACTAACGATTCTGAATTCCTTCTGCATTTTTCTATCATTTAAGCCTAAGAAAAGTATACACTTATATTAAAATTTTAAAAATTATGCTAATTGAAGATGAATACCTACCTTACTGCCTCCCTTGAGGTCGCAGATATTTTGATGTAACTTTTTTTCCACTGAACCAAATCTCAAACTATTTATGCCAAAGTGTAACTAAGGAGGTGTCCTCTTTAAAACTGTTAACAGTTTGAAATTTAGTTGAGAACTGAATTAGTGGTGAAGCTTGGAAGTTGCTGTGACTGACGTAATGGTGGACTTAACCACTACTGTGGTTGAATGATAATATTTTGTATTTCATACCCCAAAAATGTTATTCAATATATTTGAAATAATTAATCTACCTAATTTATTTATCTGCATAATTGCCTATACATATATACATGTAATATATATACATACATACATATATATATATATATATATATATATATATATATATATATAATAGTTATCGCCATACTAATATGGCATTCTTATAAAAATAAGAATAAGCTGTCCGCTTATTAGCTCCATGAGGCCACTGAAACTAGGTAAATAAAACCTTCGAACAGAGATTGTCGGAAGCGACACCTACTGGTCTGACTACGCTACATTGAAAAGGGGCAATACCCCGAAACGCGTCTGTAGCTGTCGATCAAGTAGTGTGGAGCGACTGACCTCCCTTGTTCGAAGGTTATATGGATACAGTTTGTGTATCAAATAGCTAACTTAAGGCGATGGCCTCATGGAGCTAATAAGCGGACAGCTTTATTCTTATTTTTATAAGAATGCCATATTAGTATGGCGATAACTATTATTTTCCAGGAACTATTATTTTTAGAGAGACTTAGTAATTTTAATATTTCTATTATATATATATATATAATATATATATATATATATATTTCAACAATTGAGGGTAAAATTAATTAATTAATCAATTTCACCAAGTATTCAGTATGCAAGGGACCATTTAAGGCGAATTCAAATTATTACATTATATAAAAGGGCTTAGTAAAATAAATTACTTTGCCGCATACTGAACTCATTAGAAATAGCAGCCAAAAAAAACTTTTCTAAAACTATTTCTAATACTTAAAGAAAACCTCTCTCATATAGTGTTTGCTCAACTCAACTCACGGAAGTATGGGGGTAGAGACATTAAAAAATCAAATGCAAAGGTTATTTGAGAACGTACGTTTCAAGATTAGTCAAACTCGACATTTCTATCATCAGCTCAGAACTCCCTGGTTTGGATTTGAAAACACTGAAAGTGGGAGCATACCCTTTCGGCTTCTTCTCGCTTCTGAAGATCTGCTCGCAACTAACTGCCAACAAACTCAAAAATGCAAGCGAAGAATTTCTGCTCTCCCCTTTCCACCAGCGTGGGTTAAAATCAGTAAACACTATGCTTTTTTCGGTAAAATCCAAGGCATTATATAGAGAGAGATGAATTATAATTTCAACAATTGAGGGTAAAATTAATTAATTAATCAATTTCACCAAGTATTCAGTATGCAAAGGGACCATTTAAGGCGAATTCAAATTATTACATTATATAAAAGGGCTTAGTAAAATAAATTACTTTGCCGCATACTGAACTCATTAGAAATAGCAGCCAAAAAAAAAACTTTTCTAAAACTATTTCTAATACTTAAAGAAAACCTCTCTCATATCGTGTTTGCTCAACTCAACTCACGGAAGTATGGGGGTAGAGACATTAAAAAATCAAATGCAAAGGTTATTTGAGAACGTATGTTTCAAGATTAGTCAAACTCGACATTTCTATCATCAGCTCAGAACTCCCTGGTTTGGATTTGAAAACACTGAAAGTGGGAGCATACCCTTTCGGCTTCTTCTCGCTTCTGAAGATCTGCTCGACACTAACAGTGCCAACAAACTCAAAAATGCAAGCGAAGAATTTCTGCTCTCCCCTTTCCACCAGCGTGGGTTAAAATCAGTAAACACTATGCTTTTTTCGGTAAAATCCAAGGCATTATATAGAGAGAGATGAATTATAATTTCAACAATTGAGGGTAAAATTAATTAATTAATCAATTTCACCAAGTATTCAGTATGCAAGGGACCATTTAAGGCGAATTCAAATTATTACATTATATAAAAGGGCTTAGTAAAATAAATTACTTTGCCGCATACTGAACTCATTAGAAATAGCAGCCAAAAAAAAACTTTTCTAAAACTATTTCTAATACTTAAAGAAAACCTCTCTCATATAGTGTTTGCTCAACTCAACTCACGGAAGTATGGGGGTAGAGACATTAAAAAATCAAATGCAAAGGTTATTTGAGAACGTACGTTTCAAGATTAGTCAAACTCGACATTTCTATCATCAGCTCAGAACTCCCTGGTTTGGCTGCTATTTCTAATGAGTTCAGTATGCGGCAAAGTAATTTATTTTACTAAGCCCTTTTATATAATATATATATATATATATATATATATATATATATATATATATATTTAAAAATTGAGGGAGATAAATTAATATTAATTTTAATATCAATTTAAAACCAGTAGTCCAGCATTCAAAAAATCTGAGGAGTCAGAGAAAATTCAAATATATGTGTATATTGGCAGGGCTGGCCTGCTAGGTAGCCGGCCAGAATGCTAGAAGAAGATCATCAACGATCAAACTACAAGGGAAATTCTCTAGAGGAAGAATTCAGCGAACACCAGAACCAACTTTGGCGGGCAGGACATATGAAAAATTAAATAAATAACAGACTTAAATGCATACCTCGGTTTCGGTCTTAACAAAAGAATTACTTGCATAATTCAAGTGTCCGTGACTTCTTCAGCACATTCGGTCCTCGTGATGCAAACCGCAAGACTAACCCCAGCTCTCTGTGTCAAGACAGACACGTGCTTAGTCTTACTGATTACATCGGGAATAAAATTTCAAATGTCTTGGTTCTGGCGCGCTGAGAGACTCCTGAAGTGAAGGACTGCAGTGAATAATTCACTGCGGATAGTGCTTACAACTAGGGAACGCATTTATTTAAATATTTAAAAATTGAGGGAGATAAATTAATATTAATTTTAATATCAATTTAAAACCAGTAGTCCAGCATTCAAAAAATCTGAGGAGTCAGATATATATATGTATATATATATATGTATATATACATGTATGTATGCGTCCATGTTTGTTTATTCAGTTATGATTAAAAATAATTACATTAATATGAGCGATTACTCCATTCTTTTGTAGAGTACAAAAGTATGGAGTACAGAGTAAGCTCGACCAAATAACGTCAGTGACAAGTAATGAAACTTGCTGACCAACTGAATCATACCACTTACATTCTTATGTGAAGCCTTAAAAATCTCTTGTGAAAAAGCTGACACACCCAATTACAAATTATTAAATGTGGACTAAACTTTGAATTCTGACCTCTACATTCTCAAAGTAAAGGATTAAACCCAATGAAGCCAACAATAATGAAAACTAGTTATACATCTGCTGACAAAATATATATATATATATATCCATCACATCGTACCCTACAACCTAATTACTGTTCAAGAGAACTCTGCCTGCCCAAGATAATCTTTTTATCTCAACAAAGACAATATAAAGCCAAGCAATGACTGAAATGCATCAGTCTGATGGTGGATTACTTGGCCGAAACTTCAATGCCATTCTTAATAGTAATTCAGATATTTGTTATTTCATAATGTCTTCCATTTCCTTTTTTTAGTAGGTTGCTCTGGTTGCCCTATATTTGGTTACTGCATCTGCAGCAAGGCAGCTTGGTTTTCCCGTGCATTTGATACGTGTATATTTAAAGACTGTAGATGGTTCAATAATCGATGGAGAATCGTTGATACAAACATAGGTAATATTCCTATCATAACACAATCACACATTTTGGAAGGAGGGTAAAGTTGTAGCTTAATCCATCCCCAGTATTTGACTGGTTATGTCACAAAACAAGTTGACCCTTTCGTTACTGTGTTTTTTTGAGATGCTGTGTTTCTTTCAATTACTTTAAATATAACAAAGAATTTAGTAAAATAATTTAGCTATTAGGAAACATAAATTGTGACTAAGGTTTGGTGGAAGATTTTTATTCAAAACTTATGAAAATAAGGCATTTGTACCCAGAGCCAGTTTCAGCCGGGTTCGTAACAAAAGGGTTAAATATATAACTCTTTGACAATGTTAGAGTTCATTATTTCGTTGTTTTTGTTGTTATTATTTAATTCTTTTTCAAACGAGGGCGAGCCGATCTATAAAGCGACTTCCCGTGTACTGCTAGAAATGTACCGTAAATATTCGATTATATTAAAATCCAGTGTGTGTGGGGATCAATGCAACACGGCTACGTTACTTTTGTGCTCTCCATACTGATTTTGACTAACATTAGCTGTATTAATCAATGCATTCTCCAAGGGAAAGTTAGTATAAGGACGTAATCAGCCAGAATATTCAGATAATCCTTCGCAGGTTTATAGAGTTCATGACGAACAGCTTTGGTTGGCACAAGGTATGGCAAGGTGGTGGGAGGAGTGGCTGTGTGGTAAGAAGCTTGCTTCCCTGCGCATGCGTTGGTCAGTGTTTTCTTTGCACTGCTAGGAGTCATGTAGCTGCACACTAACATCGTGAATTATTGAACAAGTGAAGCACAACTACAAGGTAAGGCATTTGTTTTTTGGGGATTCAGTAGGGATTTGTTGCTCGTTTTTGTTTTTTTGAACTCCCCCACCCCCCAAAAAATATGGCAAAAAGACAAACAACATTGAGTTGGAGTGGGAGATTGTCCTACCCAAACAGTGGATGAAAGACTGTGAAGAGAAGACGGTAGTGTTAAGGACTTATTCAAAGTCGCTTGATACCATCGCCCTCTTACAAAAGACTCAAATTGAAAAAGAGTTGGCAGAGTATTTGCCAACTATTAAATTCACCTCCTGTGGGGTCAAATATGCAACGGTGTGGTTGCTATTTGACACCCCTGAGGAGGTTTGCAAATTTGCAAGCCAGCCGTTGGAAGGCAAAGAGATTTTGTTTCTTCCCACGTAAGGTGGGAAGAAGTTGACAAGAGCTTGGGTCTGCAGGTTGCCACCCAGGAAATAACCCGAGTGGATAGAGGGCACTCTCTGCCGGGGTCTGGGTGGCAGTGGATCCAAGTAGCTTAATGTTAAAATTTTGCTGGTGGCTGATTGGGTAGGGTCAAAAGCTGACCAGCTAAGAATCTGGCTTTTCCAAATTGTTTTAAACTGGCCGGTTGCAGGTACCCAGCGATTCTTGAGGGACACCCCCCACCAAAAGTGTCACCTGTGCCTGGAACTGGGCCACATCAAAAAGAACTGTCCCCAGGACCAGAGTAGGATCCTGGAACAGTTGGTTGTAGAAGAGACCCCTCCTCCTCTTGAGGGAGAGATGGAGGTAGTCGAGGAGGTAGAGACCTCTCCGGAAAAAAAGGGGAAAAAAAGGAAGGTAGGCAACCTTTAATTTTCAAAGTTGTCAATGTAGACTTCTGAAACTCTATTAAGTATGTTTGCAAACATATACACAAAAGTTTAGATGTTACAACATACATTCTTATGTAAAATGGCAGTCAACAGATAAATAAAAATGACAAAGTTGCATAGTATGACAAAGGAAGATACATGAGTACCAATGAGACTTTTTGGCGCTTCTTCAATTTTCTCATTTGTGAGAGGCACCCAGCCATCATTCATTTGAGTGACCATCGAGAGAATGACCACAGGGTTATCTTCACAAAACAAACAGCCTTGCAACAAACACTTTCTACAAATGAAACTACCCTTACTGCCTTTTTTAAGTTGTGTCAAGTAGATGAAGATGCAAGAAAACTTCTTTACCCACAATTACTCAAGTATTACACTTGGAGAAACAATAAATGGTATGAGAGGAAACATGGGGCTGATGCTCTTGCACAAGTTTACAGTGTCCACCCAAGCCAAGCAGAATGCATGAAGTATGTGGTCCCAAATCATTTTCAGATTTGAGGAAAGTAAATGGTTGCATGTGTGAAACTTATAGGGAAGCATGCTATCAACAAGGCTCTTTTAAAAAATGGTGAGCATTGGGACCTTGCATTGACTGAAGTACCTGTATCAGATTCTCCAAGGAAACTCCGCAACCTTTTTTGCAATTATACTGAACATGTGTCAACTTGGCATTCTCCTACAGCTTTGGATGAAACATCGTGAGGACATGTCTGAGGACTTAAAGTATGCAGTTCAACAGGAAAACCCAGATATCAATATTCAGTTCTCTGAAACAATTTTTAATGAAGCATTGATTGAAATTGAGGATCAAGTTGTGGCCATGGGTGACAAAAATTTGCAAGAGTCTGCCAAAAACAAACTATCAAATTAGTGATTTAACTTTAAGAAACATAGCAAGAGAACCAAATTATGGCATCACAGAGTTTGACTGCATTTATTAATGAACATGAACCTAAATTTCTTCCAGAATAACGTTGAGCATATGTTAAAATTATTTCGTCAGTCACAGAAAAAATGTAGAGGAATTTTCTTTCTTGATGCTCCTGGTGGTACAGGTAAAATATTTGTAACGACATTGCTTTTCTTCAAGGCAAGGCAGCACAAAAGAATTGCAGTTGCTGTAACATCGTCTGACATTGCTGCCACCATTCTCCCAGGAGGACAAACAGCTCATTTTGCTAAACCTGGTCACAAATGACAGTCCAATTTGTAACATAAGCAAAGGTTCAAGTTCAGCAGAAGTGTTACAGGACATAAGAGGCAACAATAAGTCTATAGGGGGAGTTACATTAGTTTTATCAGAAGACTTCAGGCAGACATTACCAATCATTCCGAGACGAACAAGGTCTGATGAAATAAAAAACATGCATTAAGTCTTCACACCTTTGAAATAAAGTACAGAAATTCTCCTTCAATACTAACGTGTGAGCTTTATTATTAGCTTTGACAAATTTGAACTCTGCCTACTGCTTATCTCATCAGTAATTTGCTACATATGTGCAATCAATTCTATTTTATCTTTAACATATTTCGATTGTACTTCTCAGTAATTAAGACTCCTTTGGCACTCGACATTTCATTTTTAATCGCGAAGAGAGGAAGTTCTCCTGTAGCTTGTTGATCAGAAGCGACAAATAGGTTGTATGTTATAACTGAACATAGCCTGACACAGTAGATGTATGAACGCACACGTCTATTCTTCGATGTATGTGTAAATTATGTACGTAATTCTCTCAAGAGGGTACAATACTGTGAGCTATTTTCGGGTGAGTGAATAGAAAAATAGACAGCTTAATCTTGGATGTGTAAAAGCGAATTGGAAAATATCTATTATTTATCGGTGCTACACACTTTGTACGAGAGTAAAGGGCATTTTTGTAAATGGAAGAAACTAAATTTCTATTAACCCGTTTACGAGCAAATCAACAAAATAAGATACCTGTTAAGTACTGGGATCGAATAACTGAATCCGGCAACCTTTCGTTACAAGAACACACGACTGCTAGTTACAAACCACTTTTGTGAAGATGGTCGTCGATTTCCGTAAAAAAATAAAAAAAATTTACGTATGGGGTTGGGGGAAATGGGATTTTTTGAAGTTGGTGTGAAAGGGAAGAGAGAGAGAGAGAGAGAGAGAGAGAGAGAGAGAGAGTGCGCTGTTGTATGAAGGAAGTTCTTTTGAAGTTGGCATGAATCGGAAGAATTGATGTGCGTGTGTGTGTGAGAGTGAGTGTTTGTATGTCTGTGTGCTTGTGAGTCGGTGTTTGTGTGTACAGGCGTGTGTGTGCAAAATTTTGTCTGTGCTTGTGTGTGTGTGTGTTTGTGCGTACAGGCGTGTGTGTGCAAAACGAAAATAAAATGAAAGATTTTAAGTTCCAAACGTCTCTGCATCTAAGGGCTTCCTGATTCATACTAACAAGAATAGAATTACGGGCCTGTATTTATATAATACTGTTACGCCGTCGCTCAACTTGACTACGTCAGTCAAACGGAAATCCACCACAGAAAGCGGAATGAGCAGCGAACGCAAGCCAGTAACCGACACAACAACAAAGGAGAGAGACAGCGGGACAATTTAACATTTTTTATATAATTCACAACATCAATTGAAACATTTCAAATACATTTAAAACGTAATACAACTGTTCGATTACCCCAAATCAATTAACAGATCGTACACAGAGTTAAAAACAAAACAATCAATGTCATTTAGCAAAACACAACGTCCGACTTTTCTAAACAAATCAATTGGTTGACATGCAACACAATACAGAATCTCAACAAATAGTCTTTCTCCTTTCTTTTCTCTTCTTTCTTTTCCTACACAGAGAGTTCGTTCTCAAAGATCCCTTTTTATTCCTTTTCATCAGTCTTTCTGATTTTTTAAAAACATTTACAAGTTCTTTTTTTTTCTTTTTCTTTTCTTTTTTTTTTTTCATTTGAACAACACAACGTTTCTTTTTTTTTTACAATTTATGTCACAGAGTCTCTTTTTCAAACATCATAATTCAAATCACAAATAAAAACACAAAACAATCAAAAATATTACCGGGACGTTCCGAGTCTGCAACAATTTTAGCTCCTACTACACATATTCATTTCGCTAACTGACCGTCTTTTGTGCCTGTCTGTCTCTCGCCGTCATCTTCTCTTGGCTGGCTGTCCGCATCGACTCGCCGCCTCTCCCAACTACTGCGATATATATAGGGTAACATTTTTTATTTTTTTATAAAGTTTCACTGACCGTGGAGTTCAGAGGTCAGTCCCTAAAACTCATTAATTTTTACCGTTGCCGTTGACAAGACAAAGAACATTTTTTCCCCGCCGGTTCAAGTCCAGCCAACGGAACTAGGGCATAACATTTTCCCGTTAATTTTACCTTCGTAACAATACATTTCAAAACAAATATAAATGAAAAAAAAATTGATAAAAACGTATCTATGAATCTGATCATTAAATCACCAACAAACATAAAAAAAATAAACCGAGAGAAAAAAAGGTTAGCAGCAGGAACAAAATTGTAGCACTCACACAGACACAGACGGAAGGCCAACTTCAAAAGAACTTCCCCGATCCAATCTCCGTCTCGCTTTTACGCCGACTTCAAAAGATACCCTTCCCTGTCACCCCACGTATGTAAAAATTTTTTTATAAATCTACGGAAAGCGACGATCTTCTTCAAATGTTAACAAAAACACGTGCTCCAGTTTGACAGTAACAGTACTCATCGTAATTTTGCCCTGAATCCTTTTCCCCAATCTTCAAAATAAATTGTATCATTTTACACATATTAACAATTTCATATTTTATATAATTTATACTTTTCTTTTCTTCTATTTTAGACTGTAAGCAAGTCCCTGAAATATTTAAATACGAGCCAAAATATCTTTTCGGCGGAGCAGTTCTTTGTAAACAGTAATAATTATACTGTGACTGTACAACTGTTACCGTACGTGAATAAAAACAAGAATTTACTAAAAAAAAAAACTGCAATATTATAATACAACAGTTCTTGCAATCCTTTATTATGTTCAACAAGATTCAATGCTAGGAGTAAAGATAGAAAAAGTTTTTAGTTGACTGTATCGACTGTAGGGTACTTATATATGAATAAATACATATACATTGATACTTAGAATATAGACGAGTATTTTGTCTCGTCTAGAAAATCGCAGATAATCAGTATCGAGAAAAACTTTTATCCTTCACAGTAAATTATATGTCAAAGTTTATTACATGAAAGTATTTCTGACTTGATCGTGCTATTTCCGGTGTCTTTAAACATTGATATCGCAAAAACGAAATTGTTCTCAGGCAACACGTTCTTTTATAGTAATAGTAATTCCCGCTGGATTTTATGCCAGTTTCAGCGTAAGTTTCTTTTCCTTACCCCTCGCTAGAAGATAAGATCAGATTCTTTTCCTTTTGAATGGCACTTTGTAACATAATTTCTAGGTAACTAAAAAGTTTTAAACTTCGTATACTGGTAGAATGTTAGGGTTAGGGTTAGGGGTGGGGGAAGGGTATTTTTTTTCTTGACAAATGTAAATAAACCCAATCTGTTTCTTAAACGAGGAACATATTCATTATGCACAGAATGTTATTTACCTAAATGGAGGTAATTGATTGGTTAAAATTGCCGAAATGCTCGAAATTAAACATATAGAAATTGTGTTGAAAAGTGCCGTTCAAAAGGAAAAGATCCAGTATAACTCGTAAATGGAAAAGCATGCAAGGTAAAAAGAAAAGGTAATCCTCGGCCTGTATGTGTGTACACGTTCTCGTAGTAGAAACCCACAGATAAAGACAGAATGATGTTGTAAGAGAAAAGAAATCGAGCTAGTATAAGTTATTTAGGGATGTTGCGTCTCGTAAGCTTCCTTCTCCCTAATGGTCACTGCCATTGCGTTTTCTCCAACTCGCTTCTCCAACAACAGAATTCGTTGCAGTTCTGTGATATCTATTCTAGCTATTGGTGAAATAGAAGAGGTTGGAAGGGTCAAGTGGCGAAGCAAAATATTTTGCTTAGCGAAGGCATTTGGCAAAATTAATTTACGTCACAGAAAAAAACCCATTGTTTTACCGTGAGAAAAGTGCTGTTGAACTGTTAATTAAAATAATTTGTCTATCTTTATTTTTAAAAAATGCACTTTTGAAGGTGAGGCGCGAAACTGCATCACAGCCGCCTTCCTTTGCACCTATTTTAAGATGACATTTTGCAGAAACGTTTTATAGAGTGTGAATTACATTCGATTGAAAGATCAAAGAACTTTGAATACAATAATAAACGAAGTGGTAACAATGTCTCTGGACAAAACAAAAAAAAAAACTTGTTAGCGTTTGTGTGAAACAAGTCAAAGTGTATTAAAACAATATCTTTTACATACCTACTAAAATGACTGGATATAATATAGATGCCAGGACATAAAAGACCTAAGCTGCAAAACAGTTTTGTCCTTTGGCAATGTTTCTTGCCGAGATCTTAAGCGAATAACAAATACTCTTCGATGTCTTATGGAGAGAGTGAGTGAGCAAAGGGGTGTTTTGTCATTTAGGTATTTTTCTTTTTTTTTTTCTTTTGGCCTGTGCAACATAAATTTTGAAATGCAGATTTTTTTGCAGATTCGGAATCTCCGCCCTCGATATAGTGTGTCCATGTAAAAATAAGACCAAAAAAATATCCGAAAGGGGGTACGTTCCATGATCTCTTTTCCTCTGCCGATTTGTACATACCCCGGGGACCGATCTATGAAATCTTGGGAATGATTTACCGTATGGGGGTGGATGTAACCGAGTATGTGGAGATTACAATAGCTTGCCAAAGTGTCAGTCATAACAATAGTTCCTAGAGAAACGTTTTGTCTGATAACATTCTCCACCGTCTCTGTACTCCTATCAGGCACACGTTGAAGAAATCTTTTTCTCGTTGTGGTGTCATAATATCCGACAACCCAAGTTTTGCGACACATTTTTCCTACATTGTTCTTGGTATTGAAGAACAAGCTTTCATCGATCTCCACTGTATGATCCGGACCACCAATGGGAGTTTTGTCTTGCAGCAGTTTTACCGAACAAACATCTCTACAGAACTGCTACCGTTGAACGGCAGTTTTTATATCAATGCAATTCATACTTGCAGATATTTTCACAAGCAATTCGAAAATAAAATAAAACACTAAATGAAAAATTACACATAATGGCAGCTTAGAGTTTTCTGTAATTGTACCTTTCCTGATGGAAAGATTTTTTTTTACATTTAGCGCACTTTCTATTGACAAACCCGTCAATAGAATGACTAAAATTTTGAAAATTCATCGAATATGTGCAAGCACAGGTGTTTTCGTTGGCAATGTTTTGTCTTCAGATAATCTATAATGTTCTCCGTTGCAAGGTACAGTAAAAGTTCCAATATGGGTGTACACAATGTAAAATAAATTCAGAAAAATAGCAACAGCTGCTTCTTTTTATTGCGAAGAAGATGTTGCTGATAGGATGCTTGCGGTAGCTTCTTGATTTCAATTAGTGTTTATGGAAATAATGTATGAACTTCTGCGATGTTAATCCTTCGAATTTACTTTTAATTGTGATAATGAAACAATGGCTTCAGTCCTTACCGCCAAAATTAATTTATCTTGCACAAAACACGTACATATACCTACTGCATGTATTTTTTGGATCTTTTCCTTTTGAACGGCACTTTTCAACACAATTTCTAGTTAACTAAACACTTTAAAACTTCGTATACTGGTAGAATGTGTTTATAAAACATTATTTTTTCTTGGCTTTATTGAGAAAATTCTATAGGTTGTAACATATTTCGTCTTTAATTTCGAGCATTTCGGCAATTTTAACCAATCGCTGACCTCCATTTAGGTAAACAACATTCCGTGCTGTATAAATATGTCCTTCGTTTAAGAAACAGATTGGGTTTATTTACATTTGTCAAGAAAAAAGATACCCTTCCCCCACCCCTAACCCTAACTCTAACCCTAATCCTAACTCTCACCCTAAATCTAAAATAGATTGAAATGCAATAGATCGATACTAGGGTTATAATTATGGGTGACAATTTCAAACGACACCACTACGGAAAATGGGATTTTTTCTATAGAATATAAAACAACTTTAATAAAAAATTGTACCTACTTTTCTGACGAAAACAATGCCGTTCTGAACATTTCGGCCGCAACTGTACATACAGAATTATCACAGCTGCAATACTGGATGTCATCGCCGTGAAGATGAAACTTTAATTTAACAGTTCAAGGGCAATAACTCTTGTAGAATAAGAAGTATTACTTCCCTTAACGTTGTTAATTAAATTCTCTCGTTTGGGTCAAATTTTTCTTTCCGTCCTTCATTGACAATAAAACGAAGTGGCAAAGGTCGCTTCTTGCGTGTGTATGTTCGAGTGTAACTCAAACCGTTGATTCGCTTCCCCTTCTCTGACGCAGATAACCGTCTCTTTCGTGGGCCACAATATAAACATCCCGCCAATTTTGGCGAGTGTGTCCGTGTTTCAGTGGAATTGCTCAAACGGTGATCCGAAATCGATCCGCTTACCGTCGCGGTCCGATCATGCGAAGAAAAAAAACAATCGGTCAGGCGGCCATCCATTCAATCGACGAGGTGAAAACTATCGTTATTTTACGATTAGTGATTCTCTTCGGAGAAACTTGCTTAAGAGAACAGTTACCACACTGCGGTCTGTTGTGTCTATTCTTGCGAAAGACATGATCCAGTATCCGGAAAAGATGACTCTACCCACCAGAATATGCACCCTCAACGTCAAGATATCAGTGTATTTGACTAAGTCTGTCTCGGAGTCGAACCCAAGCTGGAGCCTCATCAGCGCCCTTCTCTGGTTGCTGGCTTTGTTCAGTGTGTCCGTCTGATTGTTTTGTCGTCGTCTTGTTTCTCGATGTCTCTCGATGGAAATAGAAAACTGCGAGTCACGGGGCAATAACAGGAACACAGAGAGAGGAATGATGCTGGCTATCAGGCAGGCATTGGAGAGAGAGAGAGAGAGAGAGAGAGAGAGAGAGAGAGAGAGAGAGTGTGGAATGAGAGACAAAGCGAGAGAGGGAGAATGAGTGAGAGAGAGAGTGGGAGAAAGAGAAGGGGAGAGAGGGAGACAGATAGGGACAGAAAGAGAAAGAGGAGAAAGAAAAGGAGAGAGAAAGACAGAGATAGAATGGGAGTGTGAGAGAGAGAGAGAGGCAAACAGGCAGGGAGAGAAAGACAGGTGACACAACGGTGACAGAGATATATACAGTGAGAGAGAGAAAATAGAGTGACAGAGACAGGTAAGAGAGAGAGAGAATATTTTTTCGTCATATGAGAATAGCAAGTCAGAGGCAGGTATTAGTTCTTTCGTCGTTGTCGACGATGACCAAATACATTACGTGGGATAAGGAGGTGGGTAACGGTGTGTCCTGCAGTGGTCGTCCAGTCCGATACGCGCTGGGAAGTCTCGCCACAGGTCGGGCAATGGTTGTCTGCTGGGTCTGAAGGCAAGAAGCCGACTCTGGACTCGCATAATTGAAGCTTTCTTTGCCCTTATAATCCTTTTCTAGCGTGCAAGGTGTATCTGGGTCAATTAGTACCTCTGTCAAGGGCATATGTAGTGCTCTTTGGAGTAGTCCGTCCGCTTTGGTCCTCATGTGACACTCACCTCTCATCTGTGAGTCATCAATGCTATCTGCATTCAACAGTATCCACACCCAGGGTCACGGATTCCGGAGGCTGGCTAAACCATGGGAAGGGTAGCAAACGGCCTTTAACCATTGGTGGGCTAGGGCTTGTCTACCTAAGGATGTGAACCGGTTGAGTGTACTGAGGAAACCACTAGACAGGCTCAACGGACCCGCAAACTTTGTAGAGGGTGAATTGCAACCTATCTGTAGTTCTCTTGACTTCATCCTTCCACTGGAATCACAGAGGAAGGGACGAGAGAGTGAGCCAGATGCTATTGTGCAACCTTCCCTCACTTTAATCCATGTCACGCTCACTTCAAGATATCACACCATCCCAGGGTCAGGTAAAATATTGGGTTGGTGCATAGTTATTGCGGCTTTTTTCAACAAAAACAATAAAAATATTTATCAGAAACACATTTACATGACGGTCTGACCGTCTGTCAAGCGAATGGGAAGTAGTTATTGAAGTAGATGGTGAATATGCTCCGGAATAATCACTGAAAGATGTTTTTGTTACATGTTATTGTTTTTGTTGAATAAAATTTGTTGAAAAAATCCACAATAATTATGCACCAACCCAATATATGGACACATAAACACACACACACACACACACAGGTCGGTCGGCAATGGCAAAGAGACGGATGGAACAACGGTTCGCCTATTGATAAACGGATGTGAGGACATCTGGATGGAACGCCGCTTCGGAGAGCATCGTGCGGTGTGTGGAGGGAGAGAAAGGGACGGAAAGAGTGAGAATAATATAAAATAGTGTTTATAACACATTATCGATAAATATCGAACATTGATCAATGGAATTAGTACAGATTGCGACTCCACGTCACTGATTCGTTTTTTATTTCGCTTTTTCACATTTCCAATTCTTTACTTTTCCTTTCACTCTGCCTGCAATCATCACACAGTTTGCATGGTCGCTGGAGTGAAGGCAAGTGGCTTAGAGGTTAGGGGTCTTCGGGTTAGATTTGGGGTGATATATTAATATATGCTGAGGTGGGAGAGACAGGATATTCTAAGTACCCTTAATTTTTTATATGAGTGACAACACAAAACTTTGATATACTTGGCTGTTATTTCTAGCATCACGTAGGACCACCAATTGTATATTATTCCTCCGGATGCTTCTTAAAGTCTCCTTTAATCCTTCATGAAAAGCGATACAAAATATTAAACTGTTACTTTTAGCATATTACTCGACCACCTGTAGGACAATATATTTGATAGACGCTTCCTCAAGTGTCCTGCTTTTATAAAACAAAAACTTTAGAAATTTCAAGGTGCTTGCTTGCTGTTTCACGAATGATGCGAGACAATAGAGAGGTGAGATTCTTTTATAAAAGTCGGAATGGTTTTGGGAGGGAAACAATGAGATTAAGTGAAAGAAAGAGAGTGAGAGAGAGAGTTAAAAGAAGGAAAGAATGAAAGAGAGTGAGAAAGAGAGAGAGAGAGAGAGAGAGAGAGAGAAAGGAAGAATGAAAAGAGAAAATAAGGAATGAAAGAAAAGAGCAGGGAAGGAATAAAGTAACGTGATTCTGTAATAATACATGAAATGAGAGCGACAGAAAGAAAGAAAGAAAGAAAGAAAGAAAGAAAGAAAGAAAGAAGGAAGGAAAGAAAGAAAGAAAGAAAGAAAGAAAGAAAGAAAGAAAGAAAGAAAGAAAGGGAGAAAGAAAGGGCGGAAGGAAGAAATAAATAAAGAAAGAAAGAAAGTGAAGTGATTCCGTAATAAACAAAGAGATGAGAGCGGGGGAGAGAAAGAAAGAAGAAAGGGAGAAAGAAAGGGAGAAAAAAGGAAAAAGAAAGAAGGAATGAAAGAAAGAAAATAAAGAAAGATAGAAAGGGAAAAGAATGAAAGATAGAATGGATGAAAGAAGAAAGAATGAAAGAAGGAAAGATGGAAAGAAAGAGAGAAAGAGAGCAGGGCGAGAGGGAGAGAGAGAAGAGCAGGGCGAGAGGAGAGAGAGAAAAAGGAGAAAAGGAAAAGAAACGAAACAACAAGAAAAAAGGAAGGAAGAAAAAGGAAAGAAGCAAAGGAGAAGGAAAGATAAGAGCGAGGAAAGAAAAAAGAATAAAGGGTAAGAAGAAGGAAATGAAAAGCAGAAAGAAAAACAAAGAAATAAGGAAAATGAAAGAAGGAAAGAAAGAAAGAATGAGAGAAATGAAGGAAGAAAGAAAGAAAGAAACAAGCAAACAAACAAAGACAGGCAGACAGACAGGAAAGAAAGAAAGAAAGGAAGGAAGGAAGGAAGAAGGAAGGAAGGAAGGAAGGAAGGAAGGAAATAAGAAAGGAAAGAAAGGCAGTAAGGAAAGAAAGAAAATAAAAAGGAAAGAAAGAAAGAAAGAAAGAAATAAAAGGAGAAAGAAAGAAAGAAAGAAAGGGAGTAAGTAAGAAAGAAAGGGAGAAAGAAAAGAAAGAAGGATAGAAGGAAAAAGAGGGAAAGATAGAAAGAATGAAGGGAAGAAAGAAAAAAGAAAAAAGAAAAAAAAGAAGGAAAGAAAGTGAAAAGAATAAGAACAGAGTGAGAGGGAGAGAGAGAAAAAGGAGAAAAGGCAAGGAAACAAAGGAACGACAAAAAAAGAAAGGAAGAAAAAAGAAAGAAGGAAAGAAGAAAGAAGGAAAGAAGAAGGGGCGCTAAGAGTGAAGAAAGAAAAAAGAATAAAGGGTAAGAAGAAGGAAATGAAAAACAAAAAGAAAAACAAAGAAATAACGAAAATATATATTAGAAAAAAAGAATGAGACAAATGAAAGAAACGAAGAAAGAAAAAAAGAAAGAAAGAAAGAAAGAAAGAAAGAAAGAAAGAAAGAAAGAAAGAAATGAAGAAAGAAAAAAGAAAAAAGAAAGAAAGAAAGAAAGAAAGAAAGAAAGAAAGAAATGAAGAAAGAAAAAAGAAAGAAAGAATGAGGGAAATGAAGGAAGAAAGAGAGAAAGAAGGAAAGAAAGAAAGAAAGAAAGAAAGAAAGAAAGAAAAAAAGAAAGAAAGGAAGAAAGGAAGAAAGAAGGAAAGAAAGAAAGAAAGGATGAAAGAAAGGAAGAAAGAAAGAAAGGAAAAGGAAAGAAAGAAAGAAAAAAGGAAACGGAAAGAAAGAAAGAAGGAAAAAGAAAGATAGAAAGAAAGAAAACAAAGAAATTAAAGGGAAACTGAAAAGAAAGAAAGAATGAGAGAGATAGAGAGGAAGGCGACGTAATTCTGTAAAAAAAATGATGAGTAGAAAGAGGGAGAGAGAGAGAGAGAGGAAGGAGGAGGGATTAGAGAAATACATGTTAAGAAGAGAGGAGGAGTATGAGATGAGAGACAAAGAGTAAAAAGGCGGAGCATTAATATATGATAAGGTAATAGAGAGAGGGAGAGGGAGAGAGGGAGAAAGAGAGAGACAGGCAAACAGAGACACGGAGACAGAGAGAGACATAAGAAGTGAGAGGGCGAAAGAGAGAGACTGAAATAGAGAAATCAAGAGAGCAAAGAGAGAGAAAGACAGACATAGAGAAAGAGAGGGAGATGGAAAGGAAGGAGAAAGGGAGGGAAAGAATGAGGTAAGAGAATGAGAGAATATTATATAAGGAGGTGGAGGGAGAGAGAGAATGATACATAGGTTTAGAAAGAGAGGGAGAGTGTGACGTGGGGCGGAGCGCAAAAGAGGTAGAGGGAGAGAATGAGGTATGAGGTGGTAAAGAGAGACAAAATGTGATGGAGGGGGAAGGAAACAGAAATGATGTATGAAATATATGCTTTGTGAGGGAGGGAGAGTAAGAGTTGAGAGAAAACGAGGGACGAGGGAGGCGGGGTTAAACCATAACATAAATAAGTGACAGAGGGAGAGGGAGAGGAGTAGAGAAGGAGAGGGAATGATGTGTGTGATAAGAGAGGGAGTCTATCCTGTATTAGAGAAAGGAAGAGGGGAAGGATGGGGTATTAATACAGAATGAGGAAGGAGAGAGAAGAGTTTCGAAGTGTCCTTCATTTTCATATGAAACACAAAACCAAACTTTAACATACTTGGCTGTTACTTCTAGCATCACATTTGATCCCCAATTGGACTATTTTTCTCCAGATACTTCTTAAAGTGTCCTTCATGAAACCAATATAAAGTACAGCACAATGGGCTGTTATTTCTAGCAAGATACCAGACCACCAATACGTTTTATAGACGCTTCTTCACTTGGTTTCTCCTTCGAGGAAGAAGTCTGACCAGATCCGGGAAGAAGTTTTATAAATGCTTCTTAAATTGTCTTTCAATTTCGTATGAAAAACAAAGCAACTTTGAGTGTAGTGGGCTGTTATTTCTAGCATGATGTCAAACCAGGTGTAGGAGGATTCTTTGAATAAATGCTTCTTAAATTGTCCGTCAATGTCTCGGCTATTTAATTTGCTCAATTAAGAACTACACAGTAATTATGTAATTAATGGTTAGTTAAATAATTAGCCTCTGGTAAAATAATTAGCGAGAGAGAAATTTGAAGGTAAATCTGAAAATAGAATTTATTTGTAAGAAAGTAAGGTTTCTTAGGGATAAAAGGAGAGGAAGATGGAGAGGGTAAGATATAAGGAGGTGGGGAAGATAGAGAGAGAAACCCTAGGGAAGAGGAGGGATATA
Source organism: Octopus sinensis (assembly GCF_006345805.1). Classification (NCBI taxonomy): domain Eukaryota; kingdom Metazoa; phylum Mollusca; class Cephalopoda; order Octopoda; family Octopodidae; genus Octopus; species Octopus sinensis. The sequence continues at coordinate 4,219,631 of NC_043006.1, read as the reverse complement.
TTAATGTATGAGGAAGCAGAGAAAGAATGAGAGTGAGAGAGAGACAGACAGAATACGTGAGAGAGAGAGAGAGACAGAGACAGACAGACAGACAGAAAAAGAGAGACAGATATACAGTTAATGAGGGAGAGGATGAGGTGAACGCTTTTGCAAGGGAGGTGGGCGGTGATTAAAATGAATATATAATGAGGTTCTGAGAGAAAGGAGACAAAGAGGGAGAAGTGGGTGGATATGTTTTGTAGGGGAGGGAGGCTGGGATCAGAGAGAAAATAAGAGAGGGGGAGTGATATATAAGAGAAGGATTCTGTAATAAATAATGAGGTGAGAGAGGGGCGGGAAGAGAAAGGGACAAAGAGAGAGAGAGAGAGGGAGCGCTTGAGAACGATGAATATATTTACTAATGGAGGAAGGGTGTGAGGTAATAAAGGAAGCAAGATGGGCGGGGTCAACCATATTATATAAGGTGGTGGTGGTTGTGGGAGGGGTCAAAGTTGAGAGAGTAAGGGTAATAACTCTTATTCAATCCCATTTTCCCTTTAAACTATTACTTCCTGTTGTGTTCAATAAAATCTGTCTTCCGGCGCAGTTTGTGAAGATTTCCAATTATGATTTACTGTAAATAAGAGATCGAAGTGTTTATAATACATTATCAATAAATATCGAACATTTCTCCACTTCACTCATTCATTTTTCCTTTCACATCTGACCATTTCGTCTTTTAAATTTCCCATTCTTACTCTTTAACTTCGCTCTTCTCTGCAACCGTCACACAACCACTGTTGCTGCTGCACATGCTAGAAACAACAGCCAAATCTCACATAAGGAACGATAAAGTATAAAACCATTTCCTTAATTTTTTTAAAATTTCTTAAAAATGAATTTCATTTCAATTTTGTCAATTTTTACTGAATTCAATCATTCGACTACGGCCAAGCTGGGTCACCGCTTGTAAAATTTAATCGAATGAATCACCCTAGTAATTTTTTTTCATGTATTTTACGCATGGTACTCCGTCTACCGGTTACTTTTGCCAAACGGTTAATCTAAGGGGACGTAAACACACAAACACTGTTTGTGAAGCAGTGGATAATTGTGAAACGCAAACACAGACATACACATACCCCCACACACACACGTGTGTGAGTGTATGTGTGTGTGTACGACGAGCATCTTTCAGTTTCCGTCAACCAAATCTACTCACAAGTCTTTGGTCGAATCGAAGGTATAACAGAAGACATCTGGACAAGGCGCCACGCAGTGATACCGAACCTGGAACCATACGGTTGGGAACCAACTTTCTTACCGTAAAGCCCTGTCTGTAATTTTAGCTGATAAAACAAATAAAATCTTCGAATACATGTTTCTGGTAGTTGAACTTTCTGCTCCACATGTATTCATGGAGAGAAGGAGGCGTGAAATATTTCACGCTATGGCTGTAATATCGTTTCTTTTAATTCAGCTGACATTCATCTCGATAATCTTTTGTTTTAAGTATTCACGCGCTGCAAGAAAGAATACAGAAAAATCTGCAAACCAAATAAATTAAATGTGATTTCTTTTCAATTTGAAATATATTCCAAAATTGCTAATTGATTTAAAATAATAATAATGAAGTTATTGTATACAGTGCTCAGGTGCACCACAACTTCTCAGAAAGTGCATATAAAGTACATGCAGTAATGTAGAAATGTCTGGAAAGTGAACATGCTTGTGTGTGTATGGAGGGGAGAAAATCAAGTGTAGTGTTGGCGAATCTCAGGAAGCATGGAAGTCTTGAAGGATGCAGTGCTCCGACAACTAACAACCGATGCCGGCAGTTTGTTCCACGCTTCAGCAACTCTCAGCGTGAAAAAATGTTTCCTGAAGTCATGGGAGCTGTGCTGTTTTCTTACTTTGTAAATATGTCCACGGGTGTTAGATGGGTGGAGTTTGAAGAGGTGCTCAGTGTTATTGTTTATGCGATGGTTGATAACTTTATGGGTGTCTGCCAGGTCAGCTGCCAGACGTCGGAGTTTCAATGTGTCCATGCCCAGGGAAGTAAGGCGTTCAGGATATGGCAAATGCCTGATGGAGGGTATTCTTTTGGTTGCACGTCGCTGAACAGCTTCCAGACGATTGATGTCCTGGGCAAGATAGGGGTTCCAGACCGGTGGTGCAAATTCCAGGTGAGGTCTTACCATAGCTATATAAAGCCGCAGATAGATAGCCGGAGAGCGGCTCACAAAGGATTTGGTGAGTGATGCCAAGACACCCTCAGCCTTCTTGACAATTTTGGCGATGTGTTTTGTCCAACGCAAATCACTGTCGACAATAACACCCAGGTCACGTTCACTTGAAGACTTTTTGAGACTAGTGTTGTGGAGGGAGTAGGTGGACGCTGGGTTTCTCCTCCCAAAATGCATGGTGGTACATTTGTCCACAGCCAGCTTGAATTGCCAGTCCATGATCCACTGCTGCATTGTGTCCAGGTCTGCTTGCAATAGAGATCCATAGTGTATAGAATTTGACCTCTTTATTTCGAGGTACAGCTTGATGTCATCTGCATATTTCAGCACTGTGGCATTCTTTAAGTTGGCATCTATGTCATTAACATATGCAACAAATAAAAGAGGGCCAAGAACAGATCCCTGCGGCACACCAGATGTCATCTCATAGGGCGAAGAGGGCTGTCCTAGAACTGTGACAACCTCTTTTCGGCCGAAAATAAAGGACTTTAACCAGTTATAGAGTTCGTCTCTTACACCCAACGCAGAAAGCTTCACCATAAGTCTTTTGTGTGGCACAGAGTTAAAAGCCTTAGCAAAGTCCAGGTAAACAACATCCACCCAGGATCCGCGATCAGTGATTTGGGTAACATCCTCAAGAAACTCGATGAGTTGATTACAGCAGCTGGAGTTAAAAATAAATCCGAATTGTGACGGCTGGATGAGGCTGTGAGACTTCCAGAAGTTCCAGAGGGTTTCTCTGATACAGAATTCCATCAGTTTGGCGATGCAGCTGGTAAGACTGACGGGGCGATAGTTGACAGGCGATGTGCGGTCGCCTTTTTTGAACAGAGGGATGACACTGGCAGTTTTCCACTGTTCTGGAGTAACACCATTGTCAAGACAGAATTGGAAGAATAGAGAAAGTTGGCTTAGAAGAGAGTACCCACCGCGTTTGAGAAGTAGGTATGTAACACCATCGAGACCAGGAGAGGCATAATTGCGTTTATTCTTTAGGTGGCGTTGCAGCATTGCTGGTGTAAATTGCATAGAAGATATAGAGTCCGATGTCAGTGGTGATGATGATGGAACATTTTGGTCTTCGACAGTAAAGATGCCGGCATAGCATCCAGCAATGATTTCTGCACATTCTTCGGGATTGCCAGTAATCTGTCCTGTGAGGGGATTGCGAAGGGGACCAACAGGAGAGTGGGGTCTCTGCTTTGAGTGCACATACTTCCAGAACCCTTTGCTGTCAGGGTTAGCTGCAATGCGTTGTTCAAATTCAAGCACTGCCTTTTTTGTCCCCTGCTTGAGGTGGTTGGCTGACCTATTGCGCTTTTTCCTGTTGCTCTCTGATTTGTGCAATTTGTATTCCCATTCAGCATTACGGCGTTCTTTCCTGGCAAGTCGGACTGCTGCAGTCTCCCAAATTGCACTATTGGGTGTTTTTTTTGTGCTTGCGTGGTACTGATGCTGCACATGCTGCCCATATTAAATTCAGAATGTTCTGGAGTATAGTGTCCACATCTCCAGAGGCATAAAATTCGCGCCAGTTCGGGCGTTGCAGCTCAGTACAATAAGAGCTCCAGTTTGCTTTATTCCAGTCAAAGCGGGCAATCTGAAGATGGTTGTGTTTTTTGTTACAACCAATCAGAGACAAGTCGGCCATGATCATGGAATGATCAGAGTAACCTAAAGGTTCTTCAGTAGTGACACTAATGATTGTTTCAAGAGAAGCGGTAAGTAGCAGATCCAAAGTGTTGTTACCCCTTGTGGGGGAGGTAACAACTTGGGACCAATTCGAATTCAGCACCAGTTCAAGGAAATCGTCTGCACTTTGCGGCCAACGGAAGGCCTCCCAGTCAATCTCAGGGAAATTGAAGTCCCCCGTAACATACACATATGTGGCTGTTTTCATGGCAGCCGCCCTGAGGATATCAAAAAGCTGTGCGTCTTGGCGATAATTTGGAGGACGGTAAACGACTCCGAGCAGAAGTGTTGACATGGTCATGTGTACATTGCAGAAAAATACCTCCTGCTGAGATTGGTTCAAATCATCACAGGGGATTGCCGATAGATTTGATCGAACATAAATCATCACACCCCCTCCACGGCGATTAATGCGGTCTTTGCGGAACAGGTTGTAGCCGGCTATGCTGAAAACTCCATAACAGAGTGCAGAGTGTGCCCACGTTTCCGTGACTGTGATGAAATCTGGGTTGATACTTTTGACGTAGGAGACAAAAAGATGCACCTTGTTACATAAACTACGGGCATTCAAGGACAGCAGTTTATATCTGGATTTCAGATGATGATATACAGGGGATGGCTGATTGTTCATGGTTAGTTTCCCAAGATTTTTGCATTGCCAGTTGTTGTTGTGGGTGTAGTCTGCTCAGTCCAACTGGCATCCCTTATCCACGACTCACCAGACTTGACGAATTTCCAGATCTGCCCATCATCGCGGAGGCTAAAACTCTCCCGTGGCACAGAGTTGCGATTTAGGGAAGCCACGGATCTTATCTTTGGACGTACATCGGGTGGTAGGCCAGGACGTGTTCTAAAGTTGATAAGATATGGCTGAGGGTACTTTGCCTGTTGTTTCTAGCTCAAAGATGGTCGCATCTATGGACAGAGAAGGAACGAGTCGCCACGGACTTCACCATCTGCATTCAGGATGGGAATAAAAAGACAATAAAAGGAAAAGCAAAAACAATGTCGATATGAGGTACCTGGCTGTTATTTCTAGCATGATGCAAGGCCAAGTTTAGGAGGATATTCTTTAAGATTCGTTTTCAAATGTATTTCACTTTTCTGTAAAACCAATGCAAATTTCAGTGTATTTGGCTGTTATTTCTAGAAATAATATGGGGCAACTGACAAGACAAAATTGTTTCTAGAAGGTTCCAGCATGAAGTGAAACAATATAGAGTTGAATTTCTTGTTAAAATGCTTCTTAAATGTCCTTCAAATTTTATATGAAAGACAAAGTAAATTTTAAATCCCTTACTTTCTATTTCTAGCATGAAGAATGATCGCATATGAGAAAAGTCCTTAGAAGCTTCTTAAAGTGTTGTTTTAATTATCTAATAAAAAACAATGCAAATTTAAGGTCAACTGGCTGTTATTTCCTGCATATTGTGAGACCACATGTAGGACAGTTTTTCTTCTAAATGTTTATTAAACTGTGTTTCAATAACACACAATTTAATTATTTAGATTATAGATTTAGAAAGTAATTATGTGATTAATCGTTAGTTAAATAATTAAATACATCCAAGTGAACACAGAGAGAAAATTGTTAAGAGAAATCTGAAAGTATCTATAAGAGGAAAGCTTCTCTTAGAAATAGTAATAGAAGCAGAGTGATAGAGTAAGATATAATGAGGTGGAACGGGGAGAGACAGGGTAGGGAAAGAGAGAAAGTGGCTGTTCCGTGTTACTACTAGTTTAACCACAGGCAGATAGTCTACCAGCTGCTTATCGGTGAGGAGATGCCCCCTCTATATACAACGTATATTGCTATCAGAGGGGGCGAACCCGAATCTTTAAATTTGGATCGACAGATTTAAAAAATAATTTTTTGTAACTAAACAATTTCAAACTTCGGACACTGGTAGAATATGTTACATAAATCATGTTTTACTCTTGGCGTTGTTAAGAAAATTCTGTATTTTTCAAGTTATTTCTTGTTAAATTTGAGGTATTTCGGTAATTTCAACCAATCAATGACATGTATTCAGCTGAATAAAATTACTGCAGTTCGTACAAAAGAACGATGTCATATATAACGGTGACAAACGAAATATACACCGCCCATAATTACTGTTGACAAACAAATGCAGTAATTATATTCAGCTGAATACACGTCATTGATTGGTTGAAATTACCGAAATACGACAACTTTAACAAGAAATAACTTCCAAAATACAGCCTTTTCTCAACAACGCCAAGAGTAAAAGATGTTTTATGTGACACATTCTACAAGTATACGAACTTTGAAAGTGTTTAGTTGCCAAAAAAATAATTTTTTAAATCTGTCCGTCAAAAGGTAAAGATCCCGACTCCCTACTATCCCCTAGCAGATACAGGATCGTTAGACTGACTCAGTTTCGAGTTGCTTCATTCATCCTCAGTCGCGAGTAGCTGACCGCCAGAGCTATAGCCATGGTTCGCTCCCACTAGTCATATATCGTAAACAAAGTAACTATCGGTCACTGATTTGCAACACGCAAGAAAGCTGGTCGTAAAATCTCGAGAAGAGAGCAAAGTCGAAACGATAGAGACAAGGGGGGAAGTCATTAGCCACGTGAAGATGTCTGTTCCATGTTACTACTTCTTTAACCCCAGTGGATGGTTGGGCTTCTCTCACCCTGCTAACCATATATATTGTATATAGGGATGCAGCGTGGCCCTGTTAGCGGACAATATTGCTAGCATGACCGCTAATTCCACAAGCATATTTTTAATTCTCTCTCTGTTTAATTCCTTGTTGAACAGCGTAGGCTCGAAATGTAAAAGAATTTATCACCTTCCCGTGCGTCAAACTAATACACCTGGTTGTGTAAAGTACCCGTGGTGGTACCATGTTGAAGTCTCTGAGTGGAGATAGGTAATAGCACCAGTGCAGCAACATGTAAACGTGCTTCGTGTGGTTCATGTAAAAGCATATGTGTGGTGTCACGTAAATTGCCCATGTGGGGACACATGAGAACATTCAGCACACTCTGTAAAGTGGTTGGCATTAGGAAGGGCATCCGACGGTAGAAACCATACCAAATCAGACTGGAGTCTCCCCTCTTCCTCGGCGTGGCAGCTCATGCTGCATTCAATTCATGCTAGCATGGACAATGGACATTAAATGGTGATGGTTAAAAATAAAAAAAATATCTTCTTCTTTGCTTTGAGGTATGAGACTTTTCTTTCGAAATTCCACCTGCCATGATTCGTAAACACAAACAGAGAGTGTTGTTATAATATGTAAATCCAGATGAATTCTAATTTATACACACTCATCCAAACATGTTTCAATTTGTGTTAAATAATTGATTTCTGAAAATTTAAAGATTAGTAGAATATTTCTGTTTAATTAGATTAGATGGCCGTGTGCTTAAGATGTTTGCCTTCCAAATCTATGATCTTGGGTTCCACTCCACCACATGGTGATTTGAACTAGTGACTTCTACTTCTGGGGAAAGTTTTCTTAGAAGATCTGCTGGATGGAAACTTAAAGGTGCCCATCATATATATATATATATATATATATATATATATATATATATATATATATATTTGAGTAGTTGAATGAATTATCTTGTTATGGATAATTCGGTTAACCGATACCTGGGTAGCAAATTCACATCAGAGAAGACACGTTTGAAGTTACGTGCTTTCGTGTGGAAATTTGTATGTTTTTTTTTAAATAAAAATATATGAAAGAATGGAGTTGAACGACGAATTAACAAAATTCCTTTATTTTCGACATATGTTTCGAAGGCTGCATATTCCTAATTGCGAAGGAATAAGGAGTATATTATGCCGCTTTCTCATCAGGAAAAGCAAGGAACTTATATCAACATCACGATGCACAAAAAACTTTTAGATGACTGCTCACACGGAGCCCATAGTAATAATGAGTGTCTCTTTAAAAAATTCCTTTATAAGGAGTGACGTCAAAATGGTTGGATGTAGAAGATTCTAGATGGTTCTAAAGGTTCAAGGGTTCAAACGAAGTAGGAGAAGAGAGGCATAAGAATAGGAAGGTGAAAGGGTGCAGTTCAAATGAATGGTGAATTTTCTTTTGTGAATGAGTGTCTGTGTGTGTGACTGTATATAACGGCATTAATGTGTGTGTGTGTGTATGTGTGTGCGTGATTGTGTTTGTGGATGGGTGGGTGTCAGAAAACAGACAGTGGTGAGGTGAACGGTTTGTGTCTGTGTGTTTGAATGTGCTTACTATAGATAGAGGGAAAGAGAGAGAGAAAGAGAGAGAGAAAGAGAGAGAAAGAGGAGGGTGAGGTATAGGGACAAAGGTAACACATACCTCACTGGATTGGGTAGTAGTTCTTTGAAAGTATAAAAATAATTTTTTGACTATGGGGGTGAAATATATAAAAAAGGTTATATTAATTAAAATTCAAGGGGCTATCTATATTAATCATTATTCATATGATTGAAAGGTGTTTTTTTGCCAGTGCATGCATCTGTAGGACCTCTCGACGATTGTATTTATTAAAGGGACTTTGGCGAACAAAATATGAAAAAGTTCGGAATTACAGACGCCACAATGTTTTCTGCCCTTGTCAAACGGGAAGGACAACGACAATATGGACCATTCCAGTTTGAAAGTTGTATTGCTGTCCTTCAGACGCCAAATAATTTACTTAGTCCCGTGTTGTGTTGTTTTCTCTTATCTCTGAAAGTTGAATAATGGTTGGATATCCTTTGGGCTAATTTAGAAGAAGTTGCTCCAATGTAGAAGAAGACATCGGTTTCCGAAGAAATTTTGCACAGGTAAATGGTGTTTCTAATTTTGGAATTTTTGGATAGGAACTTTAATCTGTTGGGGTTAACATCCGATACTAAGACAGAGTTTTTATTGTTATGATAGGTGTAAATATTGTTGCTAGCATTAGCCACGATACTATTCATCTTATTATCATTACTATTAATTGTAATATCGTCGGCAATTTCTTTGACTATAGGAATGCTGGGACTGTTATCATCAATAATTCAACTGTTATTAGAAATGCTGTTATTATTACCACTAACACCACCACTGTTAATAATCCGGCTAATATTATTATCACTATTACTATTGTTAATGCCAGTGCTGCTATAAATGTTGCTAATATCAATACTGTTTATATTATTATTATTATTATTATTATTATATGTTAGGTTGAAATTGGTAAGGGCAGTGTCGCTACTCCTGGGTGATGAATCCTTATTTAGCAGCTTATTATTATGGGAGGCAATTATCTGCGATAGGTTTCTAGTGTTGGAAAATGCAATCCTCACCTTATGCGAATTGATAGTAGAGTAATACCTAGAATTCCTGGGAGAGTTCCTAGCTACGGCTTCACGGAATTGTAAAGGGAGGTTAGACCTGATTTGTTTTCCGAAAGGAATGAGAAACCAGATATAGTTTTTTTTGGACTTAGAATAGCTCAGAGTGTTAACATTTACATTAAAGGGAGTATTTCTGTATTGTAGAATTGGTGTTGGTTTTCGATTGCCTCCCCTGGTCCGTACATTATTTTTGTTAATTATATTAGTGTCAACGTTGGTAGGGTTGAAATCATTAATTACATTATTTCTATTGTTATTAGTTTTCTTATCCTGAGAGGCAAATATTAGTTTAGAATGGGCCGGGTCGATATATGATACCTTATCCCTATAACCGGCTTTTGACAGGGCGGTATTATAAAATTCCGCTTTTTGTTTAAAAATGTCGACATTCGCAGATAAATTTGATAGTCTTAAGGATATATTTTTAACTAGATTATCGGTGATAGTTTTTGCATGGTTACTGAAAATGCTGACATATTTAAGGTTAGAAGAAGGCTTATGGTAAGGGAAGTAAGAATTATTTTGCAGATTTAGGGTAACATCTAAAAAGTTTGCTTTAGTTAGCTCGTCGTCGAAAACTATGCTCATGCCCATTCTGCTAAAAAATCTAGCTAATCTGTTTTTAGTCTTCTGTATCATACTGTTCGGAGCATTCTGTAGGTAAAAAAGACAATCATCTCGATACAGACCGCCGCAGATGTCCGGGAATTATCGGCTAATTCATATAGAATATAAATTCCGACCAAATCGGCTATCTGGGCGCTATCTGAGCTTCCCATTGGCACATCGAACGCGTTGGGAGTATCCTTACGGACCCATAACTTATCATCGAATTGTATAAAGGATTTTCTAGCCGCTAAAATTATATTAATTTCCTCCCTTGAGAGGCCTGCCTTATTATGTGCGTGCCAAAGGGCCTTATTGAGTACACTAGGGTTGATCGAAGGGTAGAAACTAGAAATATCAAGTTGAATGAATTTAGTGCTGTTTTTATTAGAAATAGAAGAAAACCACTCTACGACTTGAGTGGAGTTAGACCATATATTGAGTTTTAACTTATTGATTAATCTAGGTATGTATTTATCTAAAATGTACTTACTGAGGGAACCGATGTCGGAACTAGAGGGGCATATGAGCCTTAATGCTGGGTTGGTGTGAAAGTTTGGTTTATGGTCCTTGACGATGAATCTTGGTTGTCTGGGGTTCAGCGGTTGCGTTTTCGTTTGTAATCCATACTTTTCCATGATCTTCTTAATTTCCAAGTTGGCTTGTCGGAGTGTATTCTTATTTGTTGTTCTGGAATTCTTCTGTATTTCTTTCTTGAGCATGTGGAAGCGATGTTTATTGGGGCCAAATAGCAGTGGCATTCTTTCCCTTCCTGGGACAGTCACATTAAGTTTTTTGTGCATCGTGATGTTGACATAAGTTCCTTGCTTTTCCTGATGAGAAAGTGGCATAATATACTCCTTATTCCTTCGCAATTAGGAATATGCAGCCTTCGAAACATATGTCGAAAATAAAGGAATTTTGTTAATTCGTCGTTCAACTCCATTCTTTCATATATATATATATATATATATATATATATATATAAACTCTGTAAGTTTTCAAAGGCGATTATGCATCAACAGCTAGCAAGCCAAGCTACTCCAGACTGATGAAGGGCAATAACTCTGGGTGCTGGCTTTGCTAGGTGAAGGTGCTTATCTCCCTTGTTTGAAAACTTGAGGACACAGAACGCTTTTGTCACGTAGTCAAGTGGAAACGATGTTTCTTGTGTAGCAGTAGCATTCTTCCCCTTCCTGGGACTGCCACATTAAGTTGGCAACAAACCATCACTTTATTGTGCTGCTACTGTATAAGTTTCTCTGAGAGATTTGGAAATGCAATATTTCTAATTTTATTGATCAGTGAATTTATTTCACTTGAAATTCTTCAAATTTTCAAAGGCAAATAAACATCGACAGCTAGCAAAGCCAAGCTACTCCAGACTGATGAAGTGCAATAATTCTGAAACCAGTCTCTGGGTGCTGGCTTTGCTGGGAGGGAGTGTTTGTCTACCCTATTTGAAAACTTAAGGACACAGAATACTTGTGTCACGTAGCCAAGTGGAAACGATGTTTCCTGGGGTTAAATAGCAGTGGCATTCTTCCCCTTCCTGGGACAGTCACATTAAGTTTGGCAACAAACTATTACTTTATATTTATATTTATATCCGAGAAGGATGACAGAAGGAAAAGATGGATATGTTTTGGACTTCAATATCTTACTGCCATTTCTGCTATAAGATGCAGTGGACTCCTAGTTGAGTGCCTGAATAACATCCTACAGCTTTATTGGATCCAGGGAATATGAAGTGCAATATATTTGGGGAAAAGAATTAGATTTGTGCAATATATAGGGATGACATTTCCAGTGAGAAAGTAGAAGAGCGTATATCCAAAATGCAATTAGATTTAACATGTAGAAATTTATATATATTCTTTCATTTGTTACTCTCTTTTGACTGCGGCCATGCAGGAGCACCCGCTTGAAGGATTTTTAGTTAAACAAATCAACACCAGGACTTGCTATTTAAGCTTAGTATATATTTTATCGGTCTCTTGTTGAACTGCTAAGTTACACAGAGGTAAACACAACGACACAGGTGGTAGGACAAATACAGATGCATACATACATATATATGTATATATATGATGGGCTTCTTTCAGTTTCCGTCTACCATATCTACTCACAAAGCACGAGGCTATAGTAGAAGTCACTTATCCAAAGTGCCACACAGTGGTACTGAACCCAGTATCATGTGATTGGGAAGTAAGCTTCTTACCACACAGCCACGACTGTGCCTATATGTATATACACACATGTACAGGGGTTGGACAAAATAATGGAAACACCTTAAAATTTCAAACAAATTTATTTTAAAATGGGGTAGGACCACCTTTGGCAGTAATTAAAGCTTAAATTCTACGAGGTATGGATTCGTACAAAATTTGAATTGTTTCTTCAGCTAAAACAGTCTCCAGTTCTTGCAGTGATGATTGTGGAGGATATCGACCCTTTACTTGTTTTTCTAAAGTGCACCATAAATGTTCAATATTATTGAGATCTGGGAACTGTGTTGGCCAAATAAGATGTTCAACTTCACTAGAATGGTCCTTGTGCCATTCAGTAACAACTTTGAAAGATTGTGTTCCCCTCCGGAAACAGTTCAGCAACCATAAGATGTATTTGATCAGATAAAATGCTTAAATAACCTTAACTATTAATTCTGCCATGAAGACAAGCCATTGGGCCGGCAAATTTCCAAGATATAGCCCCTACCCCCAGATCATCTCAGATCCCCCTCCATGCTTAACAGTTGGAAGAAGGCAGTCTGTGTCAAATGCTTCTTTTCACTGTCTCCACACGTATACTCAGCTGGTAGTCAGAAATAAGGTAAAGGATGACTCGTCCAAGAAAATATCATTCTTCCACTGCTTTAGGGACCAATTCTCCACTCTAAATACTTTGCAACGTTTGATTGTGAAAGTAGTGGTTTTCTGATTGCATCCCTCCCATGAAATCCGGCTTTGTGCAGCTCCTGGAAAATAGTTTTTGTGGAAATTGGGTTCTCGAGGTGGTCATTAAGATCTGCAGTAATTTTGGGAACTGTACTTTTGTGATCCTTTCTAACAATATACATAAGAGTCTGAAAGTTTTGGTTTTCATCTGAAGTTTTGATTCGATGAGGAGGTTTTTTCCCTCTTTCTCAAAGGCTGTCATTACTTTTGAGACAATACTTCTTGATACACCAACAATTTCAGCTATTTTCGTTACACTAGCGCCTGCCATAAAAACACCGACAATTTGACTTCTTTGAAAGGCCAACAGATCTGTCATTTTAATGAATTTTAATTACCTTTCCTGATGATATCTGAAAAGAAACAGTAATTTTAGCAAAACATGTTAAGCAACCCTAATACTAAATAAAAAAATATACAAATAAACAAGCTTTTGATGGTTTTTATAGATATTTCAAAATTATGATGGTAGGGATTTCCATTATTTTGTCCAACCCCTGTAGATACACAGACAAACAGAACAAGATCTGTGCATGCAGGAAATATATTCACACACAGACACAAACATGTATAAATATATATATAGACATATACACATATGTATGTAGATGCTTGTGTGTGTGTGTGTGTGTACGCTGTATGGATATGTGTGGAAACGTAAGCTTCACACAAGATTCTGTGATGTAAATTTTTATAAAATATTCTGTTAACTGTTGATTTCTACAGTTTATCTCAATAGAACTGAATCTGTATTTTTTACATAGCCTCTAAACCTTACACTGTTGTTTCAGAACATCAGCTGACATTGACATAACAAAGGAAACATACTGAATATTTACCATTTTTTAAAGACTAAAGCAAAATATTATGCAAAACAGATGTATAACATTGTTTCTACGAATCTGTTGTAGAATTCTTGTGAAGCATTTGCTCTGAAATAATACTATTAGCCAAGTTTGTGAACATCACTGACTGGAGTGTCTAAAAGAGGAGCCCCTCTGCTGGTGAAACTTAACAGAATTTATGTAATTGCTACTAAACAAAGGTAACATCACTGAAATACAGCAGTAGAATTATTTCTAAGGAGTAAAGTATAAGAATAAAGCAAGAAAAATATTTTAACTGGAATTTGTGAGGAAAATAATGGAAAAGAGAGAGAAACTTAAATAATTCATTACGTCTGAACACATGACAAAGAAGAAGTGAAAATTGCCATATGACCATGACATCTATAAAAAGGTCTTCTCTCACAAACGTATTCATACAGGAGAGAAGCCATATCACTGTGATATCTGTGGTAAATCTTTCACTTGCAGTAATGCCATAACTAGACACAAACATACTCATACAGGAGAGAAGCCATATCATTGTGATTTATATGGAAAATCATTCTACGAAACTACTGCCTTAACAAGACACAAACAAATCTGAAAGAAAAAGTAAAAGCCCTTTTACGACCTCAGTAAGTATTCCGTGGCAACGGAAAGATAAACAAGTATATTTTTTATTTTGTATATAATTGTTTCTATGTTCGTTTAATTATAAATCTGTCAATATATTATAGTCACTAATGTCTTGAGCCAGGACCACATACTGAGATTTATCTGTCTAGCAGCGGTGTTTCCTATTTATTCTCTGCCTCAATCGGTTATTATCATGTAAGCTCTCATGATAAAATAGTCTACGAACACACACTAACACTGTATATATATATATATATATATATATATATATATATATATATATATATATATATATATATATATATACTAGCAGTCTAGCAGTATTGCCCGGCGTTGCTCGGGTTTGTTTTGACCCTTTAGTACTGGAATGTTTGAAAAGTAAAAATTTTGCATTATGTAGCTTGTTATTCTCTTTAAGTGAACATTTTTCTGTTTGAAATACACCGATAAATGGCGACACAGCAGTCAAAAAACCGTAAAAAATAGGGTTTTCATAGAAAAAAAGCACCTTTTTGATGTAAATAATTTTTGGTGTTATCAAAGTCCGATTTGAATTTTTTCATCTACGGAGGGAAGAGCAAGCCTTCTATCATACTCTCAATTTTGCAGGGTCTCGGGGGAGGTAGTGTTAGTTGAAGGCTACCAAACCTGCCATACACAGACAACTTCAGCTATATATTATATATATATATATATATATATATATATATATATATACAAACCAAGAACGTTATATAGACCTCCTTGACTCAAGTTAGAGAAGGGGTGCGTATTATAGACAAGGTTTAGGTTTTTCAGAGATACAGTCCCCTAAAAATCCCCTGCGTATTATACTCGAGGGTTTACGGTATATATACAAGTGATCTTGTGTTCATATAATAATAATAATGAAATTATTGTATACAGTGCTCAGGTGCACCACAACTTGCCAAAAGTGCGTATAAAGTATATGCAGTAATGTACAAATGTCTGGAAAGTGAACAGTGTATGCTTGCATGTGTATGGAGGGGAGAAAATCAGGTGTAGTGTTGGCGAATCTCAGGAAGCATGGACGTTTTGAAGGATGCAGTGCTCCGACAACTAACCACTGATGTCGGCAGTTTGTTCCATGCTTCAGCAACTCTTAGCGTGAAAAAATGTTTCCGAAAGTCATGGGAGCTGCACTGGGGTCGATATAATCGACTTAATCCGTTTGTCTGTCTTTGTTTGTCCTCTCTGTGTTTATCCCCTTGTAGGTAGTAAAGAAATAGGTATTTCGTCTGCTGTTACGTTCTGAGTTCAAATTCCGCCGAGATCGACTTTGCCTTTCATCCTTTCAGGGTCGATAAATTAAGTACCAGTTACGCACTGGGGTCGATATAATCGACTTAATCCATCTGGCTGTCCTTGTTTGTCCCCTCTGTGTTTAGCCCCTTGTGGGTAGTAAAGAAATATGTAATTATTAAAAGGAAGCCTTCTGATGTATTCTTGCTCGTCATCGTAGGGTCTTGTGATATTCTGTATTCTAAACACGTACACAACGTAATCTTTATTATAAATGAAAGTTATTGATGTGATGTGTTTGTATTTTGTTCCACAGATGCACATATTGTGAAGCTAACGCCCCTTCAAAATTCATACCATGTGGACATACTCTCCTGTGTCATGAATGTTATATCAAAATTGCTCGTGAAAAATGCCCCACTTGTAAACAATGTATTGAGGGAAGTGGTAAGAATACTATTTGATAATCTGTCTGTTTGTCTCACTGACTTTATTTTCTTTATTACTCATATTCTTGAGTATCAGTTCCTTTGTAACATTTTAGAGACTTCCAATGCAATAATAAGTGTTTGACAAGTTACATGTAGTGAAAGAAGTTTGTGCAAGTATGGAGGACCCCGGATTCCACTTGCAGAATATCTGGAAAGAAAGCTGCTTTATTAATAAGGGATGCTCAGGTTGAAATATGCCCAAATATTTGCTGAATCAGATGGAATTCTGGTGAACTGTGTTGTCAGCTGTTAGAATTAAAGATTACCAGCGGCAACGTTTAATCAAAGAGAGCAGGTGTATGTGTTACCTATTTCAAATGAGGTGTTGTGTGTTTGTGGCTATATATCTTTTTTCAACTCCAACGGAGTTGACATTGAGCTGTGACATAGTAACCAGTCATAGTGATAACCAGTTGACCATTGATGATAAGATGTCCTATAATAATGAAATAGATTATTATTAAATAATGTAGTTATACTATAAATATAAAACTTGGAAATATTAATTTCAGAGCCTCAAATGTCGAGAGGGGACGTACTGAAGACATCACAGCAAGTTGGTGAGTATCTACGTCTTGCTTGTATATTCTTCTTACGTACAATTTCCGATATATTGGAGAAGATGAGAAGAATTTTGGTTAGTAATTTCTAGAGGTGAAAGAACAGTGTCTTGTCTTATGTGTAGCACAGATACAGCGTGTTCACATTAAATTTGACAACTGTTTGTGTCTTTTTTGTTTCTGAGATACCAGGATGTATTGATGAACAACTAATGAGAGTGGAGAGTATCATGATGAAATATGTAGTTGAGTTAAAAGTTAGTTGACATTGACTGGAAGCAAACTGAAGATTGGCAAAGAGTTATTAGGATTATGGTGTACAATATAATAGTTGCTGTGCAGTAATTTGTAAACATTGTGAAAGCTGTAAGCCACGACATGGACTTGTGCAAGGGGGTCTACAGAGCCATGGGCAGTAGGTTTTCAGACGCGTCTGCAGTGAGGGTGATGTGATGCCACCCCACGTCTTTGAATATGGTCTTAGGTTCAATTAAGATGATTATGTGATGCTCCTGGAGATGGTGGTAAAACTCTGTATGTACACAGTTGCGGCTGGAAGGCCTTATACAAGGCAGCAGAATTCGGTTCCTTTCCATAACTTCAGAAAGAGGCAGAAGTGGTTGTCAAAGTATTTTTATGACTTCCGCAGACCCAATTTTTAGCCTCGTAATTTCCCTGATTTTAATCCCATGAATTATTAAGTATGGGTCACCCTGTGAGAAAGACACCATCTGCTCTGACTGCAACACGAAGGTTGGGCTGGTGGCCGAGACTAAGAAGGTGTTAAAAGATTTTCCAGGCACCATAGAGACACCTTCAGAGCATGGTGGAAGCTGAGAGAAATTGCTTTGAGTAACTTATTATTTCTTGCCACCTCGAGTTGAAATGTTTTAACTTAATTAAATACTTTTATTTTTGAATAGGTAATATTGTGCAATCTTCTCCCTTTATGCAAACTGACAAATTTAAACCAAGCCCCTTAAATAAGAAACGAAAGTCTAAACGAACAAAAGAACACAAAATAGAGTTATCAATGATAATTAAATGAGAAAATTGCAACAATGTTAGATTATGGAGGATGTCTTAATTGAGAGAGTAAATTTAGGAAAGTTAGCCTATTTTTGTTGTGGACCTAAATTTGATGCTACTAGTGGGACCATGAGGGAAGGCATAAAAATGTTGGTCAAATGACTACTGATCACTAGTTGACTATTGATGATAGGAAAGTCTCACAATAATAAAATATAGATTTTTAACAAGGGAAACTTTACAGTAATGTGCAAAACTTGGACATTTTTATTTCAGACACTCCAGTCACAGCCTGAGCCTTCTACATCACAGCCTGAGCGTTCTACATCACAGCCTATGCCTTCTACATCACAATCTATGCCTTCTACATCACAGCCCAAGCGGTCTACATCACAGCCTATACCTTCTACATCACAGCCTAAACCTTCTACGTCAAGTCTAAGCGGACTACATCACAGCCTATGCCTTCTACATGACAGCCTGAGCCTTTTACATCACAGTCTGAGCGTTCTACATCACAATCTATGCTTTCTACATCACAACCTGAGCGTTGTACATCAGAGCCAGATGGTGAGTAAAACATTGCAACACTTTTATTGACTTCCATCGGTTTTATCCTTAGTTCAGCTATTTTGTTTGACTGGGGACAGGTTTGATCCCTAATTTCCATTTGAACAGTTAGCTGTAAAGTAATTCTGTTAACGATGTTCCTGAAATATCATAAAATATCCACCAAGGAAACGCAATAGAGTTAATATTGTCTTTATGGATTTTGATGTAAACAGGCGAATAAATGGGTGATGTTTTTGTTTGTTTTACACCATCATCATCATCATCATCATTTAACGTCCGCTTTCCATGCTAGCATGTGTTGTACGATTTGACTGAGGTCTGGCGAACCAGGCTCCATTCTTGATTTGGCAGAGTTTCTACGGCTGGATGCCCTTCTTAACGCCAACCACTCCGAGAGTGTAGTGGGTGCTTTTACGTGCCACCGGCACGGGGGCCAGTCAGGCGGTACTGGCAATGGCCACGTCCAAATGGTGCTCTTTACGTGCCACCTGCACAGGAGCCACTTCAGCGGCACTGGCAACGACCTCGCTCGAATGTTTTTGTCATGTGCCACCAGCACAAGTGCTAGTAAGGCGACGCGGTAACGATCACGCTCGAATGGTGTGCTTGACGTGCCACCGGCACAAAGGTCAGTTTGTTGCCCAGGCAACGATCTCACTCGTATGGTACTCTTAGCGCTCCACTAGCAACGGATGTCGGTCACCGAGTTTGATTTCGACTTCGAGTTTTGCTAATTCATTGATTACTGTTAAGTTACTGTTTTTGCTAAACCAGACGTCTTTTGTAATCTTACGATATAAAGCGTTCCAATTGTGAACACCCTGTCTTTTCTTTTTACTGATAATAAATCTACCATTACATCTGCTACATAATGTCTACACTCAACAAGACTTTGGTTTGTTAGTGAGATAACAGTTGCCTCTCTCTTTTTCCTTCTCTCTCTCTTTCTCTCTTCAGTTCTCTCTATCTTTCTCCCTATCCTTGTTCCTGTTCGTTTGTCTTTCTCCCTCTTTATGATAGTTACTGACTGCAAATTTCAGTACAATAAATTATATTGTATTTCGTTTTGGGATTTGGTTTGCAAGATTCTTTATATGAGTTCGTGTGTTGAAGCATATTCTGTTGTGTCTGGGGAGAGTCATTTTCTTTTTGTGCCTTATTATGTAACACACTCACCGGTAAACTTTCCACTTATTTCTGGACTCAAGACTATTGAAAAGGTTGCAAGATGCAACGAAACTTTTAGGAAAATAAAAATAGGAAAAAAGTGGAAATTTTACCGGTGAATGTATTATATAATAAGGCACAAAAAGAAAATGACTCTCCCCAGACACAACAGAATATGTTTCAACACACGAACTCATATAAAGAATCTTGCAAACCAAATTCCAAAACGAAATGCTTTCTGTTCTACTTATTTAGAACTTAGAACTAACCATTACTCGCCATAAAAAGGCTGCTTTATTAAGGAGGATGAATATCATTCAAATGTCTTCAAATCTTTCTTGAATTAGATGACATTCTGGTAAACTGCGGCGCAGGAAGTTAGAATTAAAGATTACCGGAAGTAATCCTTAACAAAGAAAGCAGTTGTATGATTATCCTACTTGAGGTCGCATGCCATGTGTTTGGTAAGATCATTGGTAACCAATTCGGTTAAAATTGGGATTAAGCAGATAAGAATATTGGTTAGTGAAGTCTAGTGATTAGATGGTGGTTAGAGCAGCGGACTCGCGGCCGAGGGATTACGAGCTCGAATCTCAAACCGGGCGATGTGTGTGTTTATGAGCGAAACACCTAAGCTCCACGCGGCTCCGGCAGAAGGTAATGGCCAACTTCTGCTGACTCTTTCGCCACAACTTTCTCTCACTCTTTCCACCTGCATCTTGCAGCTCACCTGCGACGGACTGGCATCCCGTCCAGGTGGGGAACCTATATGCCAAGGAAACCGGGAAACCGGCCCTTATGAGCCAGGTGTAGCTCGAGAAGGAACAAAAAAAGTGATGAGATGAATATGTCATACCACATATTTGGCACAGATGTAAGAAAAGAAAGACAAAACTGTATGTGAAAAACTGTATTAGCAAGTGATAATTAAATTGGATAATTGCAACATTATTAGATTACGAGGGTGTTCTGAAAAGTTCATAGGGAGACAACGAACAAGGGATACTAAGGATGGGAAATCTCGCTTGTATTAAGTTTGACACTTCTGATTAATAACTGCATTATTTGATTCCACTGACATCTGAACATCCAAAGAAGAATTGTTTACTGACATCTGTTTACTGACATCTGAACATCCAAAGAAGAATTGAAACATGACCAGCAGCGACTTCTTTTGAAAAGAGACAAAATTTGGTATCAGGATGTAATCAAGTACCTGTAGAGAAAGGGTTTAGCCCCAAAGGTCAATTGTGCCGACACGGTTGATGTATTGGTTGATGACACTCCAACTTCAACTGTGCAAAAGTGGACAGCTGCATTTAAGGGGCGAACAGAGAGTGTTGAAGGGGACCCAATGTCTGGACGTCCTGCAACTTCCACCACCGAGGAAAACATTTAAAATGTTCACAGCATGGGTGACAAGCAATTGACTATAAATCATACAGCCTATGCTATAAGCATTTTCTGTGAGAGATTTAAGAATATTCTGTACAATGAACTTAGCATGATGGTCGTTTCTGTTTGGTAGGCACCATGTCTTCTGGAACGTGATCAAAAGTATACCAAATCACATCATGCTAAAATCTGACATTCTTTGAAGCAGATCCAGCTGGTTTCCTTGAGCCTTTCTTAAGCCAGGATGAGTGTTGGATTCATCCCCTTGAGCCAGAGACAAAGAGATAATCCATGCAGTGGAAACACCCCACCTCGCCTGCTCCAAAGGAGGCCAACATCGTTTAATTTGCATGGAAGGGGACAGTCTCAGGTTTTTATGATGCAAAAGGCATTGTGTTTTTTTTACTGTTCTCAGAAAGGCTCTGCCATCAATGGTGAGTATTGTACCAACTTTCTGAGGCAGTTCCAAAAGACTATGAAGGCCAAATGCCCAGAAAAGCAGAAAATTGCATCGTCTACGCAATGTCCCAGAACATAAGTCCTTTCTTTCAGTGGCTGCTGTGCATGACTTTGGGGGGTGAAACTGATTGATTACGTTCCCTATTCCCCTGATTTAGTCCCATCTGACTATTGTTTGTCCACTAATTTGCAAAACTACTCAGTTGGGAACTATGATTGCAGTGATGATGACATCATATCTGCTGTTGATGGCATTTTGTGAGCAACAGGAGGGAAGCTTGTTCAGCAATGGGATCCAAGAACTGCAACACTGATGGAAGACGTGTGTGGACCACAAGAAGGACTCTGTGCAAAAATAAACTTCATTTGCTCACATTCTATGAGAGCAACTTTGTCAGCCTATGATTTTTCATAATAAAAAAAAAGATTTAGGAAGGTTAGTCTATTCTGTGGTGGACCTGAATAGTGAGCTGTTGTATGGTGCCATTGTAAAACGCATAAAAAATGTCGAGGGGAAACTGTTGTGGTCACCTTTTGACCATTGGTGGTACGAATATGCTATAATAATAAAATATAGATTACTAATAAAGATAAAGAAATTTTATTATAAATTGTAAACCATGGAGATATTTATTTCAGATTCTCAAAAGCTGGAGGAGAGGGACCTCCTTAGGGTGGCACGTCTGTTAGGTAGTGAATGGTGGCAAGTGGGTGAGTATAAAATAACAATACTGAATTTTACCTTCACTTGAACTTTTGTATGTCAGAATGACTGAGAACAGGTTCCATTCCTAATTTCCATTTTGAAATTTTAACTGTAAAATAATTCTATTAACCTTTTTGATACCAACCCGGCCAAAACCGCCTCTGGCTGTGTAGTACAAATGTCTTATTTTCATAAGTTGTGAATTAAAATAATCCACCAAACCTTAGTCACAATTTATGTTCCTAACACTAGCTTAATGATAACTAAGTTATTTTACTAAATTCTTTGTTATATTTAAAATTAATTGAAAGAAACACAGAACGTCTCAACAGAAATATGGTAACAAAAGGATTAAAGTGACCATGATATGTTTAACCCTTTCGATATCAACCTGGCTGAAACCGCCTCTGGCTCTGTAGTACAAATGTCTTGTTTTCATACATTCTGAATTAAAATCTTCCGCTAAGCCTTAGTCACAATTTATGTCCCTAATACTAGCTTGATGATAACTAAGTTATTTTACTAACTTCTTTTTATATTTAAAGTAATTGAAAGAAACACAGAGCATCTCAAAATAAATACAGTAAAGAAAGGGTTAAAGTCACTCTGATATTTTTAACCCTCTCAATATCAGCCTGGCTAAAACCACCTCTGCTTGTGTAGTACAAATGTCTTGTTTTCATAAGTTCTGAATGAAAATCTTTCCCCAAACCTTAGTCACAATTTATGTTCCTAACACTAGCTTAAGGATAAGATATTTTACTAAATTCTTTGTTATATTTAAAGTAATTGAAAGAAACACAGAACGTCTCAACAGAAATATGGTAACAAAAGGGTTAAAGTGACCATGATATTTTTAACCCTTTCGATATCAACCTGGCTGGAACCGCCTCTGGCTCTGTAGTACAAATGTCTTGTTTTCATAAGTTCTGAATTAAAATCTTCCACCAAACCTTAGTCACAAATACTGTTCCTAACACTAGCTTAATGATAAATTAAGCTATTTTACTAAATTCTTTGTTAATTTAAAATTAATTGAAGGAAATACAGGGCATCTCAAAATAAGTACGGAAACGAAAGGGTTAAAGACATTGATGGGATTCAATAAAATTGAGATTAGCCTGATTGGTAAAATGGATAAATTAATGAAGCACAATAGAATAGGTATTGTTTTTTTTTGGAAGAGGGGATTGATGCCTCATTTAGAGATTATCTGTAAAAATTGAACGTCCTTTGCTGGAGAGTTGCAATAGACAACTCTTATATTATTGTTAATGTTTTTCCTGTAATTTCTTATTGTTCTATCTTCAACAGGCATTTTCTTGGGAGTTAAAAGTGTCAAACTGGGACATATCCGGCATGACTTTTCTGGTAACGTTCAAGAGCAGATCTTCCAGATGCTGCTCTACTGGTCAACACATTGTGATCCGCAGGAAGTTACGGTGGATACATTGAGGGCAGCTCTTGTGGATGCTGAGTCCTTCGCTGCACTCAAACGTCTATCATTACATGAGTGAATTGTTTTGTGCATGTTGTTTAGTCACCAGATCAACCATGACCAAACAATGATCTATGATCAAATGTCTCCCAGCCGGGACCATCCTGTCTTTATTGCTAATGTAGAAAACTCAGAACCGCATTGTCCCACTTGTCCTACCTTAAGATGATGAAGTGTGTAAATTTGGTAAATTTGGTTATTATTTCTAGCAGATCTGTCAACCTAATAGAGATCACTTTGCTGGTTTGGCTCCTTTATTAGTAATTAACTTTTTAAAAAAAGATAAACTTTGAAATGTTCATCTGTTGTTGGTGTTGTTGTATATCTAATCACCTCCTTAAACACTTCCATTGTTATAAAAACAGCTTTAATATCCTCTGGTATATTGATAGTTATCTACTTCCATAGCTCAGAATAGAATGTCTGGTATATATATATATATATATATATATATCAAAATAAGCAACAAGAATAACTTCGGTAATTTGGTACAATCGTTTCACACTACATCATTTTATTAAATGATACATTATTATGTATTAATGGAAAACCTCTATTAATAGCTGATGTGTGCTCAACATTTTAAAACTGTTGTTATACTTACAATGTTTAATAAAATGATGTAGTGCGAAACGATCGTATCAAATTACCGAAGTTATTCTTGTTGCTTATTTTGATTATAATCACCCCATGGATTTATATGGATAACACCATACAATATTCTAGTGCGTCTAACTTAAGTACCATATTCATTTGAATCTAGATTTTGCTGAACTTATATATATTATATATATTAAATTAGAGATAAAACCACTATTAGGCAAATATATATATATAAAATTTATAAAATTTATAAGTTTAAATTATTTAAAATAATTTTTATTTTTAACTTTATATTTAAAATTAATTTTATGTATTGGCTTATGTTTTTCACTGTTTGATTTGCCTAATAGTGGTTTTATCTCTAATTTAATATAATATTAACATAATATATTATACTATAAAATTGGATTTAATCCTAAATCTAATTTTTCCCTGTAAGTTTGGATTTATTCCCTAATATTATTATTATTATTATTATATATATATATATATATATTGTACTATTTTATATAAAGATTGCTAACATTAACAATACTCAGAAACAGGCTAGAATCAAAGTGCTCAAATTGAGCCAAGTTCCAATTTATAATTTGAATGGAAGAAATACGAACGGAAAACTAGAGGAACATAACCTATTATCCAATAGAATATTCAATATGTATGTGTACTTTCTTCGACATTAATAAATCAATATAAAGTTCGAAATAATATTAGTATTAAAAACATACGAGCATATAAATATTTAATATTTAAAAATATATAAACGCAAAGTAGATATAAAAAACGTCGATATGATGTAAGATAAAAACTCGTAGGTATTTAAAAATACTCATAAATATATATAAATACTTAAGCAAAATAGAAAAGATGAATATAAGACATATTAACTTATTAATTCACACTATAAGATACAAGAGAATAAAAATTCACAAGTTACATTGAAATATGATATTTATGTCATATTTCAACAGCCCGTCGACAAAACATTCGGATCAATTGAACATTATCTTCGTATATTAGTATGTCCTTTTAATGTTTTAGAATTTCAAACTTTCCACTGGACTCCGTGTGGTAACTTGACAGCGGAATTTGAACTCAGAACGTAAAGACAGACGAAATACCTATTTCTTTACTGCCCACAAGGGACTAAACACAGAGGCGACAAACAAGGACAGAAAAACGGATTAAATCGATTATATCGAACCAGTGCGTGACTGGTACTTAATTTATCGACCCTGAAAGGATGAAAGGCAAAGTCGACCTCGGCAGAATTTGAACTCAGAACGTGAAGACAGACGAAATACCTACTTCTTTACTACCCACAAGGGGCTAAACATGGAGGGGACAAACACGGACAGACAAACGGACTAAGTCGATTATATCGACCCCAGTGCGTAACTGGTACTTATTTAATCGACCCCGAAAGGATGAAAGGCAAAGTCGACCTCGGCGGAATTTGAACTCAGAACGTAGCGGCAGACGAAATACCTATTTCTTTACTGCCCACAAGGGGCTAAACACACAGGGTATACAAACTACAGTTGGAAAATATGTGGAGACTTGAAGATGATTAGAATGTTGAAGGGAATACAACTTGGGTTCACGAAATATTATTTCTTTTTATACCTGTGGGACAGTCGTGCAACTAACAAGCACTATTTGCAATCAGAGTGGCCTTTGCTAAAATCATATGAACCAGGAGTTTCTAGCTCCAGAGTAAGCCACTTTTAAACCCCCAAAATGTTCTTCTTCCCCCTCTTCACATAAAGCTTGGCCTCGTGCAACAATTCGTGAAGACACTTGTCAGGAAAAGCTCAAATGGTTTTGATTATATGAAGGCCAAATTCCCAAAAATCACCGAGGCAAAACTGTAGGAGGGCGTATTCATCATAGGTTTGCAGATAAAAGAACTCCTGAAGGACAACCACATCCTCGCAACACTGGATGAGATTGAGCTTAAAGCCTAGGAAAACTTCAAATGGTTCTGTGAAATTTTCCTAGGCAACAAGAGATCTCTAGAGTTTAGAAATGGAATGAAATGTCTTCTAGACGCCTACGCTGTCGGATGTCACAAAATGTCCATTTCCTTAATTCACATACTCTTTTACTCTCTCTCTCTCTCTTTACTCTTTTGTTTCAGTCATTTGACTGTGGCCATGCTGGAGCACCGCCTTTAATCGAGCACATCGACCCCAGGACTTATTCTTTGTAAGCCTAGTACTTATTCTATCGGTCTCTTTTGCCGAACTTCTAAGTTACGGTGACGTAAACACACCAGCATCCGTTGTCAAGCGATGTTGGGGGACAAACACAGACACACAAACATATACACACATACATACATACATACAGACAGACAGACAGACACACACACACACACACACACACACACAACTACATATGTATATATATATATATACGACGGGCTTCTTTCAGTTTCCCTCTATCAAATCCACTCACACGGCTTTGGTTGGCCCGAGGCTATAGTAGAAGACACTTGCCCAAGGTGTCACGCATTGGGACTGAACCCGGAACCATGTAGTTGGTAAGCAAGCTACTTACCACACAGCCATTTGCAGTGAACCTTGGACCAGTGTCTGATAAGCAAGGGGAACGCTTTCATCAAGATATTGCATCGATGGAACAATGCTATCAAGGATTTTGGAATGCAGGAATGTTAGATGACTACTGTTGGATGTTATATAGAGATGAACCGCAGACAAAACACCATAGAATGTCCGAATCCCAAAGATTTCAAGTTGTTATGCATTTGAGTGTATTCTAACTTATTCGTACACAATAGTTTTAATTTTGTACAATAAAAAGCCATGAAATTATCGTATCTTGTATTCAATATACTTTATATAGACATGCTTTACATATCCTATAAGTTAACACATCAGGTATCATTAACATGAAAATGTGACCGGTTTGAGAAAATCGGACTTCGGATTCGTAATCAGCATCGAAATTTAACCCAGAAAAGTCAATAAGCAACTCTGATGATTAAAAGGAAAGTTTCATTTTGTTGATCAGTGTAATTAGAGAGAGGTGCAATAGATTAGCTTTCAGAAACAGACTACGTAAAAATTCTTTCCTCAGAACTCCTGAAGCTGTTATAGATTATGCCTAACCGAAAACGATCACAGCCACATCATCCAAACAGACCGGGTGAAACCGGGCTTAACTGCTTGTATATATATATATATATATAATTATATATGTGTGTGTGTGTGTGTGTGCGTGTGTGTGTGTGTGTATATATATGTATATATATATGTATATATATATCTTTCGTATATATTTTTATTAATGCACCCATTTTTAAAAGCAATGTTTTTTTTTTAAAAAAGCAATGTTGTCAAAATTAGAATGTTTATATAAGTATGTGTATAGCAAAGCATATGTATTTGTAAGCATGCGTATCTGTGTATGTGTAAGTGAAAGTATGTTTGTACTTAAGCACACATATACACGACTGTATGTATGTGTATCCATTCAAACTTGTGTATGTATACTGGTCTCTATATATGCCAATAATACCGTTACACTGCTTGTATACATAATTTTTTCTTATTCGTTTTTTCCCCCACCCCTCCTTCTTCCTTTTTTCTCTCTCTCCCTTTCTTTCGTTCCCCTCCTTGCTCAGTATATAGAATTGCTACATAGATGAATTTTAGCTTGCGTGCGAGACGGTTTGCGTGAATATATGTACACATGCTTTTATGTGTATATTTAGATTTATATCATACGTCTGTATATGTATGTATGGCGTTTACGCGCATCCTTTGTGTATGTTGAATATATATGTAGATTTTAATATAAATATGTATTGCATTATTTATAACAGGTTTAATTTCTATGCATTATTTGCACTGTCTTCATTAACGTCATAGGTTTTTTCCTCGGATTTATAATTTTATAAGTTTTTTATATATATATACATATTTTTGACCTTTTTGTTTATCGCTCGAAGATTGACCGTTTTTTCTAAAGGGCCAATCAAACAAGTCCATTTCTTTTTTAAAGGTGTAGCGTTTGTAAGAGTATAGATTGAATTGATATATCAGTTCCATTCTAGCAAAAAACTGTCTGATGAACGGCAACGAGAAACTCAGAGTAACAGATTTTGTTGAATTCTGCTGCTTAAAATAAAGCATATTACTCTACCACTGGTATTTGAGTACTCTTTTTTCCACCTTGTCACATTTATGTATATATATATATATATATATATATATATATTAATATATATATATGTATGTGTACATATATAATTTTGTTTCGGTCACACGTTTTCTCCTTTTGTTGTCTTTGCCAGCCATTTTAACCCAGAAGGTATTTGTTGAAACAACTAATTCAATTTAAAAAGTCATACAATGAATTCATATCTTTATTTTAAAACTTATAAAATTTCATAACTATTTTCTTTTATTATTTTGAAACAAGGGATCTTTTTCTCCTTATCACTTTTCTTCTAACGTTACTTTAAAGTTACATCTTTGATAAAATCCTCGACTTTTGATTTTAATATTATGAAATATCTACCTTTCTTTGGACTCTCCATTAAAATTTTCTGGTTTGTCCCGGGCTTGTTCGATCGCCATTTCGTCAAATGCTCATTGCAGCGGAGTTTCTTGTAGCAAACAAACAGATCTGCTTCTCCTATACCGCCAAACGTAGCAATTTTCACGTTCTTCAATTCTGACTTTATCTTCAGTTTAAACATGATTTCTTCTTCAGGGATCGCACTTAGGTCCTCGATTTTTGAGTTCTGGTGCACTGTTCGGATGTACGAAGACAGATCACACACTTTTATACCAACTTTTCTAAAAACTCTCTCTACCGGTTTAGTATCATAGCCAAAATCATAAGCGGACTTCATGAAGTCGCAAGCGGCCTCAACGAAAGTAGTTGTCGGATGCCAGTAGAAACGATTGGAATGTGCCGCATCCTTTAAAACCCTTTTCGTATTCCATCCTCTCCTTCTGGCTAACAGACAGTAAAACCTGTTGAATACCCCACTGAGTAGTGTACGTCCATAAGATCATTGTAGTCGCCAGCATGTATTATCGACCTCCCATCAGTTGATTGGTTACACACGTTGCGAATTGGAATCGTAGACACGATTAAAACACGATTAAAAACTTTTCGGCTGCCTCCCCAGCCAGGTCACTGAACGATTCGTCGATACCACCCGACTACCCCTCGTATATCAAGCCCGAAAGTTCCTCCATGAAGCAATGGGTTATTTCGTGTGCAATGATATCAAGACTTACTAGCGGCCGATACTCCCTGTCGCCGTCACCGGACGAGAAGTTTCTTCCATTGTAAAAAGCATTCACTATGTTTTGGCCAAAGTGTACGCGGAGAGCCATTGGCAGCTTTTTCACCGGGGATATCTTCACCCATTCTTTGTACATATTGTAGACGACGTTGCCATAGAAAATAGCATCGTTTATCGGAGAAGAAGCTCCGTTCGCTTCATCCATCGCAGCAGTGTTGCATTTTACATTATAAACACTTTCTGCCTCGTTAGGCAGAAAGACTCTTCCTCCTTTAGATTCACCACTGTAACGATGTCGTTGCCGAAATAACAATCATCGCCCTCACGTGTCACTTCCAAATATGGTAGTTCTTCTCCGTATCTCAATTTACCTATCAATTTGTTACCCCCGACACCTTTCATTTTGTATTTGTTTTTTGCAGTTTCTAGTGTGTTCCATTTTTTAACAAGCATTCCATTATTCGCATCGATTAGCATGCAAAATCGATAATTTTTTCCATTAGATACGGCATAATATTGAATTCGATACACCAAGATTGCTACGTTGTCCTTCACGAAGATCGTCAACCGGAGTTTATCGTAGTCTATGCGGGCCTCTTCCATAGAAAAGTTTCCGTAGTTGGCAGCTAATAGCATCACCTCCGGCTCGTTCAAAGTTGGTACTGTAGAGCTGATGTCATCGTCAAGGTTCTGAGCCAGTTTTCCGGTCACCTGACCAGTGTACACATCGGTATTGGCGTCCGTCTCCACAGTGAGGCTGGCATCGAATACCGGAAGTCCTTTATAAGTTTCGCCGTACTTTTTGATGATGGTTCCTTGCTCACTCGGTGCTGAGTCCATCAGCGTGACGTCCTCGTCTTCGGTCAGACCGAATAGGTCACGTGTGGTGATCATGTGACTTGGTTGTCGCTTCATTGTCTCGCTCAAGGTATCCACATTGGACAGGAACACATCCCTGGCCTGTCGCCATTTTGCTGACGTCACAACGTGGCTCACCAGGAAGCCTAGAAAGATAATAATAATAATAATAATAATAATAATATTTCAAACTTCCTGAAGCACAATATGTCGTTGTGGAATACGAATCTCCAATTATACCACTCTAATGGAGTACTTGCCTCAGAAAATATAACATCAACTGTGGAATTTTTCAAGGTGACTCACTTTCACCTTTAATATTCTGCATAGCCCTAATACCCTTACAAGTGAATTAACAGAACAGGGTATGGGTATAAAATTGCCAATAAAAAAATAAGCCATCTATTTTATATGGATGACTTAAAACTTTATGGTAAAGACAATAATGAACTTGAAGGCCTATTGCGCACCGTGAAAGCATTCAGCGATGACATCGGATGGAGTTTGGACTTGAGAAGTGTGCCAAGGCCACTTTCCAGAAAGGGAAAGGGAAGACCACAAATTCAGTCGTGTTAGATGTTGACACAGTCATAAGAGAGCTTGAGCAAGAACAAACATACAAATATTTAGGGATAAATGAAGGCTCTGGTATTCAGCATGCAAGCATGAAAGAGAAGATCAGGAAGGAATGTTATAGGAGAGTTCGTGCAGTCCTGAAATCTGAACTAAATGCACATAACAAAGTGTTAGCTATAAATTCCTTAGCAGTTCCAGTTGTTACTTATAGCTACAATGTGTTGAACTGGAATATGAGTGAAGTAAAGAATATAGATAGGAAAATACGCAAGCTGCTGAGTTGTAATAGGATGCACCACCCAAAGGCAGACGTAGATCGCCTTTACCTTCCCAGAGCCCAAGGAGGTCGAGGCCTGATCCAATTTGAACTAGCTTACAAAACAACCACAATTGGACTGGCCAAATATCTCGAAATATCGAATGACTGGATGCTAAAGCTCGTGGAAATCACGAGAGACGAAAGAAGCTTCATTCTATCATAAAGGAATGCAAAAAATTTGCTATTGATCTCGTGCAGGATACCCAAACTGAACAACCCGAGGGAAGTACGGCAACTATTGTTGCAAAGAAGGTGAAAATGATGGCAACGAAAAAAGCGCACGAGCAATTGGCTGATAGGTGGGAGGAGAAACCTCTGCACGGCAAATATGTGACCCGCAGCAAACAAGCTGATGTTGACCAGAAGCAAACCCATCAGTGGCTACGGAGCTCAGGGCTAAAAGCAGAGAGCGAAGGTTTCATCCTGGCTGCTCAAGATCAAAGCCTATTAACCCGGAACTACCAGGCCAATGTGATGAAAAATGGAGCAGACCCAAAATGCCGATTCTGCAACGACATGATTGAAACAGTGGCCCATCTAATCTCTGGATGTAAAGTCTTACCACCATTGGAGTATAAATTAAGACATGACAGAGTTGGCCAATATCTCCACTGGCTAATAAGTCGGCATTACAATATCAAAACTGCCGACAAGTGGTATAATCACCACCCTGAGGCTGTAACTGAAGGAGAAAATGTAACCATTCTGTGGGACTTTCCAGTACATACAGACCGAACCATGAAGGCCAATAAACCAGATATTTTTGTGAAAGACCAAAACAATAAAGTTTGCTTATTGATCGACATGAGCATCCCCTGTGATCATAATATCTCAGCGAAAGAGTTTGACAAGCTCAGAAAATATAAAGACCTACCCATTGAAATTGAGAAAATGTGGCATCTCAAGGCGGTTACAATACCAGTGATCGTAGGAGCACTAGGAATGATCAAGAAGGGAACCGAAAATTATATGCGAATGATCCCTGGCTTACCATCCCTGCAAGAAGTGCAAAAGATTGTCTTAGCTGGTACATCACACGTATTGAGAAGAGTATTGTCGATGTGAGAACTGTTGCTGCTCATGTATTTTAATTTAACTTTAAAAAAATAAAAAATGAACGAACTATTGAGTTTGGTTTAATGGCCTACCAATGTATACTATGAGTTTCTTTGCCCTAGGAGTCGGGAAGACACTCGGCAAGAAATGGAAGCAAATTTGAAAGAAGAAAAAAAAAGTAATAATAATAATAATAATAATAATAATAATAATAATAATAATAATAATAATAATAACAACAACAACAACAATAATAATAATAATAATAATAATAATAATAATAATAATAATAATAATAACAATAATATCAGGCGCAGGAGTGGCTGTGTGGTAAGTAGCTTGCTAACCAACCACATGGTTCCGGGTTCAGTCCCACTGCGTGGTATCTTGGGCAAGTTTCTTCTGCTATAGCCCCGGGCCGACCAATGCCTTGTGAGTGGATTTGGTAGGCTGAAAGAAGCCTGTCGTATATATGTATATATATATATATATGTATGTGTGTGTATGTGTTTGTCTCCCTAGCATTGCTTGACAACCGATGCTGGTGTGTTTACGTCCCCGTTACTTAGCGGTTCGGCAAAAGAGACCGATAGAATAAGTACTGGGCTTACAAAAGAATAAGTTCCGGGGTCGAGTTGCTGGACTAAAGCCGGTGCTCCAGCATGGCCGCAGTCAAATGACTGAAACAAGTAAAAGAGAGAAAAGAGAAAGAGAGAGTATGATATTAATAATAATAATAATAATAATAATAACAATAATAATAATAATAATAATAATAATAATAACAATAATAATAATAATAATAATAATAATAATATTAATTAATTCGTTGATTGGCCACAAGGGCTAACAAAAATCAAATGAAACATGTAAAGACAAAATACAGGACGAAAGTTACAAAAAGGGTTTTGTCCGTTTGAAAGGTCCGTGTAAAAATGCAAGTTAACAACGAAAAATATAACAAATAAAACTCCCTATAGGGAGGGGCGCTTCGAAAGGTTACTCGTGGAAAAACCCATAAAAACCGCGGAAGCCTGGTCAAAAAGGGGCTAGAGAGCCCTTTTCTCCTTTTACATTACCATTTTTGTTACGGGTGTAACCTCAGAATTGGTCCGTTCATACTGGCCATTCTTCCTATAATAATAATAAGTGTTAACTACAAACGTAAACAGACTGTATATGAAAAGAAAGAATGGTGATGCAGGGCTGAGAACACTGTATAAGGAGTGAAAGGAGAACGCTTGCCGAGTATTTGATAAAAAGGGACGAAGATCTGCTGCAATATACCGGGACCCATATTATAATTGATGATTGTAAATGCTATAGGAAGAACGATGGTGGTAATAATAATCATTGTGGTTATGGAGGTGACGCAATGTAAACACGTTATTTAGATACATGAAAGAGCGGCCAGCTGGCAGAAACGTTAGCACGTCGGGCGAAATGCTTAGCCGTATTTTGTCTGCCGTTACGTTCTGAGTTCAAATTCCGCCGAGGTCGACTTTGCCTTTCATCCTTTCGGGGTCGATAAATCAAGTACCAATTACACACTTGGGTGGATATAATCGACATAATCCGTTTGTCTGTCCTTGTTTGTCCTCTCCGTATTCCGTTGGTCGACTTTGCCTTTAATCCTTTCAGGGTCGATAAATTAAGTACCAGTTATATCTACGTGAATGTTTGTATGAGCTCGCGTACGTGCGCCATACAACCCACACCGAGGCTTTCATATATCTGCATCTGTTAACGGTAATATTCAATACTTTTTGCGCTCGATTTTGTGTCCGTTTCTTTCCGCATCTGATATTTGTTATTGAATTTCTATAAAAATGAAGCCCTTTTCTTGCGGAACAGTACTTAACAAGATACATTTTGTAACCATCTAAGGAGACACATCTACACGGACAAATGTACCTAAACCAGTAGTGCAGTATCTCACCAATGAGGGATCGATGCTAGATAAGTCCAAACAATAGTAGTAATCAATAAACCTTCTCGCTCCTTCCATCTCCCGTCTCTCATATCAATCACACACACACACACACACACACACACACACACACACACACACATATTATGTTTGTCTGTATGTACCAGTGCGTATGTATATATATATAAATTATAAATTAGAGATAAAAACCACTATTATGCAATTCAAAAAGTGATAGACATAAATCAGAATATAAATATCAAATAATATATATTTTTATAAAACATAGAACTAGATCACAAAAAGTATAAAAATGAATGATTGATATATATTAAGTAAAAAAACTAAGTACGTTTCATGGGTACAATTAAATTCTAATTACAATTAAATTTAAATTTAATTGAAATGAATTCAATTTAAAATTATAGTCATCAATCTTCAGGTTAACAATAATAGTTAAATAAATAAGCAAATAGAGTTAAACAATACTTATTTAAAAATAAATAAAATAATATTTTTTTTTATTATAGAAGAAAGTCCATTAACTAAATTTGAAACTTAAAACATTAGGATTATTTCCTACAACACATTTATTATGTTAAATATTTAATATTTATGCTAAAAAAGAAGAGTAAATAGATAGAAATATGTATTTATCTGTGAAGATATAATTTAGCTTAAAAAAACACTTTAGTAAATTATAGAATATCTTTAACTCAGTTATACTCCAATATTTAATTACCAAATTATTTAACAAAGTAATCACTATTAATATTTTCAGATTTTAATTCGCATATAATAATTATAAAATAATAGACCGCTGTCTAATGACTGGAACACGTAAAAGACAAACACAATAATTTGCATTTTAAAAAGTCACTCTTTCTCTCCCTCATTGTCTCTCTCTCTCTCTCTCTCTCTGTATATCTATCTCTATCTATCTATCTTTTTTTATGCGCCCTTTTCAAGCCTGACCAGGCTCATGGGCCCGGTTTCCCGGTTTCTCTGGCATATGTGTTCCCCCCAGCTGGACGAGACGCCAGTCCATCTCTGCGTTACTCAAGAAACAGGAAGAGAGAGTGAGAGAGAGAGTCGTGGTGAAAGAGTACAGCAGGGGTCGCCACTACCCCTTGCCGGAGCATCGTGGAGCTTTAGGTGTTTTCGCTCAATAAATACACACAACGCCCGCTCTGGGAATCGAAACGCGATCCTCCGACTACGAGTCCGTTGCCCTAAACACTGGGCCATTGCGCCTCCAATCTATCTATCTACGCATTTGAAAATATAGTCACATACATAATTACATCCAAGCGCATGCACAAACGTATGCATACACAGAGACACACATACAAACACAGATGCAAACCTAGAAAATGCGTGTTTTACTCACCGAGTAATAAAAGAAAAAGGAAGTGAATCCCACCGATACAGGCAGCCATTATCTTTCTCTCCCTCTCTGTCACACTGGTCAGTCAGAAGTGGAAAACAGCAGCAACTGGTCAAGTACAGCCACTACGGAGATGAAATAGTGGACTTTCAAACTGGAGACAGTTATAATAGTAACCATAGACAAACATCCGAGGCAGCCGAATTTTTAGGTGGTGATCCTTATATGCAGTTGGGGGCAGGGCCACACAATGAGGCCTTTCAGTCTGTTAGGGAGAGAAAGAGCTAGAGATGACACTCTTGCTGTGAGAGTGAGAGTGGACACTCACACTCGTGTTGTGAGGCCCTTGATCAAAGTGTGTGCTTGATATGAGTGGAG
>NC_043006.1:4163792-4178792 GCF_006345805.1 Octopus sinensis | reverse complement strand
CTAGGACTACATTATCTAATGTATAGTATAGGAGTTAGTATTAATAGCTACAGTTGTTTAGTAGTAGGTCGCCATCTTACCGCTATTAACTTGTTATACATTAATCTTTCATAAATATTTTATGTCGTTAATTAGTTTGAAATTATGTCATTAAATTCTCATCAATTTGTGGTTTTGTATTTTATTGACAAAGTTAGTGTGAATTAGGCCAAAAGGTTTAATGTTGTTATTGCTGTTGGTGGCGACGGTGGTTATGCTGGTACACACTGTTCTTATTATGTCTATACATGTGCCTCTATGTGTGGGTGTGCATGCATATATATATATATATACATGCATATATATATATATATATATATATATATATATATATATAATATATATATATATATATATATACGTATATGTATATATATATATATATATATATAATATATATATATATATATATATATATATATATATACGTATATATATATATATAATATATATATATATATATATATATATATATTAAATTAGAGATAAAACCACTATCAAACAGTGAAAAACATAAACCAAAACAAAATAAAATTAATTAATATAATATACAAAATATATAAATATAAAATTCAAAATTTAAATTAATTAAAGTTAAAATTAAAAAATTTCTTTTAATATTTTTAATTATTAATTAATACTTATAAATTTATATATATATATATATTATTATTATTTTTATATTTATTATTATTTTAATTTAATTTAATTTAATTTAATTTAATATTTTAATCTTTTTTTATAATATATATAACTATCAAGGAGTATTAAAAAGTTTAATTTAAGATAAAAAGTAAAACCACTACGATCGTTTTATGCCCATAATCTAATTCGAATAACAATAATTTAAATTCAATTAATAATTCGAATTATGGTTATAGTCAATCTTCAGGTTAATGATAATATTTAA
The DNA here is from genome assembly GCF_006345805.1 of Octopus sinensis. Classification (NCBI taxonomy): domain Eukaryota; kingdom Metazoa; phylum Mollusca; class Cephalopoda; order Octopoda; family Octopodidae; genus Octopus; species Octopus sinensis. Next base: position 4,177,843 of record NC_043006.1, on the reverse strand, counting down.
ATAAATAATCAAATATATTTAAACAATATTTTTTAAAGAAATAAATAAAATAATATTTTTCCTTATAAAAAAACTCTATTATCAAACTAGAAGTTTAACGATTATGATTATGTCATACAATCGATTATAATGCTAAATATTAATTTTTAAGTATTAATTTTTAAGGTAAGAAACCCACAAATAATCTAATCTCAGTTATAGTCAATATCTAATTGTATATTTCTATAGCTTGCTCATTATATATATTTTTATATATTTTACATCGTATATTTTATGTATATTTTGCATATCGTTGCTTTATCTGAGACGAAATTAGCTGGAGATGGTCATCTTACAGAATCTTGTGGAAAATATACATTCTTTTGGAAAGGGAGGAATGAAGAGTTTAGAGTAGAGGCTGGAGTGGTATTTGCTGTTAAGACTACTCTTGTGGACAAGTTGGAAGAATTCCCAGTAGGGATTAACGAACGTCTTATGCCCATGAGAATTCCTTTGGTTAAAGGAAATTATGTGATCTTGGTAAGTGTGTATGCTCCAACAATGTACTCTACTGATGACGAAAAACTTTCTTTCTACCATGCTCTGAAGGGCATTATAAGAAATATCCCTCAGGCAGACAAAGTCATCGTACTGGGTAACTTTAATGCTAGAGTGGGTAAGGTTTTTAACACATGGACTGTAATTGGAAAGAATGGGGTGGGGAAGTGTAATAGTAATGGCATGCTTTTGCTGCAGATGTGTGAGGAGCTGGGTCTGTGTGTTGCCAATACACGCTGACACTCTCTCTCCCTCACACACACACTGACTCACTCTCTCTCTCTCTCTCACAGTGTTTCTATCTTAGGAACAATAAAATATTTAGAGATATGGTGAGATATAAATGAGAGCACACATATGTGTGGGGCGAGGGTTATGAAAAGGTACAGGCACAAGCAGAGAGAGAAAGATAGAGAGAGAAGGGAGGAATGAGAGAGAGGGGGCGAAAGAGAGAGAGAGAGCGAAAGAGAGAGAGAGAGCGAAAGAGAGAGAGAGAAAGAGAGAGAGAGCGGAAGAGAGAGAGAGAAGGAAGGAGTGAAGAGAGAGAGAGAGAGCGAAAGAGAGAGAGAGAGTAAGAGAGAGTGAGAGAGTGAGAGAGAGTGAGAGAGAGAGTATGTATCATGCATAGAAAGTTTGTATTTCTTAAACACACCCGAAATTCCAAAATTTTGTGCAGACACAAATCAGCGGATGCAATTCCAGCATAAATGAAGTAATTATCCCTGTTTAACCAATTAATATTAAAGCTAATATGTTCTTTCATGTAGACAGAGTTCTTGTGCCAGTTTTGCAAAGGCCGCGTTTCATTAGTACAGGACACTGATAGGTCAATGTTCTGACACAGCAAGATCTTCGTCCGGATGCTAATCGAACGGTTGACCCAAATCTGGTTAATTTCTCTGAACAATGCCGCGGCAAGCTCGATTTTGGAGTGGAGAACAGCAAATGTAGTTCGGTTATGTGTGGAGGCACATGATCTAGTGGTTAGAGCAGCAGACTCGCGGTCGAGGGATCGCCGGGTCGAATCTCAGACCGGGCGATGTGTGTGTTTATGAGCGAAACACATAAGCTCCACGCGGCTCCAGCAGAAGGTGATGGCGAATTTCTGCTGACTCTTTCGCCATAATTTTCTCTCACTCTTTCCTCCTACATCTTGCAGCTCACCTGCGACGGACCGGCGTCCCGTCCAGGTGGGGAACCAATACGCCAAGTAAACCGGGAAACCGGCTCTTATGAGCCAGGCATGGCTCGAGAAGGAACAAACAATTCGGTTATGTATTTGTCTGCATGTTTTTTTTTTTATTGTACCTGATTCTAGGGATAATTTCTGTTTTTAGGCGCCACATTCGAGTTATCTCTATTTCCAGATCTTTATATTTTGAGAGTTTGTCCGTTTCTTTCAGAGATACATTTTCATCTGTTGAGATTGATATCATTATTATTATTAATATTATGTTTTTTCCCTCTTTCTTCAAATTTTCTTCCGTTCCTCGCCGAGTGTTTTCCATACACCTAGGGCAGAGAAGGGCATTGTATGCATTCCTAGATTACACGCGCAAATTCACAGATAAAATATGTATTTAAAAATTAATAAATAAATAAATTCATGGATGGATGTTATTTTCACAGCGATAGTGCTCTTCTCAGTACATGAGCCGTTCCAGTTAATACGATTTTTTGCACTTCCTCTAGGGATGGTAAGCCTGGAATCATTTTCAAATAGGTTTCAGTACCTCTTTTATCATTCCTAGAGATCCTACAATCACTGGTACTGTAGTCGCCTTGAGATGCCACATTTTTTCAATTTCTATTAGCAGGTCTTTATATTTACTAATCTTGTCAAATTCTTTCGCCGCTATATTGTGATCACAGGGAATACTCATGTCAATTAATAAACACATCCTTTTTGTCTGATATTTTATAATAATATCCGGTTTATTAGCTTTATAGTCCTGTCGGTCTGCACGGGGAAGTCTCATATAATCGACACATTTTCTCCCTCAGTCACAGCTTCAGGATGATGTTTATACCATTTGTCAGCGATTTTGATTTTATAATGCCGACATATTGACCAGTGTAAATACTGGCCGACTCTGTCATGTCTTGCTTTATATTCTGCAGGTGCTAAGACTCTACACCCTGAGATTAGGTGGTCTATTGTTTCAATCTCATCGTTACAGAATCGGCATTTTGGGTCAGCTCCATTTTTTATCCCATTGGCTTGGTTGTTCCGGGTTAATAAGCATTGGTCTTGAGCAGCTAATATGAAACCTTCACTTTCTGCTTTTAGCCCTGAGCTTCGTAACCATTGGTGCGTGTGTTTCTGGTCGACATCAGCTTGTTTGCTACGGGCCACATACCTGCCATGCAGAGGTTTCTGTTCCCATCTGCTAGCTAAATTTTCATGTGCTTTTGTCTTTGCAATTAATTTTATTTTCTTTACAGCTGCAGTTGGCGCATTTCCTTCAGCCAGATCAATCTGGTGGGTATCTAAGAGATCAGCAGCGAATTTTTTGCTCTCTTTGAGAATAGAGTGAAGTTTTTTAGGTCTTTCATGTTTTTCAACAAGTTTTAGCATCCAATCGTTGGATGCTTCAAGGTATTTGGCCAGTCTGATTGTGGTGGTTTTGTATGTAAGTTCAAGCTGTATCAAACCTCGGCCTCCTTGAGCTCTGGGAAGGTAAAGACGATCCACGTCTGCCTTTGGATGGTGCTTCATGTTACAAGTCAGTAGCTTGCGGATTTTTCTGTCAATTTTCATTATTTCAGTGGTATTCCAGTTAAGCACATTAAAGCTATAAAGAACAACTGGTACTGCTAAAGAATTTATGGCTAAAACCTTATTATATGCATTCATCTCAGATTTCAGGACTACTCGAATTCTTCAATAACATTCTTTCCTAACCTTCTCTTTCATGCTTGCATGCTGGATACCAGAGCCTTCATTTATTCCTAGGTATTTATAGGTTTGTTCCTGCTCAAGTTCCTTTATTACTATTTCGACATCTAATTCGATTGAACTAGACTTTACCAATTTCCCTTTCTTAAAAGTGGCTTTGGCACACTTTTCAAGGTCAAACTCCATCCCGATATCATCACTGAATCCTTTCACAGTATGTAATAATCCTTCAAACCCTTCATCATCTTTGCCATATAACTTTAAGTCATCCATATAAAATAGATGGCTTATTTTCCTGTTGTCAATTTTGTAGCCATATCCTGTTCTATTCAGTTCACTTGAGAGTGGTATTAGTGCTATGCAGAAAATTAGTGATGAAAATGAGTCACCTTGGAAAATTCCACAGTTTATGCTAATGTTGTTTGAGTGCAATACTCCATTAGAATGATATAATTGGAGCTTCGTGTTCCATAGTGACATATTATACTTTAAAAAATCTGAAATCACAGGAGAAATTTTGAAAATGTCCAGCGATTTCAGAATCCACGAATGTGGTATGCTATCAAAGGCTATTTTATAATCAATCCATGAAGAGCTGAGATTTCTGCGCTTGTTATGGCAGTTCTCAAGGATCAAGCGATTAATTAGGAGCTGATCTTTGCATCCGTATGAACCTCGTCTGCATCCTTTTTGTTCAGTGGGAAAGAGGTTATTCTCTTCAATAAACGTATATGTTTCCTATTATTATTATTATTATTATTATTATTATTATTATTATCATCATCATCATCATCATCATCGTCGTCGTCATCATCATTATCATTATCATTATCATTATCATAATCATTATCATTATCATTATTAGTATCATTATCATTATTATTATTATTGAGTGAGAGAGCAGTTCATGCCATCAAAGTGACACTGGGGTAAAATATACGAAGCCCAATATACCCATCATGACTACCCGTCTGATAAGGGCACACCAGGCACATGCATCACAACCATATGTGCGCTGCATGGTGATCTCATATCAAGATAAACTGCACATGACCTTGCAGGTGGGGCCCAGTTAGAATTTTCTTCAGGTTGAGTAGCCCATCCCGCTCAAACTGTCCCTGAATAAGGGTTGTTTAAGGATGTTGAAAAACCCACCCATGTCTCCAGAGGTGAATTATTCAAACCCCAAAGAATCCCTCTCAACACATGGCTATGATGCTCCCCCACTACTTCTGCTCGTGATCAGAGATGCACATATCGTCAGCCACAAAGGGACATGCTCAACTGGTTATGGTCAAACAACTGATAAGCAAATCTGTGGTATTGAGCAGAATATTTGCTGTAGCCCATCTTTTATACCAAGACAGAACAATTATTATTATTATTATCATCATCATCATCGTCGTCGTCATCATCATTATCATTATCATTATCATTATCATTATCATTATCATTATCATTATCATTATCATTATTATTATTATTATTATTATTATTATTATTATTATTATTATTATTATTATTATTATTATTATTTTATTATTATTATTATTATTATTATTCAGTAGTTTTATTTTTATAGCGTGCTTTCACTTCACTACCGAGCGCAGCTCTGTGTGCCTTGGGTATGTGCTGTGATTTGTTGTGATGCTCTGATGGTTATTGTATGGAAAGTGTTCTGCGTAGGATGTGTGCAGTGCCTAGTAGTACAATTTTCTGTATGTTATATGTGTTTGTAAGTCCTGGTGTTTTTGTTATGCATTTGTCTGAATATTTTTTTATCATGCCTAATGCACCTACTATGATAGGAATTGATTCTGTTTTCAGATTCCACATTCTAGTTACCTCTATTTCCAGGTCTTTGTATTTTGAGAGTTTCTCCATTTCTTTTAGAGACACGTTGTCATCTGCCGGTATTGATACATCAATTAGAAAGCATTTTTTTTCTTCATGATCTCTGACAACTATATCTGGTCTGTTGGCCTTAATTTCTCTATCTGTGTGTATCGGCATATCCCAGAGTATGGTTGCTTTCTCGTTTTCTGTGACCTTTTCTGGTGTGTGCCTATACCATCTTTTTTCTGTTGTTATTCCATAATGTTGGCATAGCTTCCAATGTATATAGGTTCCATCTCTGTCATGTCTGTGAATATATTCCTTCTTAGCCAGGACTGGGCAGCTAGAGATAATATGATTTATTGTTTCTTGTCCATCTCCACATATTCTGCAGTTACTTGTAATATTTCTTTTCATTACATGTTTTTGGTAATTTCTGGTGGGGAGGCTTTGGTCTTGTGCTGCAATTAAAAATCCCTCTGTTTCTGCTTTGAGTCCTGAGCTTCTCAACCATTGCTGGGATTTTTCTTTGTCTATTTCTTTTGCTTTTAGTTTAGTGCAGTATTTACCATGAAGGGGCTTTTCTTGCCATCGTTTTATCATGGTTCGTTGCTGTTCTATTTTTAGTTTGGATTTTATTTGTTTTATAGCTTTTGTTGTTTCTTCATCTTCTTCTTCTTCTTCTTCATGTTTATTAGGTGGTATGATTTCTTGTTTGTATTTGTCAGCTTCCTTAAATACTGAGAACAGTTTTTTGTTTTGCTCGTGTTTTGCCGCTATCTGGATCAGTTTTCCTTCCTTCTGAAATAGATATTTTTGCAGTCCTATGGTGGTTATTTTATAGTAGTTTTCCAGCTGTATAAGGCCTCTACCACCTTCTATACGTTGTATATATAGTCTTTCTATGTCAGATTTTGGGTGTTGCATCCTAGATTCTGTCATTATTTTTCTTGTTTTCCTATCTATTTTGGACAGTTCATTTCGTGTCCAGTTAAGGATATTGTAGCTGTAACTTATAACTGGGACAGCTAAAGTGTTGATACCTATTATCTTGTTTTTAGCATTGAGCTCTGTTTTTAGTATTGATCTAACTCGTCTATAATATTCTTTTTTTATTTTCTCTTTCATTTATGTGTGTTGTGTCTTATCTAGTTCATGGATTCCTAAGTATTTGTAAGTTTGGCTTTGGTCTAATTCTTTTATTTCATTGGTTTTATCTAGTGTGATGTTGTTACTCTTAACTAGTTTTCCTCTTTTCATGGTTACTTTGGCGCATTTTTCTAATCCAAATTTCATATCTATCTAAGGTGGTTGATCGTTTTGCCGTAACATTTATATCCGCATCCAGTTCTATTTAGTATATCAGATAGAGTTGACAGTGCTAAGCAGAAAAGGAGTGGAGAGAGCGTGTCTCCCTGAAATATTCCTCTTCTAATGGGGATGTCTTTGGTTTTCATGAGTCCCTCTTTTGTTTGGAGGTGTATGACTGTTTGCCATTTATTCATAGAGTGCTCTATGAATTTTATGATTGTTGGTGCTACTTTGTTAATGGCTAGTGTTTCGAGGATCCATGTGTGGGGGATGCTATCAAACGCCTTTTTTGTAGTCAATGCAGGCCATAGTGAGGCCTTTCTTCTTTCTGTGGCTGTCTTCAGTTATGGCTTTATTAATCATTAGTTGATCTTTACAGCCATATGAGCCTTTGCGGCATCCTTTCTGCTCTTCTGGGAACAGTTTGTTTTCGTCCAGGTGCTTGTTCAGCCTTTGCGATATCACTGCAGTAAATGTCTTGAACATAGTAGGGAGGCAGGTTATTGGTCTGTAGTTTTCTGGTTTTGCTGTTTCATTTGATTTGGGAATTAAGATGGTTTTCCCCTTCGTGAGCCATTCAGGAATTGTCTCTGGCTCTGCTAGTATGTTGTTAAAGTTTTCAGCCAGCTTTTTGTGCATTCCTGTTAGATATTTCAACCAGAAGTTGGGGATCTTGTCATGCCCAGGTGCCTTCCAGTTGCTTAGTCTTTGCAGTGCCTGGGTGACCTCTTCAGTTGTTATGGGGGTCCAAAGTTGTTCAGATGCCAAGTTTGTTATTTTGATACTCCTTTTTTTTGGCTGTTCGTTCGCCGACCATATTTCTCTCCAGAATTCTTCCAATTCTTCTGCCGTTGGTGCTGCAGTGACTTCTATTTTATTTTTGCCCAGTTCTTGGTAGAACTTTTTGGGGTTGGAGTTGAACTTTTTGTTTTGTTCAAAGAAGCGTTGGCGTTTCTCGTACCGGCGGATCCTTTGAGTTAATATTATTATTATCATTATTATTATTATTATTATTATTATTTTCCGATTGATTTGCATTTTATTTCTTCTTCCAACGAATATGAACGAGAGACCTATGACATGTATATATTAAATGAAGAAAAACATATTGAGAATGTGGGCGGTTGATGTCAACAGAATTTGTTGAGTCTCATAGATTGTTGGTTTCCTAGGAATGTGATGAAAAATTTGTCAGTACTTTTTTTTATCATTCCCGGGTCACCTACGACAACAAGAAAGGTTTTGATTTTTCATGTCTAGGATGACCACCCTACCATCCGGATCCAGGAAGATATCTGATACATGAAGAGCTAAGGATTTCCATAGTAGCACGATACACCGCCATCCGCTCCTGACAGACCATAAGATGAGAATTCTTGAGAATAAAAAACAAAAACAAAAGAAACTGAACAATTTGAAGGTTTCCTATTCCGCTGATCCTATAAGATAGGGAACAATTTGGTTAAAATGGTTTAATTTGAGAGGTTGTTTTTTACTTTCGGGAGAAATATGCGACCGACTTGTTGACGCAAGATTGAGGAGTGGCTGTGCTGTAAGTAGCTTGTTTACCAACCACATGGTTCCGGGTTCAGTCCCACTGCGTGGCACCTTGGGCAAGTGTCTTCTACGATAGCCTCGGGACGACCAAAGCCTTGTGAGTGGATTTGGTAGACGGAAACTGAAAAAAGCCCGTCGTATATATGTATATATATATATATATATATATTATATATATATATATATATATATATATAATATATATATGCGTGTGTGTGTGTCTGTGTTTATCTCCCTAGCATTGCTTGACAACCGATGCTGATGTGTTTATGTTTCCGTTACTTAGCGGTTCGGCAAATAGAGACCGATAGAATAAGTACTGGGCTTACAAAAGAATAAGTCCCGAGGTCGTGTTGCTCGATTAAAGACGGTGCTCCAGCATTGCCGCAGTCAAATGACTGAAACAAGTAAAAGAGCAAAAGAGAGAGAGTATTCCTGTGCAACCCACTATTTTTCACATGCATATTTTTTTTATTTTCTTATTGTCCCCACCGCACATTGTTCCTAGATCACACAAAAACAAACACTTTGTTAAACAAATTTTTTCGGAGACGTCTATGTATATGACAGTTTAAATTGACCTGTCTTAGAAGAACTAACCGCACAGATAACTACTCTCTACTCTTCGCCACAAAACAATATAACACCTACAATTTAAACAAGTTGAAATAATTAATCCCAAGGCTGGCCCATACCACTGTGGTCTTTTTGCGCTTGCATACACATTTGAACTGGTGATTGGAAACTCTTCAGTAGAGTGTCTATTGATTAATCAAATATGTCAAGCCATTTTCAATTTTGTCTTGAGAGCAATAAATTTGTTAGGAGAGTATTGTAGTTCGCTTGAAGCATTGTGTATTGTTTGTAAAGAATAAAAAAGGTTTGAATGGTACAACAATGCACTATAATACAGACAATAGGCTATATACCTGTTGCAATTTAGTTATCCATAGTCTGATACGATATTTCGGAATAAAATTCCTTCTTCAGATATTCTTAGATGGAGTCGCTGCTAGAATAGGTTTTCTAACGGCTTTTCTTTTTTCATTTTTATTTTTATTTCCTTTCCAAAACTGTAAGTGTTTCAAATTCCAACAAAAACCAATGAAATCACACACTTTTTTATCACCCACCCACTAATGGGTTACTCCGGCAAAGACGAGTAGAAGTTATGACCCCATCACTGAATTATCAACAGCGTTTTTTGACACCTAATAGATTCCATGTTTTATGTGAGTATTTCCATCAAAAAAAAAAAACGGAGTAAGAAATCTGATGCAAGTAATGCTGGGGAAAACGCTAGACCAAGAACATCAACCATATTAGAAAATAAGATGGTAAGGAATTTATCAATGCTTCTGTCTTAGAACTTGGACTGAGTTTCTGCCCAAGTACTAAGAATTTTCACAAAAATAAATTAACACAAGGAATATATCAGTTTGTCCGCCGTCACAAGCTTCTAGTATATTTTTTGAAAGAATTGGTAACGGGTGTCAGAAAACCCCATGTCCGTTGAAAGAAATGATAATCGGATTTGGCATAATTAGATTTTAAAGAATCCAAATTGGTACCCGGATAAAGTTCGGGAGGGACGGTCACAACCACTGTTGGAATTTCTCGAATCTTATCTGTCAGGAATTAGGGAAAGCCTTAAAACCTGTAAGAAAAAGAGCTAGAATAACCTTACGGATTCCCAGTGTAGCGCACTCCGTCGCCTAGCAAACAACCATTCTATTCCTGTTAAAATCGCAGATAAAGGAGGTGCTACTGTGATTATGGACAAGGACGAGTACCTTTCAGCTTTTGAAGAAGTTTTAAATGACAAAACTTCTTATGAAGAACTACTTGTAGAACCCAACCCCAATTACAGAGAGGAATTTGATAAAATAATTTTGGAAATGGAGGAAAAGAACTTCATAAATGACACGGTATTATGTTCAGAAAGAAGAACGCCTGTGTTTTACGGTCTTCCAAAAATACATAAAAATTTCGAAATATTTCCTCCATTGCGCCCAATTTTCAGTGGGTATGAATGTTGCACTGCAAATATTTCAGATTGGCTGGATGGCTTTCTACTCCCAGCCGCTAAAAGATCAAGTTCCTACATTCGGGATATTTTTCATTTTGTTTCCAAATTGAACGAATTTTCTAAACACCGAAGTAGTGGTTTTTGGTAGCCATAGATGTTTCTTCCTTATAACCCAACATCGATCACGACGATGGGGTGGAAGTATGCATGAAAACCTTTCAAAAATTCTCAAAGAAAAGAATTCCCTAAAATATTCTCTGTAAAATATTAAGATTTGTGTTACAAAGTAACACAATGAAGTTTGGCAAAAAAAATTCTTCCATCAGATGAAGGTCTGCGCCATGAGTAACCCCATGGCGGTTAATTTCGCAAATGTCTTCATGACAAAACTTGAAATGCAATCAATGGAGATATTCAAATCCCTACATGATCATAAACCTACACTCTGGTTACGGTTCATTGACGTCGTCTTTCCTTGTCTAGGAAGGAACACAGGATAGTTTAGTCAAATTTTTACATTTCTGTGACTGTTTCGCGGAAGACTATGGCTTTGAGTCCAAAATAAAATACACGTTGAGCTGTTCAAAAACTAGCATCGAATCTTTGGACACAAAAGGTAAGTTTTCGAAAGGCCGAATAGTCACAGAAATATTTTGAAAAGCCACGTCATCCCGTATTTATCTCCACCGCCGCTCTTATCCTCCTCATTATACATTCAGATCAAATCCGAAGTCCCAGGTTTTGAGGAAAAGACGTATTTGAAGACACATTGGGGTTTATTAGAAACTTGCAAATAATTTAAGCCGGCGAGCTGGCAGAAACGTTAGCAGGCCGGGCGAAATGCTAAGCGATATTTCGTCTGCCGCTACGTTCTGAGTTCAAATTCCGCCGAGGTCGACTTTGCCTTTCGACCCCAGTGCGTAACTAGTATTTATTTTATCGACCCCGAAATGATGAAAGGCAAAGACGACTTCGGCGGAATTTCAACTCACAACGTAACGGCAGACGAAATACCGCTTAGCATTTCGCCCGGCGTGCTAACGATTGTGCCAACTCGCCGCCTAATAATAATAATAATAATAATAATAATAATAATAATAATAGAATGCAAGTGCAGGAACTAATTTCCTATGCATGAAGAGAGCAAATGGAGGAAGGGGACTGATAAGTGTGGAAGACTGCGTGCGTATTGAACTCGAGAGCTTAATGAGATACGTCGCCCATAGTAAGGAAACCTTGCTAGTGACAATCAGGAACGAAGGAGTATTGAGAGCAGAGAGAAAAGGAATAACAAAGGAAGAAGTACAAAAAAGACATGAAGAAGAATTACACAAGAAGGGACAACGCGATCGATTCCATGTAGCGATCTGGCGACTGACCTAAATAGCTGTCAGTTTCGGCCCCCGTCTTTATACGCTGGAACACCACAATGTATAGTGGCGTTTGCTCTGTCGTTAAATTAAAAGGGCCCCCTATTGGAACCTTTCAATATTGAACATTCGGTTGCACCAGGTTGCCCCTTCTCGCTGCTTTATATAGTTTGACATTTGAATTCTTTGTTGCGAATGCTGGATAATTTCAGGGGCATCATGTTGGGGCTAGGCCACGGGAGAGCTGTGTCTGCATAAGCGGACAATCCCGCAGTCACTATACTGAGGGAATATCAGGTATGTACCGAGGAACCAGGACAAATCTATAGGTTACAACTAGGATGTTGGGTGCGTGTATGCATAACTATTAATAGAACCTGTTTTGCATAAATGAAATTATTCATATGTATAACTTTTTTAATTTGTCCTTGAGTGGGTATATATACATAACAATTAATAAAACCTGTTTTGCTTAAATTCAATTTATTCATATGTAAACCTTTTTTAATTTGTCCTTGAGTGGGTATATATACATAACAATTAATAAAACCTGTTTTGCTTAAATTCAATTTATTCATATGTAAACCTTTTTTAATTTGTCCTTGGGTGGGTGTATATACATAACTATTAATAAAACCTGTTTTGCATGAATTCAATTTATTCATATGTAAAACTTTTTAAATTTGTCCTTGGGTGGGTGTATATACATAACTATTAATAAAACCTGTTTTGCATGAATTCAATTTATTCATATGTAAAACTTTTTTAATTTGTCCTTGGGTGGGTGTATATACATAACTATTAATAAAACCTGTTTTAAATAGATTAAGTAACTTAATTTAAATGTATAATTTTTCCACTTTGTTTTTTCTTCTATGTTCGATATTTCTGTAGGTATGTATCTGTGCATATGTGTATTTATGTGTCTGTGTAAGTATTTATATACGTGTGTGTGTGTGTGTCTGTACGTATGCGCATATATATTTTTTATATATACGAATAAAAGTGAGTGTATATGTTTTTGCGGGATAATTATTACATATGGATATATAGATTTGTATAATTAACATTTAAATATTACATATAATAATATAAGTACAGATTTCTGCCTACCCCCGCCAACTTTGGATGATCATAACTTTCAGAAAAATGGATATTTTTTAATGAAATTTTCTACGGATATGGATTATATGCAAAATTTGGGAGTGTTTTAGGAGGGGGTGGGCTGGGGAATTTCGGATAATTTACCGGAATCCACTTCAATTCGTCTTAACTTTCATAGAAATGGATATATTTTTAATGAAATCCTCTACAAATATACCTCCAGCTATGTAGATTCCGAGGACATAAGAAGTTTTGGGGAAAACAATTGGGGGTAATTTTTGATAACTATTCCCCACTAAGGGGGAATAGTTATCAAATAGTTATTTTCTACGGTTTGTACATCCGTAGATTTCTACTAAAGCAACAAATGGACAATGAAGGCAAATGAAGCCGTCACCAGAAAACTCATCATGCTAAAAATAACTGCTAAAGGTCTGGTACATAGAAATATGCTATTAAGACGACTTATCTGTCGAATACGAATTTTTTTCACTTTAAGTAAATTCCCAGGTAAACGTTTCTAATAGAAAGGCAGAAGACACCAGAAGCAAGAATAAGGAATATACACGCTCAGTTAAATATAGAAGTGTAAAGTATAATTTGTTACATAATCTCTATAATAAACCTGATACTAAATGTAATGATACCCCGTTGGAACTAATTAATTTAAATATGTGTGTGTGGATGTGTGTAGAAAACTACGGATGCACAAACACACAAAACGGAGAAAATGAAACTAATATGGTCGATTTGTTCCGAAACACCCCATGGTGGGGAACAGTTCTCAAAAATAACTGCGAAATGCTTTTCTCCTCGGAACATAGTTGGAGGTATATTTGTAGAGGATTTCATAAAAAATATCTGTTTTTCTAAAAGTTAAGACGAATTGGACTCTGAGGAATTTTCCGAAATTCCCCACCTCACCCCCTCCTAGAACACTTTCCCCTCAAAATCTTCTATATTCGGTATCTACATGATATAACACATATTCATAGAAAATTTCATTAAAAAATATCCATTTTTCTGAAAGTTATGATCATCCAAAGTCGGATGGGGCAGAAATCTGTAGCTATGCCCATATAATATTAGTTTCAGGTGGAAGGTGTTTATAAGTCATTTAAGAAACACACAAAAACGGTTAGATTTACTTCAACATTTAAATTTAATTTGCCAAAATATTTTCGTCGCTTTGAGATCGCAACCGGTTCACTGACAAAATTCCGTGCTGCATCGACAAAAATATTTTGACAAATTTAAATGTTGAAGTGAATCTTACGATTTTTGTGTGTTTCTTAAATTGCTTATAAACACCTTCCCCGCTGCAATTGTTTTCGTTCCAGCACACGATCTCAGATCAGGTCACTTGCTATGCAAGTACATCTCCGTAATATTAGTCTCATTCATTAAT
>NC_043006.1:4111292-4161292 GCF_006345805.1 Octopus sinensis | reverse complement strand
TGTTGCAGTGTACGTGTATGTTGTGATCTTGAATTTGGCAGGGGATGTATAGCCCGTGGTCCAAGTCTTGGATGAACCTTGAAGCTAATGTTTAGGTCGTTTGGGCAAAGTTGGCGGTATATTTTCCACATCGTACAAATGATGTACCGCTCACGGCGACGCTGGAGGGAGTAAAGTTTCAAGGCTTTAAGGCGATCCCAATAATCGAGAGCAGCCATGCCTTCAATTTGTTTAGTGAGAGCCCTCTGGGGTGACTCAATTCTGGAGATGTTTTGTCTTGTGTGAGGAGACCACAGTGGGCAGCAGTATTCAAGGTGTGGCCGTACAAAGGAGGAAAAAGTGGTATGATGACACCTTGTTCTCTAGACCGGAAAGTTCTTAAGATCCAGGAACTCATCCTACGAGCTATATCGACCTTCTTGTTGATGTGTGCACTCCAACTGAGATCGTCATCAACAATTACACCCAGGTCTCTGATATTGTTAGAGGCTGTGAGCGTTTCCCCTGAAGGAAGAGAGTATGGTTGTTTTAGTGAAGAATTTCTTCCAAAATGCATCAGCTCAAATTTTCCCTCATTCAGTTGCATTTTGTTTCTGTCTGCCCATTGACTCACAGCATATAGATCAGACTGGAGTTGAGTTCGGTCTGCTTCTTCATTGACGATTTGCTGGAGCTTAGTGTCATCAGCGAATATTTTCACTTTGCAGTGATGTACGACACTGGAAAGGTCGTTTACGTAAATTATGAAGAGTAGCGGACCCAAAACAGTTCCCTGGGGAACACCGCTGGTGACTTTTGCTGGGTTTGAGTGGACTCCATCAACTACAACATGTTGTGTTCTATTCGCCAGGAAATACTGAATCCAGCGTAGAACTTTTCCACGGATTCCAACATTTGCCAATTTTAAGAGTAGGATTATATATATGTGCGTGTGTGTGTGTGTGTGTGTGTATATATATACACATATCTTTTATTTGTGTTGTTTACGCGGAGGTTATGCTTTGGAACCAACTTCCAACTTTAAGTTTTTAATCGAACATATCAACCCCTGTAATCTTTATATATATCAACCCCTGTAATTTTTAAGCTTGGTACTCATTTTATCGGTAGAATTTGCGGCATCGCTAAGTGAGATGGACGTTCACATCGCTTGTCAAGCATCGCTGAAGTAATTAAAAATGCGAAGATACACATCAACAGTCACGTGTATATTAAAACATAATACATATGTATGTATATATATATGTGTGTATGTATATATATATATATAATGTTTTATATATATATAAAGTTAATCCAAACAAGAAAGCACAAAAAAACACAACAACGCGGGGACGTGGAACAAGTATAATATTATTGGACGCTCAGGAAAGAAGGAAAGAAGGAGGGTTTAACGTTTCGAGCGGAGCTCTTCATCGGAAACATAGGAAAAGGAAAGATCCAGAGAAGGTAAGACAGAGGAAAAAAAATTGCCAACGGTACACACGCGGTCACATATGTATATGTACATGTGTATGTGTATATAGACACATACATATACATGTATATGTATGTACATACATGTTTATATATATGTTCGTATATGTTTGTATATATATATATGTATATATCAAGTAGGTACTGTAAATTTAGGGTGAATACTTGATAAGTGTAAGCACCTGTATATGCCAGATAGTGGCAGAGGTGAGAGAGGATATAGCAAATAAATTCAAAAACAGAACACGATGGATATATATATATATGTGTGTGTGTGTGTGTGTGTGTGTGTGTGTGTGTGTGTGTGTGTGTGTGTGTGTGTGTGTGTGTGTGTGAGTGAGTGTGTGTGGAGGCGCAATAGCCTAGTGGTTAGGGCAGCGGACTCGCGGTCGTAAGATTGCGGTTTCGATTCCCAGACCGGGCGTTGTGAGTGTTTATTGAGCGAAAACACCTAAAGCTCTACGCGGCTCCGGCAGGGGGGGGAGTAGCGGTCCCTGCTGTATTCTTTCGCCACAACTTTCTCTCACCCTTTGTTCTATATATATATATATATATATATATATATATATACCAATTAAGGACTGAACACGAAAAGTGGACAGTCAACATGCTAGATATAGACGTCAAATCGCCATTCACCACAAAAGATTATGTTCTCAGATCAAACTCAACACAAAACCATAGCAATAAACAAGTGAAAAATATACGAAATAAAATAATTACCCATGTACTAAATTAGTTTCAGCTGTTATTTTCCGCAAGGAAAACTGCAGCCATCATCAGCATGGTCCGTTATAAATGTAATTTGCTGGACTAGATGCAAACACGATACCGAAATATCGCGTGCATGGAGTTCAGCCTATTACATTTGAATATATCTTTCAAATGCCTTTACCTTGGCGCGTTGGAACCCGAGAAAACTAGACTGCAGCTAATAATTAGCAGCAGTTAATTTATCGGTTAGAGAACATATTTATTTATATAAAATTAATTAAGGGTAGAAATTGATATTTATCAATTAAGACCAGTGGTCTAGCATATTAAAAAAGAATCCGAAGATTAAAATATATATATATATATATATATCACCGTGATCACCGTGACCGACCAGGCTATCAGATGTTGTTACACATCGCTGGTCACAATGCGCTTCGCATTGTTTTAGCCTTCAAATGACGCCACCCCGCTGCCTAAGCGAGCAGGCCAACAGAAGAAAGAGTGAGAGAAAGTTGGGGCGAAAGAGTATAGCAGCGACCGCTTTCCCCCTCCCCCTCCTCATCATCCTTCTTCATCTTCCCTACCAAGAATTCACAACGACCTCCAACCCACAAGTGTAAACAAGAGAGACAGAGAAAGGCAGAAACAAGGAAAATACCACTTATATTTGAACACTATACAAATATTCCTTTAAAAAAACATTTCTTTTAATTTTTCTAAATTTAATTATTTAATCGTTACAGTTGAAAAGGTCTCAAAATGACTGAAACCGGTACTGAAATGTTCTTTATAACGTTATTTTAGCATTTTCTATTTTGACCTATTTTTTCATATATATCAACTCGTGTGTTCCTTTTCATCCTTATACATATATATATATATATATATATATATATATATATATATATATATAATATATATATATATATATATAAATCTTTAAATCCTTAAAAATGTTTCAGCCCGAAGGCTGCGGCCATGCTGGGGCACCATCGTTGAACGAGCTACATTAGTATGTGAATCCACCTCTGATACGCGGCACTTGTTCGACAAGGGAGTTCGATACCGCTGCCCGCATCTGTGTCACCTGCCGACAGGTAGGTTCATCTGGGACCCCCGACAAGAAGAGATCCAGTTTAGTTTTAAAGAAACCCACATCCATACTATGCAAGTCTCTCAGGCATTTAGGGATGATGTTAAAGAGCTGTGGTCCTCTGAAACCCAAGCTGTTGCAGTATCTGGTCCTGTATTTTGATGGTAATGTTGGAATCTTTGGCACCATGCAGTGGCGCCCCGTTCTGCAGTTGGAGTAACTTTGAATGCCAAAGTTTGGGATTTTCCACTTCATATCTCTCCCGCCTCCGCTCTAGGGAGAAGAGTTTTAATACTTTCAGTCTTTCCCAGTAGCTGATATTTTGCATTGAGACGATTTTCTTTGTGTAGCTTCTCTGAATTGCTTCGAGTTCTGCTGTTTGTTTTATATTGTTTGGTGACCACAATTGGAAGCAGTAGTCCAAGCGGCTGAGGACGAATGTTTTTCAGAGGACCATCAGTGTCTCCTTCTCTCTAGTTCTGAAAGTTCGGAGAATCCATCCAGCTAGCCGTCTGCATTTTATCACCAAATTAGTAATATGCACTTGGAAAGAGGCATCATTGCTCATGTCAATACCCAGGTCACGCACTGATTTTGACTCAGGAAATATATGTATATATATATATGAGCATATATATATATATATATGCTCACACACACACACACAACATATTAATTCACACACACACTCACACTCACACACAAACTCTCTCAGGGATGCATGTACAAACACATTTATTTGTATGCATTTATATGTGGGTGTGTGAGGGGGCATGTGTGTTTGTTTGTGTGTGTGTGTGTGAGTGCGTGGGAGTGCATATGTGTTTCCGTGTTTGTGCATGTGTGCGTGCGTGTATGTGGTGTGTGTGTGTGTGTAATGGTCACATGCATATACCTGTGATGGTAGTCGTTAACAATCTTGTTTGAGCAGTTGTTTTGCATAAGAGACACCTTGTTCTCACCTGCGGTATTTTACCTGACAATGGATCCGATTGATGTCAATGGCCTTTTGTTGTTCAACTTTTCTTCTCTCAGATTTGATACACAACCACCTCTTTGCTTGCGGTTTGTTATAAATATGAGTGTCTTGGTGGAGATGTGACAGAGCCAGGTCGATTTCGCAACGGGACTCTTCTGTAGACACTTCCGCTGCTGTTGTTGAAAAGGTTGTTGTGCTTCAAGAACCATCACACGACAAGGCAACACCAACAAAAAGTTTACACATTTATCCTCTGTTCTTTATTTAGTCGAATCTATTCCTTCTGATTATACAAGCTTTTCGTGTGTCAGTAAACAGGGGGAGCACTAAAAAGAAGAAAATAACAGCCATGAAGAATCTGGTTCTGTTCTTATTTGTTTTCGTTGTTGGTCTTTGGCTAACAGAAGGACAGCAGACGACTGATGGGCCAGTGACTCTAAGTCCCACACTGAGTGAAGAATTGTCGGTTTCTAACGAAACGCTTGATTCTGGAAACTCAACGGCACAGGCAGGAAGTCTTCATTTCAGACCACCGTAAGTTACGCTTTCATTCCACCCGATTTCTCATCGCCACTTTCCTCTTCTGTACTTCTTGTGTTTTTTACTCTTTTATTAAATAATTGGACCGTGTTAAATAATTGGAACGATTGCAACAGAAGGGACTCAGGGTACCTGAATTACCCCAGCATTTGTAGTTTTTATGTCGATCTGTTTGTACTTAGCCCAGTGCATCTCTGTTAGTAGGTAGAAATGAAAATCTATGGCCTGTATATCAGAACTGTATTTTTTCAAACAGTTCTCCATAGATCTCTTTTTCTTTAATATATGATGAGATATTCTTTTCTACTCGAGGCACAAGGCCCGAAATTTTGGGGGACCAGTCGATGAGATCGACCCTAGTACGCAGCTCGTACTTAATTTATCGACCGAGAAAGGATGAAAGGCAAAGTCGACCTCGGCGGAATTTGAACTCAGATCGTAAAGACGAAATACCGCTAGGCATCTCGCCCGACGTGCTAACGTTTCTGCCAGCTCGCCGCTTTAATACGATGAGATACTGACATATGACTGGGCAGATGATCTCTTCAAAAGTGCTTGACTTATTTTCCTGTCCCTTAGAACAATATCGGGTCCGTTGTGTTTACTCCGGCTTTCTGATTCTACTGGGATGTTCCACCAACTTTCTGGATACATTCTGGTTCTGATGCGCCAATCTTCAACAAGCGAGATTCCTGTAACGGAGCTACGAAACTTTATGGGATCAAATCAAACTTTTTGAATAATGATAATAATAATAATAATAATAATAATAATAATAATAATATAATAATAATAATAAGAAGAAGAAGAAGAAGAAGAAGAAGTGCCACCGCTCGTCGACTCACAGATCGGGGATATCTGCCGAGCTGTTATTCTTCCCAAGCGTTTGGCGAACCGATGCTGAAATGCTGCATATATTCGCCCAAATTCAAGTACCACGCGCCCATTTTGGCCAACCAAAGACCGAATTGTGGCTTTGTTTTCACATTTTGCTTTAGCTCTGACATGCGCCTTAACTCTAACAGAGCAACCTTCGTGTTTAACGCCAAAGAATTGGCTCAGGGCCAATCTCGCGGTCAGCAGGTCGCTTGCAATGCCCTTCCAAAGTGCCTCTTCTATGTTTCTAAGACCCCTTCATTTTATTCCTTTCTATCACTAACGCCTTAATAAACTGATTCTAGTCTAATTGCCATTTTCAAAGCAAACCCCCGCTTATTGAGAAGTGCCCTTGTCAACGTCCTCCTGACTAATTCTCTAATTCGGTCTCTGTAGCATTGACACACCGGGAGTAATTTGTTCAACTTCCAGCAACCGGCTCCCTGCCTTCTAAGCTTATCTACGGCGACCATATAGATCACAAATTTGTGGTCTGTGTAGCCGATTAGTTTGAAAAGTGGACATCATATGTTATCTTTACCTACTGGCCTACAGAAAACCCTATCTAGATACAACCTGGATAACCAGGGGCAATTCCTTCATGTCTACATTTGAATATCCGGGAAAATAGGGTCGATACTTGTCAAACAGCTGCAAATGTCTGAGCAGGTTTGCAGGGCTTTTACCACCCGCCTTCTAGTCGCTAGCCCCACACAAACAAAACGTGTGTGTAAGACGGTGTTCCAGTCGCCCATCGAAACGTTTCTAGGAAAACCTCAAAACGTCTCAAGAAATCCGACTGTTCTGCTGTTGTTGGTGTAAAAAAGCCACCAGTCTCAAACCACCCTTCTCTCCACATCACTACAGTTCACGTCCATGGCCACCAACTTACTTTCTGGGGCCAGGAAGGTAGTTCTTATCTAGGAATTCAGACTTCTCCTGATCAACACAGTCGTTAACTCCGATTCTAGGTTGACATGGAGATACGTACATCTTATATCCCCCGAAAATAGTCAAGAAAGCTTGTCGGTCGGAGTCTAGTTTCACTGATGGCCAATACATCGACACCTGAGGTCGTTGAGTAAGTGGCGTTGTTTCCAAGTTGATCTCAAGCCATGTGTGTTTATAATGTCCACTCTGAGCAGTGTTTTGTCAGATCAAGGCATAGAAGAAAAGGCTACTTACTGCGAATTATTTGTTGAGGAAAGGACAGGCGTTCCGTTCCCATAAATATGCGTGAATGTATCCACGAACAATTTTTTTTTTTACATGTTCGTCTATTTATGTTTCTGGAAAACCCATACTCCTTCAGGGGATTTCGTTTTGATGGCGTTATATGTGTGTTATAATGTTTGTGTGGCGTTAATACAGGCGTTATAATGTTTGTATGGCGACCTCACCTGGAATTTGCATCACCGGTCTGGAACCCCTATCTTGCCCAGGATATTAATCGTCTGGAAGCCGTTCAGCGACGTGCAACCAAGAGAATACCCTCCATCAGGCATTTGCCATATTCTGAACGCCTTACTTCCTTGGGCATGGATACATTGAAACTCCGACGTCTGGCAGCTGACTTGGCAGACACCCATAAAACTATTAACCATCTTACAAACAATAACTCTGAGCACCTTTTCAAACTCCACCTGTCTAACACCCGTGGACATGTTTACAAAGTCAGGAAACAGCGCAGCTCCTCCCATGACTTTCAGAAACATTTTTTCACGCTAAGATTTGCTGAAGCATGGAACAGACTGCCGGCATCGGTTGTTAGTTGTCGGGGCACTGCATCCTTCAAAACTTCCATGCTTCCTGAGATTCGCCAACACTACACCTGATTTTCTCCCCTCCATATACACGCAAGCATGTATCTGACTCATATACTGTTCACTTTCCAGACATTTGTGCATTACTGCAGATACTTTATACGCACTTTTGACACGTTGTGGTGCACTTGAGCACTGCATACAATAATTTCATTATTATATGTCTGGCGCGTTTTTCTCGGTATGATATATAATCGGTGTGTGTGTGTGATGTTTGTGTGGTTATATATGTGATTTGTTAGTTTTCATGATTGGTATCTATTGCTATGTAGCTCAAAATGTTCAATATGTTTGGCTTTTGCTGGTGTTGAGATAAACGGACACCCACCCGCTCACTCACACACACTCATATAAATTAATACATATCTATATGTATGTGTGTGTGTGTGTGTGTGTGTGTGGTAAGTAGCTTGCTTACCAACCACATGGTTCCGAGTTCAGTCCCACTGCGTGGCATCTTGGGCAAGTGTCTTCTGCTATAGCCTCGAGCTGACCAATGCCTTGTGAGTGGATTTGGTAGACGGAAACTGAAAGAAGCTTGTCGTATATATGTATATGTGTGTGTATATGTTTGTGTGTCTGTGTTTGTCCCCCTAGCATTGCTTGACAACCGATGCTGGTGTGTTTACGTCCCCGTCACTTAGCGGTTCGGCAAAAGATACCGATATTGGGCTTACAAAGAATAAGTCCCGGGGTCGATTTGCTCGACTAAAGGCAGTGCTCCAGCACGGCCGCAGTCAAAATGACTGAAACAAGTAAAAAGAGAGAAAGAGATGTGTGTGTGTGTGTGTGGGTGTGGGTGTGTGTGTGTGTGTGTGTGTGTGTGTGTGTTTGTCTCCAATCACTGCTTGACAACCGGTGTTGGTGTTGAGGCACATGGCCTAGTGGTTAGAGCAGCGGACTCGCGGTCGAGGGATCGCGGGTTCGAATCTCAGACCGGACGATGTGTGTGTTTATGAACGAAACACCTAAGCTCCACGCGGATCTAGCAGAAGGTAATGGAGAACTTCTGCTGACTCTTTCGCCACAACTTATCCTCACTCTTTCCTCCTGCATCTTGCAGCTCACCTGCGACGGACCGGCGTCCCGTCCAGGTGGGAAACCTATACGCCGAGGAAACCGGGAAACCGGCCCTTATGAGCTAGGAATGACTCCAGAAGGAACAAACAAACTAATTAATACACCTATGCTAATTGCTTGACTTAACCCTTCAATCGGTCGTAAAGTTCCTCAGATATAACATGTAGCATCGATTTAACATGTAGCATCGATTTGTTTATTGATTTTCTCTCTCTTTCTTCCTTTTCGTTTCTCTTTCCTTTCTATTTTTTCCGCTGTGATGAAGTCCCACTGATTAAGTTGGCAATAACAGTGTTAATTATCATTGTAATAATTAAGCCTGACTAATTATCTGTTAAATGGTGTACTCTTTTACTCTCTTTTTACTCTTCTACTTGTTTCAGTCATTTGACTGTGGCCATGCTGGAGCACTGCCTTTAGTCGAGCAAATCGACCCCAGGACTTAGTCTTTGTAAGCCTAGTACTTTTTCTATCAGTCTCTTTTGCCGAACCTCTAAGTTACAGGGTCCTAAACACACCAACATCGGTTGTCAAGCGATGTTGGGGGACACAAACACAGATACACAACATATGCACACACATACATACATATATTTTTTTACTTTTTATTTTTTACTTTTTATTTTTTATTTTTTACTTTTTTTTACTTTTTATTTTTTATTTTTTACTTTTTATTTTTTATTTTTTACTTTTTATTTTTTACTTTTTTACTTTTTATTTTTTATTTTTTACTTTTTATTTTTTACTTTTTATTAAAATTTTATGTATTGATTAAGTCTTTCCTTGTTTGTTTTACAAAGTAGTGGTTTTGTCTCTAATTAATATTATATAATATTTTACAATAAAATTGGATTTAATCCTAAATCTGATTTTTTCCCTGTAAATTTGGATTTATTCCCTAATATTTATTATTATACATATATATATATACGACAGGCTTCCTTCAGTTTCCGTCTACCAAATCCATTCACAAGGCTTTGGTCGGCCCGAGGCTATAGTAGAAGACACTTGCCCAAGGTGCCATGCAGTGGGACTGAACCCGGAACCATGTGGTGGTAAGCAAGCTACTTACCACACAGCCACTCCTGCGCCTAAAATATTCTTAAATATTGTTATATATCGGATATTTTGGGATTATTTTGTTGGTTGAGGCGGTTCTTTTTACACTCATTTAGGTATTTTTTCCCTCTTTTAATTTGCATTACAAATAAAACGAACCAAGGATCTTCATTTTTCTTCTCCATTTTCTTTTATTCACTTTTAAAATTATACACACACATATATATATATATATTTAGATATACATGTATATATGTATGTATGTATATATATATATATATAATATATATATATATATATATATATATATATATATATTTAGATATACATGTATATATGTATGTATGTATATATATATATATATATATATATATATATATATAATGCACACACATACATATATATATATTTAGATATACATGTATATATGTATGTATATATATATATATATATATACATGCACACACATACATATATATATATATTTAGATATACATGTATATATGTATGTATATATATATATATATATATATATATATATATATATATATACATACATGCACACACGTACATATATATATATATATATATATACACACAAGTATATGATATATATATATATATATCTTATATTTAAGATCTTTAAATTTTAAATTTTAATATTTTATAAGCCTTTGGTGTAATAATATTGTTTTTTTTTGTATAAATATCGTTGTTTATGTAATGATCTAATTATCGTAATTTTCTATATAATTATTAGATATTAACTTTAAGTTTATTCGTAAGATTTTACTTAGCGATAGATATGTTGTTTGATAGCAAGTATAGGAGTTGTTTAAAGTTAGGTTTATGTATATACATGTATTAATAGCATTAATTGTAGTTTTAAATTTCTTATAATTATTATTTTAACTTATATATTGTCTTTTTGAATTGATATTTGCTAGTTTTATTCTCATTGATAAATATATTTATTGTATTTATAGTATTTATTTGATACTATATAACTACGAATTGATTATTTCTTTAAGTATTTTAAATATAAGATTTCCGAAAGTTATTATTTAGCCAACGAGATATAAAGATAGTTAATTTGCTATAGCGTTCGTTTAAGATTGTTTGTTTGTTTGTATTTTTGAAATTAGCTATTTCATCTTTAAATATGAACAATTAATTTTTATTATATGTGCATATATATTTATTTATAGAGATTATTTTAGATCTTAATTACAATATTTATATACATTTATATATTTTCATTGATAATTTATATATAATAGTCATTTTTTTTTGTAAAATATTTATGTAATTAGATATTGACTATTACAGATATTAGATTATTGGTGGGTTTCTTACCTTAAAAGTTAATACTTAAAAATTAAAATTAATATTTAACATTATAATAGATGTTTTGATATAATCATAATCGTTAAGTTTTAAGTTTCTAATTTGATAATAGAGTTTTTTTATAAGTATAATTATTATATTATTTATTTCTTTAAAATATTGTTTAAATATTTCTGATTATTTATTAAAATATTACAATTAATCTGAAGATTGACTGTAACCATAATTCGAATTATTAATTGAATTTAAATTATTGTTATTCGAATTCGTTACATCCATGAAACGATCGTAGTGTTTTTACTCTTTATCTTTTATTAAACTTTTAATACTTTTTGATATTTATATTTAAATAATTTTTTTAAAAAATAAATAAATAAAATAATATAAAAATATACATACATATATATATATTTAAATAATTTTTAAATTTTAACTTTTATATTTTTTTAATTAATTTAATTTCTATGTATTGGCTTATGATTTTCACTGTTTGATTTGCCTAATAGTGGTTTTATCTCTAATTTAATATAATATATATATATATAAAATATATATATATATATATATATATAAGCAATCCAGAGAAGATTCACAAAGAAGATCGTCTCTTTGCAGCAGCTCAGCTACTGGGAAAGGTTGAAACAGCTAAGACTCTACTCCCTGGAGAGAAGACGGGAGAGGTATGCAGTAATATACGTCTGGAAGATCCTGGAAGGAATTGTGCCAAATTTTGGCATTGTAAGCTACACCAATGCTAGAACGGGACGACACTGCATAGTGCCAAAGATCCCAGCAATGCCATCACGCTTCAGGACCAGCTTCTGCAACAGCCTGGGTTTCAAGGGCCCACAGTTTTTTAATATTTTCCCAAAGAGTCTGAGGAACTTGCACAAAGTAGATGAAGCGGTTTTTAAATCAAAGCTGGACAAATTCCTGTCAAGAGTCCCAGATGAACCTACCTCACGGCAAGAGGTGCAAATGAGGGTAGCTATATCAAACTCCATTCTTCACCAAGTGCGACATATTAGACGAGGTTCGTCACAATAACAGTGTAGCACAAAACGGTGGTGCATCAGCATGGCAGCTCTGAGCTAAACTAGAAAATATATATATATATATATATATATATATATATATATATATATATATATATATATATCTATACGTTTATATATTTGTTGTGCAAGATTTTTTATGTGAAGTCCTGTGTTGAAAACAATATTGTTATATTTCGGAATGGTTATTTTGCCAGTTTAGCCAATAAAGAAAACAAAGGATCACTGATGCGGTCACAGGAGTGTGACGAAAGAACTCTGGTCGAAATAAGATTAAGATTAATGTAAAAAATAAATAACACTGAAGCAAAGTAACACCAAATATATAGTGCATGTGTTTTTATTGCTTAAACAGGCAAAATGACCATTCCGAAGTATAACAAATATATATATATATACAAATACATATATTCCTTTCTTTTTTCAGGATATGTAGATGGACATGTCCTCGACGCGTGACCTACAGAAGACGAACCTGGTGCTGGTCCTCCGGATGGTGTAAAAAATTCACGTAAATACGAGGCCACACTTTCCGGTTTTTATATCTTTCTTTACAGAGTAAACTTTCGATATAACGGCATCCACAATAACGCAAACCACAAGCTAACGGCATTTTCCTCCTCTTCTCCTATTTTGAAATTTCTATGTATACATTCTTATTTATTTCTATCGTTGCCGATATATGGTCACCTGTTAAATATAAATGCTAATGATGTGGTATTTCATATAGCAACCTTTTGTTTCTTACTCAATCTACACTCTTCACTTGTGGCGCTGTTACTCTCTCTCTCTCTCTCTCTCTCTCTCTCTTGTCGGCTTCTAACGAGCAAAGTTCCTGTAACTAGCAATATTTTCCGAATTCATAATTTGTAGCACTCAATGAAATCCCACTCACTAAGCAACAGCAGCCATAATCCGAAAAGAAGAACAAGTCAACATCATCGGTAACCACTGAGCCGCAGGTTTTATGTCGGAGTTATCCTAGTTACCTGAGTTACCTTCTCCTAGAAGAATGCCCATACAAAAGTTAGGAGTCCTTCACTCCCAATGGTTTAACTGCACGATCGGGTATTCAGTCCGATTATTTCTATGTCCCCGCACATGATACAGCCTTAAGACATTTATTGGATGGCCGTTGACTCTCGAGAGTTCCTCCGCCCTTTGACGGGTTTTGTTTTTCATCCCGCAGGGTGTCCAATAAACACCCTCCTCACCAAGCATATATATATATATACATATATAAATTCAGGGTGAATACTTGATAAATGTAAGCACCTGTATATGCCAGCTAGTGGCATAGGTGATAGGATATATGTATCAAAAGAAAAACAGGACGCAAAGGATTTTGCGGTACATATGATTCGGGCTTTATTGAACAACTTATTCTTATATCAATGCATAATTGATATAACGGATCTACCCAGTATTCATTCTATATCGAGTGAAAAAACGGTATGGACGATTTGTTTTGGAATCTAATAATACCATGTTCGCCTATGAGGATTTACTTTCCCAATGAAACTCGGTTTTTTCTCAAACCTTTTATAATGTGATATGGTGTAGCAATTGTACGCGGCTGAAGAAGGCTTTTGATCTATCTGTTATATCAATTATGCATTGATATAAGAATAAGTTGTTCAATAAAGCCCAAAACATATGTACCGCAAAATCCTTTGCATCCTGTTTTTCTTTTGATACATATATCCTATCACCTATGCCACTAGCTGGCATATACAGGTGCTTACATTTATCAAGTATTCACCCTCAATTTATATATATATATGCTTGGTGAGGAGGGTGTTTATTGGACACCTGCGGGATGAAAAACAAAACCCGTCAAAGGGCGGAGGAACTCTTGAGAGTCAACAGCCATCCAATAAATGTCTTAAGGCTGTATCATGCGCGGGGACATAGAAATAATCGGACTGAAAACCCGATCGCGCGGTTAAACCATTGGGAGTGAAGGACTCCTAGCCTTTGTTAGGGCATCCTTCTAGAAGGTGACTCAGGTAACTGGGATAATTCCGACATAAAACCTGCGGCCCAGTGGTTACCGATGATGTTGACTTGTTCTTCTTTTCAGATTATGGCTGCTGTTGCTTAGTGAGTGTGATTGACTCAGTGCACAGCCTTTCTTCACTTAAAAAAATCTTCTTGCACAGGCATTGCACGATGACAACATTGATTAAGCTTCGAGCAATGGCCATACTCGATAACGAGGGGACAGCCACTATATATATATATATATATATATATATATATATATATATATATATATATATATATATACTTTTGTGTATATATATGTTTTTTACAACTATAAATAAGGGTGTCTGAGAGACACTACCATGCTGAAATAGCAGTCAAATCCCTGACTCTAGAAACCACCAGGAATTTGACTGCTATTTCAGCATGGTGGTGTCTCTCAGACACCCTTATTTATAGTTGTAAAACAATTATTACCTTTGTATGGTATCTATTCCCATGCTAACCACTTGATAATATCGATATTATCCTTATTTATGAATATATATATATATATATATATGTAAACAAAGTCAAATGCGATATAATAGAATTAATTATTATCGCTGGTGTTTCTAGCACAGGCCATATATTATTCATATATAAGTACATTAAAGGCGAAGTGTGTACTAGATACACAAAAGCTGGATAAATTTAATGAGATGAAAATTAAAAACTTTTACAAACTTAGTTCTTCTTAGACTGCAGTTTCGCCTATTTCAGCAATAAAAATAATATTTATTTACTCAGGTAGGCTCTTCAGTAAGATTCCTGTTATTATGGGAAGCGCAGATCAATAGAGGCACATGCGTCTATTAAATTGCTCTTATATATATATATATATATATATATATATATATATATATATATATATTACAAAATTAGAAAATGGAGAAACATACTTAAATCAATAAAACATCAACTATCAGATGATACCCAATCAATACTTTATTACACCATTACATATCAGTAAAGGCATTATACAAAATATAAAGTAAATATAAATAGACAAGGAAATAGAAATATAAAATATAAAAAATAATATGTAATTATATCATATCTGACAGCTGTTTCGGCAGTAAGGGCAGTCATACCTCATTTAACCTATAAGCCATAAAGGCAGGTATAAATGAGGCATTAACAAGGATGCCCCACGACCTCTTCAGAGGATTTAATTTGTTATAATTGTGAAAAAAATAATTTTTTCACAATTATAACAAATTAAATCCTCTGAAGAGGTCGTGGGGCATCCTTGTTAATGCCTCATTTATACCTGCCTTTATGGCTTATAGGTTAAATGAGGTATGACTGCCCTTACTGCCGAAACAGCTGTCAGATATGATATAATTACATATTATTTTTTATATTTTATATTTCTATTTCCTTGTCTATTTATATTTACTTTATATTTTGTATAATGCCTTTACTGATATGTAATGATGTAATAAAGTATTGATTGGGTATCATCTGATAGTTGATGTTTTATTGATTTAAGTATGTTTCTCCATTTTCTAATTTTGTAGTATTAATTTACGGTAATATTATTACCTTTGCCCATATAATACAATAGATGAACTAATTGCTTGGCAATTTTTAACATCTATGTATTAGTCTTGTTGGGTACCTATCTAGCAGTATATTGGATATATGTTATCCCATGGTGGGTTGAATTGTTCAACCCCTATCTCATTTTATAACCTATATATATATATACGAGGGTGAGTCAAAAAGTAATGCCATTTTGTTTAGGACGGGTATAATTACCAACACAGGAACATGTATCATACATCAAAATGAAGCTGGTCCTCTGTTGATCACATCCCTACTTCTCAACATAGTCATCTTTTCTCTCAATAGCAATGTTCCACCTTCGAATGAGAGCATGTATCCCTGCCCCTTAAAATTCTGTTGACTGTTCTTTGAGCCATTTCGTCACTACAGTTTTCACTTCTTCGGCCCCATGAAAGAGGGTTTGAGAAGCAAACAATATTCCAGTGACGAGGAAGTGAAAACTGTAGTGAAGAAGTGGCTCAAAGAATAGTCGACAGAATTTTACAGGGCAGGGATACATGGTCTCATTCGAAGGTGGAACATTGCTATTGAGAGAAACGGATGTTGAGAAGTAGGGACGTGATCCACAAAGGACCAGCTTCATTTTAATGTATGATACCTGTTCCTGTGTTGGTAATTATACCTGTCCTAAACAGGTATAATTACCTTTGATAGGTGTAATTTTTTCCAAAGATTTCTGACGTTCTTCCTTCCTACTTTATTATTAAATTTACTAGTGTACATTTGTGTAGATATGAGTACTTATATAGAAATATTAAATACATAAAAAAACCTCTGGAAGATCCTGGAAGTAATTGTGTTAAATTTTGGTATTGAAAGCCAGAACGGATCGACACTGCACATTGCTGAAAATCCCAGCAAAGCCATTGCGCTTCAGGACCAGTTACTGCATGAAAAGATTCAAAACTTTGCCTGAAAGATGGCAAAAGGGGATCGATAACGAGGGATTACCTTTTCGATTGATTGATCTTTGTTGTATTTTAATTGTCAATAAAGTGATATTTTCTTCTATTATTCTTTTACTTGTTACAGTAATTTAACTGCGGCCATGCTGGAGCACAGCCTTTAGTTTGACAAACCAACCCTACAGCTTATTCTTTGTAAGTCTAGTACTTATTCAGTCGTTCGCCATTGCCGAACCGCTAGACTACAGGGACGTAAACACACCAACATCGGTTCTCAAGCGATGGTGGAAAGACATATGCAAACACACAAATACAGACACACACACACACATGTATACATATATATATATATATATATATATTAAATTAGAGATAAAACCACTATTAGGCAAATCAAACAGTGAAAATCATAAGCCAATACATAGAAATAAAATTAATTAAAAAATATATAAAAAATATAAAATATAAAATATAAAAATCCAATTAAAATATTTAAATTAAAGTTAAAATTTTAAAAAATTATTTAAATTAATAATTTAAACTTATGAATTATAAATATATATTTTTTTATCATTATTTTATTTAATTATTTATTTTTTTTATTTATATTATTTATTTTTTATTTTTTATATATATTTTTTAATATTTTTTATATTTTTATATTTATTTATTTTTTTATAAACTATCAAAAAGTATTAAAAGTTTAATAAGATATTTCTATGTATTGGCTTATGATTTTCACTGTTTGATTTGCCTAATAGTGGTTTTATCTCTAATTTAATATAATATATGTTTATACTACAAAATTAGATTTAATCCTAAATCTAATTTTTCCCTGTAAGTTTGGATTTACTCCCTAATATTATTATATTATTATTATTATTATTATTATTATTATTATATATATATATATATATATATATATATATATATATATATAGATATATAATAAATATTAGGGAATAAATCCAAACTTACAGGGAAAAATCAGATTTAGGATTGAATCCAATTTTATAGTAAAATATTATATTATATTAAATTAGAGATAAAACCACTATTAGGCAAATCATACAATGAAAAACTTAAGCCAATACATAAGATTATTTAATTTATATTATTTAAATATATAACAAAATTATTAAAAAATATAATAAATATAACACTACGATCGTTTCATGGCTGTTAATTTCTTTAAATTTTCGAGTTACAGTCATTCATCAGGTGGTTTAAATATTTAACTTGGCGAGTTAAATATTTAAAACACCTGATGAATGATTGTAACTCGAAAATTTAAAGAAATTAACAGCCATGAAACGATCGTAGTGTTATATTAATTATATTTTTTAATAATTTTGTTATATATTTAAATAATATAAATTAAATAATCTTATGTATTGGCTTAAGTTTTTCATTGTATGATTTGCCTAATAGTGGTTTTATCTCTAATTTAATATAATATATATATATGTTCATTCAAAATGTGACCGCGTGTGTACCGTTGGCGATTTTTTTCCTCTGTCATCCCTTCTCTGGATCTTTCCTTCTCCTATGTTTCCGACAAAGAGCTCTGCTCGAAACAATAAATCCTCCTTTCTTTCCTTTCCTGACCGTCCAATATTTGTTCCACGTCCTCACGTTGTTGTGTTTTTTGTGCTATCTTGTTTGGATTAACTTTATATATATATATATATACATACGTCGGGCTTCTTTCAGTCTCCGTCTACCGAATCCACGCACAAGGCTTCGGTCGGACGGAGTTTAGAATAGAAGACACATGACCAAAATGCCAGGCAGTGGGACTGACACTGACACAATGTGGTTGTGGAGCTTCCTACTACACAACCGTGATTGCACCTCGATATATATATATCCACGGAGTGGTTGGCGTTAGGAAGGGAATCCAGCTGTAGAAACATTGCCAGATAAGACTGGAGCCTGGTGCAACCTTCTGGCTTCCCAGATCCCCGGTCGATCCGTCCAACCCATGCTAGCATGGAGAACGGACGTTAAACGATGATGATGATGATATATATAATATTTCGCTTAGGCATAGCGAATATAACAACCTGGTGTAGACCTCAATACACGTGTGGTGTAGAATACAATGTTAGATGAGAATAGAGTGTCAAGAGAAAAGAAAAAGATGTCACTGGAAAAACGGAGGAATTATATAATAAGCTTCACTGGCTAACAGCTGTTTCTGCTGTGTGATGTGGTGGTGTGTTGGTTGAGTAGCCGGGTAACACCCTGTAGCTTCATCAAAGCCTTGAATATAAAAAGCACATTATTTGGGAAAATTACATTTTCTAAACACACAAGCGTAAGTTCTGAAAATGTAACTTGTGTGCGCGTGTGCATGCGTATGACTCGTGTGTGTGTGTGTGTGTGTGTGTCATATGTGTATGTATGTGCGATTGTCTAAAATTATCGTCACTGCTCTGTTTTCATATTTTCCTTTTCTATCCTTCTCTCTCTTAACAGGGTAGCTTACAGAATAATTCATTCAACTTGTTACAAATGCTGCAGAGGATGGATCGGCACGCCTGGAAGGTGCAGAGGTAAGAATAACGCTCCGGGTGTTATGTGTAGATAAGGCCTAATATTTTCTTAATATTTTATATTTTATATCCAAATATAACGACCAATGGTCTCGTTTCAAATTTCCTTTTTCTTTCGTATCACAATCCTTTGAAGAAAAACATCGCTATTTCTTCCATTTTCTTTTTCCTGTTTTATATTGTAAAATATGCAAATGAGCGTCGTGTCGTCTCGTCTTCTGTCCACCATATTTGACCAGTTGATGTCCATTTTGATGTATATAATGCCTTTGCCACAGCAACTGAGCTGAGAAAGGTCTGAGTTCTGTTAAAAGAACATGGTGCGTCTAACTTATTCTACAATAGCCACAAGGCCTGATATTTGGGGAGCAGGTGGGGGTCAGTCAATTACATTGAGCCTAATACTTGAATGGTGCTCATTTCACCGACTCCGAAACGATGGATTACAACGTCGACATTGGCAGATTTTGAACTCGGAACGACGAAATTACGCCAAGAATTTTGCCCAGCGTGTTCACGAATCTGCCAACTCATCACCTTAATAATAACAACAACCACAACAACAACGAGGACGCAGACGAGGACTACAACGATGACGACGTTGATGATGATGAAACATAAGTGTAATATCCATGCAATAAAATTGTTTTAATTTTCCAGACGTAAACGAGTGCACAGGGAACCCATGCGGGGCACATGGGAGATGCACCAACACACTAGGATCCTACAGATGTGTTTGTCATCCAGGGTTCCATTTTAACAGCAGAACATGCACTGGTAAGTAAAGCAGAATAGACAACATTTACGCGTATAGCTGTAACTGGTTTCAAGTTATAATAATAATAATAATTATTATTATTATTATTATTATTATTATTATTATATTATTATTATTATTATAACAACAATAATAATAATAATCATTATAATAATAATAATAATGATGATGATGATGATGATGATGATGATGATGATAATAATAATAATAATAGTAATAATAATTTCTAATTGATGTATCAATACCAGCAGATGACAACGTGTCTCTAAAAGAAATGGAGAAACTTTCAAAATACAAAGAACTGGAAATAGAGGTAACTCGAATGTGGAATCTAAAAACAGAAACAATTCCTATCATAGTAGGTGTATTAGGCATGATAAAAAAATATTTAGACAAATACATAACAAAAACATCAGGACTTACAAACACATATAACATACAGAAAATTGCACTACTAGGCACTGCATACATCCTACGCAGAACACTTTCAATACAGTAACCATCAGAGCATCACAACAAATCACAGCACATACCCAAGGCACCCAGAACTGCACTCGGTAGTGAAGAGAAAGCACGCTATAAAAATAAAACTACTGAATAATAGTAATAATAATAATAATAATAAGGACCTACATACAATGGAAGCTATGCACACACTATAGAATAACACCAGAAAAAAGATGGTATAGGTACACGCCAGAAAAGATCACAGAAATGAGAAAGCAACATTACACAGATAGAGAAATTGAGGCCAATAGGCCGGACATAATTGACAGAGATCATGAAGGAAAAAATGCATTCTGATTGATGTATCAATACCAACAGATGACAACGTTCCTCTAAAAGAAATGGAAAAACTTTCAAAATACAAAGACCTGGAAACAGAGGTATCTCGAAAGTGGAGTCTGAAAGCAGAAACAATTCCTATCATAGTAGGTGCATTAGGCATGATAAAAAAATATTCAGACAAATACATAAGAAAAACACCAGGACTTACAAATATATATAGCATAAAGAAAATAGCACTCGTAGGTACCGCACACATTCTACGTAAAGCACTTTCAATACAGTAACCATCAGAGCATCACAACAAACCACAGCACATACCCAAGGTACACAGAGCTGTGCTCGGTAGTGAAGTGAAAGCATGTGATATCAATAAGATTATGATGATGATGATGATTAATGATGATGATTGATGATGATGTTAATGTTGATGGTGATGATGATAATACATAAGTGTTATATTCATGCAATAAAATTGTTTTACTTTCCAGACAGAAACGAGTGCACAGGGAACCCATGCGGGGCACATGGGAGATGCACCAACAATCACGGATCCTACACATGTGTCTGTAATCCAGGATTCGAGTTCAGCGGAACAACATGCATTGGTAAGTAAAGCAGAACAGACATCATGCTTATAGGTGTAACTGGATTCAAGTTATATTAATAATAATAATAATAATAATAATAATAATAAAAAGGCTTTTGATAGCCTACCACATAGCTGGATTAGGAAATGCCTGGAAATGTATAAGATAGCACCTACTCTGTGAAACTTTTTCACTGTAAGTATGAGATCATGGAGAACCACACTAACTCTGAACAGTGACAATGAATCCCTAAATGCTGGTGATGTAAAACTTTTGTGTGGCATTTTCCAGGGTGACTCACTGTCACCACTCCTCTTTTGTTTAGCCTTAATACCTCTCTCAAAACTGCTCAATGACGCGCAGTACGGGTATAAAATGTTGGATAAAAATATAAATCATCTCATTTACATGGATGATTTAAAGCTCTTTTCAAAAAATGACCAACAACTCAAGGGCTTACTAGCGATTGTCAAACAATTCAGTGACGACATCAGAATGCAATTCGGCCTCGATAAATGTGCAAAAGCTACCTTTATCAAAGGAAAAATGACAGAAACATTTAACGTTAACCTTGACCAGCAGAATGTCATAAAAGAACTAGACCCAGCGGAGAGCTACAAGTACCTAGGGGTAATTGAAGGGAACGGAATAAGGCATTCAGAGATGAAGGAAAGGATCAGGAGAGAATGTTATCGAAGAGTGAGAGCAATACTGAAGACAGAGCTGAATGCAAGAAACAGGATCGAAGCGATCAATGCATCAGCCATACCAGTTGTGACTTACAGTTTCAATATCGTTAACTGGTCAATTACTGAAATATGTCAGCTTGACAGAAAAATAAGAAAACTGTTGACAATGCATAGAATGCACCACCCTAAGGCAGATACAGAACGACTTTATCTGCCAAGAAAAGAGGGAGGCCGTGGTCTTTTGCAACTGGCAATAACAATGAAGATTGCTACAATTGGCCTAGACACCTACCTGAACAACTCTGAGGACTGGATGTTAAAACTTGTCTCAAAACATGAAAACAAGAAAGCATCATACTCAGTAACAAAACAGGCAGAGGAATATCTAAGTGAATTCTGAATACAACAAATTTCGGAATTAGAGATAGACATACAAGAAACAAGCACAGAAAAAGCTAAACGCATGAAAACCCGTGCCAAAACTGCGGCCTTAGATATTCTGAATAATAAATGGCAAGAAAAACCTCTCTATGGCAAATACCCAAAGAGAGCGAATAATGCAGATATTGATAAAGCCCTGACCCATCAATGGCTAATGGCCTCTGGCTTAAAATCTGAAACAGAAGGGTTTATCATCGCAGCTCAAGATCAATGCCTACCAACAAGAAACTACCAGGCCAACATATTAAAGAACGGCAGTAGCCCAACATGTCGTTTATGCCGACAACAAAATGAAACCATTGATCATGTTGTCTCCAAGTGCAGTCTTCTTGCGCCTACAGAGTACCTCAGCAGGCATGATAGACCTGCACAATATATTCACTGGGTAATTTGCAAAAACCTGGATTTGCCCCATGGAAAAAACTGGTGGGAACACAATCCACCTCCAGTGCTTGAAAATGACCACATCTCACTCCTCTGGAACTTCACCATTCAAACTGACAAAAAGATAGATGCAAACAGGCCAGACATCATATAGAAAGACTTCAGACAAAGAACATGCCTCCTCATTGATATGACTGTCCCAATCGATATAAACGTATCTGTCAAGACCTACCAAAAACTGAGCAAATATAAAGATCTTGAAATAGAAATCAGCAAAATGTGGAAGCTGAAGACTAAAACAATACCTGTTGTCATAGGGAAAGATAGCGAAAGGGGCTGATTGCTACCTAATTCAGATACCAGGAAACCCCGAAATGGCAGAAATTCAAGAGATAGTGCTCATGGGAACTGCTCATATTTTATGGCATGGATATAAATCTTATGTATAATCATTATCATCATCATCATCATCAATCATCAATCATCATTTATCATCATAATCAATCATCATTATCATTCATCATCATAAATGAACAATCATCATTATCAAAATACTCTCCAAGTAATCCCAAGGTTTGAAACAAACTTTTTTTTTTAAACTATGTATTAGACATTCACTAGAACAACACCAAAAAAAACCCTAAATATATGGCACACTAGGCATAACAACAACGTGAACTTCCCACCTGTTGTGTCTTGAGGTCACTGGGTGACACTTGGAGCCAACTTGTACAAACATAAAGCAAAAGTCAAACATAGAATAATAATATTAATAATGATTGTTCATTGATAATGATGATTCTTCATTTATGATGATGATTGATAATGATGATTGATGATGATGATTGATGATGATGATTGATGACGATTGATCATTGATGATGATGATG
Source organism: Octopus sinensis (assembly GCF_006345805.1). Taxonomy (NCBI): domain Eukaryota; kingdom Metazoa; phylum Mollusca; class Cephalopoda; order Octopoda; family Octopodidae; genus Octopus; species Octopus sinensis. The sequence continues at coordinate 4,137,629 of NC_043006.1, read as the reverse complement.
ATGATGATACAAAAGATTTATATCCATGCCATAAAATTGTTTTACTTCCCAGACACAGACGAGTGCACAGGAGACCCATGCGGGGAAAAGGGGAAATGCACCAACACACAAGGATCCTACACATGTGACTGTAATGCAGGGTACGAGTTCCGCTAATGATGATTAATGATGATCATTCATTGATGAGGATGATTGATGATGATGATTAATGATGATTGATGATGAGGATGATGCTCATGATTATGATTATTCATTGATGATGATGATGATGATGATGATTGATGATGATGATTGATGATGATGATTGATGATGATGATTGATGATGATGATTGATGATGATTGATCATTGATGATGATGATGATGATACAAAAGATTTATATCCTTGCCATAAAATTGTTTTACTTCCCAGACACAGACGAGTGCACAGGAGACGCATGCGGGGAAAAGGGGAAATGCACCAACACACAAGGATCCTACACATGTGACTGTAATGCAGGGTACGAGTTCCGCTAATGATGATTAATGATGATCATTCATTGATGATGATGATTGATGATGATGATTAATGATGATTGATGATGAGGATGATGCTCATGATTATGATGATTATTCATTGATGATGATGATGATGATGATGATTGATGATGATGATTGATGATGATGATTGATGATGATGATTGATGATGATGATTGATGATGATTGATCATTGATGATGATGATGATGATACAAAAGATTTATATCCTTGCCATAAAATTGTTTTACTTTCCAGACACAGACGAGTGCAAAGGAGACCCATGCGGGGAAAAGGGGAAATGCACCAACACACAAGGATCCTACACATGTGACTGTAATGCAGGGTACGAGTTCCGCGATACAACATGCGTTGGTAAGTAAAGCAGAACAGACATCACGCGTATAGGTGTAACTGGATTCAAGTTACATTAATAATAATAATAATAATAATAATGTCGGTGATGTTGATGATAATGGTGGTGATGATTATGATGTTGCTAATGATTATGATGTTTAATGATGATCATTCATTGATGATGATGATTGATGATGATGATTAATGATGATTGATGATGATGATGATGCTCATGATTATGATGATCATTCATTGATGATGATTGATGATGATGATTGATGATGATTGATCATTGATGATGATGATGATGATGATACAAAAGATTTATATCCATGCCATAAAATTGTTTTGCTTTCCAGACACAGACGAGTGCAAAGGAGACCCATGCGGGGAAAAGGGGAAATGCACCAACACACAAGGATCCTACACATGTGACTGTAATGCAGGGTACGAGTTCCGTGAAACAACATGCGTTGGTAAGTAAAGCAGAACAGACATCACGCGTATAGGTGTAACTGGATTCAAGTTATATTAATAATAATAATAACAATAATGTCGATGATGTTGGTGATGATGGTGGTGATGATTATGATGTTGCTAATGATTATGATGTTTAATGATGATCATTCATTGATGATGATGATTGCTGATGATGATTAATGATGATTGATGATGATGATGATGCTCATGATTATGATGATTGATGATGATTGATCATTGATGATGATGATGATGATACAAAATATTTATATACATGCCATAAAATTGTTTTGCTTTCCAGACACAAACGAGTGCAAAGGAGACCCATGCGGGGAAAAGGGGAAATGCACCAACACACAAGGATCCTACACATGTGACTGTAATACAGGGTACGAATTCCGTGAAACAACATGCGTTGGTAAGTAAAGCAGAACAGACATCACGCGTATAGGTGTAACTGGATTCAAGTTATATTAGTAATAATAATAATAATAATGTCGATGATGTTGGTGATGATGGTGGTGATAATGGTGGTGATGATTATGATGTTGCTAATGATTATGATGTTTAATGATGATGATTCATTGATGATGATGATTGATGATGATGATTGATGATGATGATTGATGATGATTGATCATTGATGATGATGATGATGATGATGATTAATGATGATTGATGATGATGATGATGCTCATGATTATGATGATCATTCATTGATGATGATGATTGATGATGATGATTGATGATGATTGATCATTGATGATGATGATGATGATACAAAAGATTTATATCCATGCCATAAAATTGTTTTTTTTACCAGACACAGACGAGTGCCACAAAGGAGACCATGGGGGGAAAAGGGGAAATGCACCCACACACAAGGATCCTACACATGTGACTGTAATGCAGGGTACGAGTTCCGCGATACAACATGCGTTGGTAAGTAAAGCAGAACAGACATCACGCGTATAGGTGTAACTGGATTCAAGTTATATTAGTAATAATAATAATAATAATGTCGATGATGTTGAGATGATGGTGGTGATAATGGTGGTGATGATTATGATGTTGCTAATGATGATGTATTAATGATGATCATTCATTGATGATGATGATTGATGATGATGATTAATGATGATTGATGATGATGATGATGCTCATGATTATGATGATCATTCATTGATGATGATGATTGATGATGATGATTGATGATGATGATTGATGATGATTGATCATTGATGATGATGATGATGATACAAAAGATTTATATCCATGCCATAAAATTGTTTTACTTTCCAGACACAGACGAGTGCAAAGGAGACCCATGCGGGGAAAAGGGGAAATGCACCAACACACAAGGATCCTACACATGTGACTGTAATGCAGGGTACGAGTTCCGTGAAACAACATGCGTTGGTAAGTAAAGCAGAACAGACATCACGCGTATAGGTGTAACTGGATTCAAGTTATATTAATAATAATAATAATAATAATAATGTCGATGATGTTGGTGATGATGGTGGTGATAATGGTGGTGATGATTATGATGTTGCTAATGATTATGATGTTTAATGATGATCATTCATTGATGATGATGATTGATGATGATGATTAATGATGATTGATGATGATGATGATGCTCATGATTATGATGATCATTCATTGATGATGATGATTGATGATGATGATTGATGATGATGATTGATGATGATTGATCATTGATGATGATGATGATGATACAAAAGATTTATATCCATGCCATAAAATTGTATTACTTTCCAGACACAGACGAGTGCAAAGGAGACCCATGCGGGGAAAAGGGGAAATGCACCAACACACAAGGATCCTACACATGTGACTGTAATGCAGGGTACGAGTTCCGCGAAAAAGAATGCGTTGGTAAGTAAAGCAGAACAGACATCACGCGTATAGGTGTAACTGGATTCAAGATATATTAATAATAATAATAATAATAATAATGTCGATGATGTAGATGATGGTGGTGATAATGGTGGTGATGATTATGATGTTGCTAATGATTATGATGTTTAATGATGATCATTCATTGATGATGATGATTGATGATGATGATGATGCTCATGATTATGATGATCATTCATTGATGATGATGATTGATGATGATGATTGATGATGATTGATCATTGATGATGATGATGATGATACAAAAGATTTATATACGTGCCATAAAATTGTTTTGCTTTCCAGACACAGACGAGTGCAAAGGAGACCCATGCGGGGAAAAGGGGAAATGCACCAACACACAAGGATCCTACACATGTGACTGTAATGCAGGGTACGTGTTCCGTGAAAATGAAACAAATGCGTTGGTAAGTAAAGCAGAACAGACATCACGCGTATAGGTGTAACTGGATTCAAGTTATATTAATAATAATAATAATAATAATATGTCGATGATGTTGGTGATGATGGCGGTGATAATGGTGTGGTGATGATTATGATGTTGCTAATGATTATGATGTTTAATGATGATCATTCATTGATGATGATGATTGATGATGATGATTATGATGATTGATGATGATGATGATGCTCATGATTATGATGATCATTCATTGATGATGATGATTGATGATGATGATTGATGATGATGATTGATGATGATTGATCATTGATGATGATGATGATGATACAAAAGATTTATATCCATGCCATAAAATTGTTTTACTTTCCAGACACCGACGAGTGCACAGGAGACCCATGCGGGGAGAAGGGGAAATGCACCAACACACAAGGATCCTACACATGTGACTGTAATGCAGGGTACGAGTTCCGTGAAACAACATGCGTTGGTAAGTAAAGCAGAACAGACATCACGCGTATAGGTGTAACTGGATTCAAGATATATTAATAATAATAACAATAATAATGTCGATGATGTTGGTGATGATGGTGGTGATAATGGTGGTGATGATTATGATGTTGCTAATGATTATGATGTTTAATGATGATCATTCATTGATGATGATGATTGATGATGATGATTAATGATGATTGATGATTGATGATGATGCTCATGATTATGATATAATCATCATTGATGATGATGATTGATGATGATGATTGATGATGATGATTGATGATGATTGATCATTGATGATGATGATGATGATACAAAAGATTTATATCCATGCCATAAAATTGTATTACTTTCCAGACACAGACGAGTGCAAAGGAGACCCATGCGGGGAAAAGGGGAAATGCACCAACACACAAGGATCCTACACATGTGACTGTAATGCAGGGTACGAGTTCCGCGAAAGAACATGCGTTGGTAAGTAAAGCAGAACAGACATCACGCGTATAGGTGTAACTGGATTCAAGATATATTGATAATAATAATAATAATAATGTCGATGATGTAGATGATGGTGGTGATAATGGTGGTGATGATTATGATGTTGCTAATGATTATGATGTTTAATGATGATCATTCATTGATGATGATGATTGATGATGATGATGATGCTCATGATTATGATGATCATTCATTGATGATGATGATTGATGATGATGATTGATGATGATGATTGATGATGATTGATCATTGATGATGATGATGATGATACAAAAGATTTATATCCATGCCATAAAATTGTTTTACTTTCCAGACACAGACGAGTGCACAGGAGACCCATGCGGGGGAAAGGGGAAATGCACCAACACACAAGGATCCTACATATGTGACTGTAATGCAGGGTACGAGTTCCGTGAAACAACATGCGTTGGTAAGTAAAGCAGAACAGACATCACGCGTATAGGTGTAACTGGATTCAAGTTATATTAGTAATAATAATAATGATAATGTCGTTGATGTTGATGATGGTGGTGATAATGGTGGTGATGATTATGACGTTGCTAATGATTATGATGTTTAATGATGATAATTCATTGATGATGATGATTAACGATGATTGATGATGATGATGATGCTCATGATTATGATGATCATTCATTGATGATGATGATTGATGATGATGATTGATGATGATTGATCATTGATGATGATGATGATGATACAAAAGATTTATATACGTGCCATAAAATTGTTTTGCTTTCCAGACACAGACGAGTGCAAAGGAGACCCATGCGGGGAAAAGGGGAAAAGGGGAAATGCACCAACACACAAGGATCCTACACATGTGACTGTAATGCAGGGTACGAGTTCCGTGAAACAACATGCGTTGGTAAGTAAAGCAGAACAGACATCACGCGTATAGGTGTAACTGGATTCAAGTTATATTATAATAATAATAATAATAATAATAATGTCGATGATGTTGGTGATGATGGTGGTCATAATGGTGGTGATGATTATGATGTTGCTAATGATTATGATGTTAATGATGATCATTCATGGATGATGATGATGATGATGATGATTAATGATGATTGATGATGATGATGATGCTCATGATTATGATGATCATTCATGATGATGATGATTGATGATGATGATGATGATGATGATTGATGATGATTGATCATTGATGATGATGATGATGATGATGATTAATGATGATGCTCATGATTATGATGATCATTCATTAATGATGATGATTGATGATGATGATTGATGATGATTGATCATTGATGATGATGATGATGATACAAAAGATTTATATCCATGCCATAAAATTGTTTTACTTTCCAGACACAGACGAGTGCAAAGGAGACCCTGCGGGGAAAAGGGGAAATGCAACCAAACACAAGGATCCTACACATGTGACTGTAATGCAGGGTACGAGTTCCGCGAAACGAAACAACATGCGTTGGTAAGTAAAGCAGAACAGACATCACGCGTATAGGTGTAACTGGATTCAAGTTATATCAGTAATAATAATAATAATAATGTCGATGATGTTGGTGATGATGGTGGTGATAATACTGGTGATGATTATGATGTTGCTAATGATTATGATGTTTAATGATGATAATTCATTGATGATGATGATGATGATGATGATTAATGATGATTGATGATGATGATGATGCTCATGATTATGATGATCGTTCATTGACGATGATGATTGATGATGATGATTGATGATGATGATTGATGATGATGATTGATGATGATTGATCATTGATGATGATGATGATGATACAAAAGATTTATATCCATGCCATAAAATTGTTTTACTTTCCAGACACAGACGAGTGCAAAGGAGACCCATGCGGGGAAAAGGGGAAGTGCACCAACACACAAGGATCCTACACATGTGACTGTAATGCAGGGTACGAGTTCCGCAAAACAACATGCGTTGGTAAGTAAAGCAGAACAGACATCACGCGTATAGGTGTAACTGGATTCAAGATATATTAATAATAATAATAATAATAATGTCGATGATGTTTGATGATGGTGGTGATAATGGTGGTGATGATTATGATGTTGCTAATGATTATGATGTTTAATTATGATCATTCATTGATGATGATGATTGATGATGATGATTAATGATGATTGATGATGATGATGATGCTCATGATTATGATGATCATTCATTGATGATGATGATGATGATGATGATTGATGATGATGATTGATGATGATTGATCATGATGATGATGATGATGACACAAAAGATTTATATCCATGCCATAAAATTGTTTTACTTTCCAGACACAGACGAGTGCAAAGGAGACCCATGCGGGGAAAAGGGGAAATGCACCAACACACAAGGATCCTACACATGTGACTGTAACGCAGGGTACGAGTTCCGCGAAACAACATGCGTTGGTAAGTAAAGCAGAACAGACATCACGCGTATATGTGTAACTGGATTCAAGTTATATTAATAATAATAATAATAATAATAATAATGTCGATGATGTTGGTGATGATGGTGGTCATAATGGTGGTGATGATTATGATGTTGCTAATGATTATGATGTTTAATGATGATCATTCATTGATGATGATGATTGATGATTAACATTAATGATGATTGATGATGATGATGATGCTCATGATTATGATGATCATTCATTGAAGATGATTATTGATGATGATGATTGATGATGATGATTGATGATGATTGATCATTGATGATGATGATAATGATACAAAAGATTTATATCCATGCCATAAAATTGTTTTACTTTCCAGACACAGACGAGTGCAAAGGAGACCCATGCGGGGAAAAGGGGAAATGCACCAACACACAAGGATCCTACAACATGTGACTGTAATGCAGGGTACGAGTTCCGCGAAAGAACATGCGTTGGTAAGTAAAGCAGAACAGACATCACGCGTATAGGTGTAACTGGATTCAAGATATATTAATAATATAATAATAATAATGTCGATGATGTAGATGATGGTGGTGATAATGGTGGTGATGATTATGATGTTGCTAATGATTATGATGTTTAATGATGATCATTCATTGATGATGATGATTGATGATGATGATGATGCTCATGATTATGATGATTCATGATGATGATGATTGATTGATGATGATGATTGATGATGATGATTGATGATGATTGATCATTGATGATGATGATGATGATACAAAAGATTTATATCCATGCCATAAAATTGTTTTACTTTCCAGACACAGACGAGTGCAAAGGAGACCCATGCGGGGGAAAGGGGAAATGCACCAACACACAAGGATCCTACACATGTGACTGTAATGCAGGGTACGAGTTCCGCGAAACAACATGCGTTGGTAAGTAAAGCAGAACAGACATCACGCGTATAGGCGTAACTGGATTCAAGTTATATTAATAATAATAATAATAATAATGTCGATGATGTTGATGATGGTGGTGATAATGGTGGTGATGATTATGACGTTGCTAATGATTATGATGTTTAATGATGATCATTCATTGATGATGATGATTGATGATGATGATGATGCTCATGATTATGATGATCATTCATTGATGATGATGATTGATGATGATGATTGATGATGATTGATCATTGATGATGATGATGATGATACAAAAGATTTATAACGTGCCATAAAATTGTTTTGCTTTCCAGACACAGACGAGTGCCAAGGAGACCCATGCGGGGAAAAGGGGAAATGCACCAACACACAAGGATCCTACACATGTGACTGTAATGCAGGGTACGAGTTCCGTGAAACAACATGCGTTGGTAAGTAAAGCAGAACAGACATCACGCGTATAGGTGTAACTGGATTCAAGTTATATTAATAATAATAATAATAATAATGTCGTTGATGTTGATGATGGTGGTGATAATGGTGGTGATGATTATGACGTTGCTAATGATTATGATGTTTAATGATGATAATTCATTGATGATGATGATTAACGATGATTGATGATGATGATGATGCTCATGATTATGATGATCATTCATTGATGATGATGATTGATGATGATGATTGATGATGATTGATCATTGATGATGATGATGATGATACAAAAGATTTATATACGTGCCATAAAATTGTTTTGCTTTCCAGACACAGACGAGTGCAAAGGAGACCCATGCGGGGAAAAGGGGAAATGCACCAACACACAAGGATCCTACACATGTGACTGTAATGCAGGGTACGAGTTCCGTGAAACAACATGCGTTGGTAAGTAAAGCAGAACACATCACGCGTATAGGTGTAACTGGATTCAAGTTATATTAATAATAATAATAATAATAATAATGTCGATGATGTTGGTGATGATGGTGGTGATAATGGTGGTGATGATTATGATGTTGCTAATGATTATGATGTTTAATGATGATGATTCATTGATGATGATGATTGATGATGATGATTGATGATGATGATGATGATGATTGATGATGATGATGATGATGATGATGATGATAATGATGATTGATGATGATGATGCTGAATGATTATGATGATCATTCATTGATGATGATGATTGATGATGATGATTGATGATGATTGATCATTGATGATGATGATGATGATACAAAAGATTTATATCCATGCCATAAAATTGTTTTACTTTCCAGACACAGACGAGTGCAAAGGAGACCCATGCGGGGAAAAGGGGAAATGCACCAACACACAAGGATCCTACACATGTGACTGTAATGCAGGGTACGAGTTCCGTGAAACAACATGCGTTGGTAAGTAAAGCAGAACAGACATCACGCGTATAGGTGTAACTGGATTCAAGATATATTAATAATAATAACAATAATAATGTCGATGATGTTGGTGATGATGGTGGTGATAATGGTGGTGATGATTATGATGTTGCTAATGATTATGATGTTTAATGATCATTCATTGATGATGATGATTGATGATGATGATTAATGATGATTGATGATGATGATGATGCTCATGATTATGATGATCATTCATTGATGATGATGATTGATGATGATGATTGATGATGATGATTGATGATGATTGATCATTGATGATGATGATGATGATACAAAAGATTTATATCCATGCCATAAAATTGTTTTACTTTCCAGACACAGACGAGTGCAAAGGAGACCCATGCGGGGAAAAGGGGAAATGCACCAACACACAAGGATCCTACACATGTGACTGTAATGCAGGGTACGAGTTCCGCGAAAGAACATGCGTTGGTAAGTAAAGCAGAACAGACATCACGCGTATAGGTGTAACTGGATTCAAGATATATTAATAATAATAATAATAATGTCGATGATGTAGATGATGGTGGTGATAATGGTGGTGATGATTATGATGTTGCTAATGATTATGATGTTTAATGATGATCATTCATTGATGATGATGATTGATGATGATGATGATGCTCATGATTATGATGATCATTCATTGATGATGATGATTGATGATGATGATTGATGATGATGATTGATGATGATTGATCATTGATGATGATGATGATGATACAAAAGATTTATATCCATGCCATAAAATTGTTTTACTTTCCAGACACAGACGAGTGCACAGGAGACCCATGCGGGGAAAAGGGGAAGTGCACCAACACACAAGGATCCTACACATGTGACTGTAATGCAGGGTACGAGTTCCGCGATACAACATGCGTTGGTAAGTAAAGCAGAACAGACATCACGCGTATAGGTGTAACTGGATTCAAGTTATATTAGTAATAATAATAATAATAATAATGTCGATGATGTTGGTGATGATGTGGTGATAATGGTGGTGATGATTATGATGTTGCTAATGATTATGATGTTTAATTATGATCATTCATTGATGATTGATTGATGATATGATTAATGATGATTGATGATGATGATGATGCTCATGATTATGATGATCATTCATTGAGATGATGATTGATGATGATGATTGATGATGATGATTGATGATTGATGATGATCATTGATGATGATGATGATGATGATGATTAATGATGATTGATGATGATGATGATGCTCATGATTATGATGATCATTCATTGATGATGATGATTGATGATGATTGATCATTGATGATGATGATGATGATACAAAAGATTTATATCCATGCCATAAAATTGTTTTACTTTCCAGACACAGACGAGTGCAAAGGAAACCCATGCGGGGAAAAGGGGAAATGCACCAACACACAAGGATCCTACACATGTGACTGTAATGCAGGGTACGAGTTCCGCGAAAGAACATGCGTTGGTAAGTAAAGCAGAACAGACATCACGCGTATAGGTGTAACTGGATTCAAGATATATTAATAATAATAATAATAATAATGTCGATGATGTAGATGATGGTGGTGATAATGGTGGTGATGATTATGATGTTGCTAATGATTATGATGTTTAATGATGATCATTCATTGATGATGATGATTGATGATGATGATGATGCTCATGATTATGATGATCATTCATTGATGATGATGATGATGATGATGATTGATGATGATGATTGATGATGATTGATCATTGATGATGATGATGATGATGATACAAAATTTATATCCATGCCATAAAATTGTTTTACTTTCCAGACACAGACGAGTGCAAAGGAGACCCATGCGGGGGAAAGGGGAAATGCACCAACACACAAGGATCCTACACATGTGACTGTAATGCAGGGTACGAGTTCCGCGAAACAACATGCGTTGGTAAGTAAAGCAGAACAGACATCACGCGTATAGGCGTAACTGGATTCAAGTTATTAATTAATAATAATAATAATAATGTCGATGATGTTGATGATGGTGGTGATAATGGTGGTGATGATTATGACGTTGCTAATGATTATGATGTTTAATGATGATCATTCATTGATTGATGATGATGATTGATGATGATGATGATGATGCTCATGATTATGATGATCATTCATTGATGATGATGATTGATGATGATGATTGATGATGATTGATCATTGATGATGATGATGATGATACAAAAGATTTATATACGTGCCATAAAATTGTTTTGCTTTCCAGACACAGACGAGTGCAAAGGAGACCCATGCGGGGAAAAGGGGAAATGCACCAACACACAAGGATCCTACACATGTGACTGTAATGCAGGGTACGAGTTCCGTGAAACAACATGCGTTGGTAAGTAAAGCAGAACAGACATCACGCGTATAGGTGTAACTGGATTCAAGTTATATTAATAATAATAATAATAATAATGTCGTTGATGTTGATGATGGTGGTGATAATGGTGGTGATGATTATGACGTTGCTAATGATTATGATGTTTAATGATGATAATTCATTGATGATGATGATTAACGATGATTGATGATGATGATGATGCTCATGATTATGATGATCATTCATTGATGATGATGATTGATGATGATGATTGATGATGATTGATCATTGATGATGATGATGATGATACAAAAGATTTATATACGTGCCATAAAATGTTTTGCTTTCCAGACACAGACGAGTGCAAAGGAGACCCATGCGGGGAAAAGGGGAATGCACCAACACACAAGGATCGTACACATGTGACTGTAATGCAGGGTACGAGTTCCGTGAAACAACATGCGTTGGTAAGTAAAGCAAACAGACATCACGCGTATAGGTGTAACTGGATTCAAGTTATATATAATAATAATAATAATAATAATAATGTCGATGATGTTGGTGATGATGGTGGTGATAATGGTGGTGATGATTATGATGTTGCTAATGATTATGATGTTTAATGATGATGATTCATTGATGATGATGATTGATGATGATGATTGATGATGATTGATCATTGATGATGATGATGATGATGATGATTAATGATGATTGATGATGATGATGATGCTCATGATTATGATGATCATTCATTGATGATGATGATTGATGATGATGATTGATGATGATTGATCATTGATGATGATGATGATGATACAAAAGATTTATATCCATGCCATAAAATTGTTTTACTTTCCAGACACAGACGAGTGCAAAGGAGACCCATGCGGGGAAAAGGGGAAATGCACCAACACACAAGGATCCTACACATGTGACTGTAATGCAGGGTACGAGTTCCGTGAAACAACATGCGTTGGTAAGTAAAGCAGAACAGACATCACGCGTATAGGTGTAACTGGATTCAAGATATATTAATAATAATAACAATAATAAGGTCGATGATGTTGGTGATGATGGTGGTGATAATGGTGGTGATGATTATGATGTTGCTAATGATTATGATGTTTAATGATCATTCATGATGATGATGATTGATGATGAGATTATATGATGATTGATGATGATGATGATGCTCATGATTATGATGATCATTCATTGATGATGATGATTGATGATGATGATTGATGATGATGATTGATGATGATTGATCATGATGATGATGATGATGATACAAAAGATTTATATCCATGCCATAAAATTGTATTACTTTCCAGACACAGACGAGTGCAAAGGAGACCCATGCGGGGAAAAGGGGAAATGCACCAACACACAAGGATCCTACACATGTGACTGTAATGCAGGGTACGAGTTCCGCGAAAACATGCGTTGGTAAGTAAAGCAGAACAGACATCACGCGTATAGGTGTAACTGGATTCAAGATATATTAATAATAATAATAATATAATGTCGATGATGTAGATGATGGTGGTGATAATGGTGGTGATGATTATGATGTTGCTAATGATTATGATGTTTAATGATGATCATTCATTGATGATGATTGATGATGATGATGATGCTCATGATTATGATGATCATTCATGATGATGATGATTGATGATGATGATTGATGATGATGATTGATGATGATGGATCATTGATGATGATGATGATGATACAAAAGATTTATATCCATGCCATAAAATTGTTTTACTTTCCAGACACTGACGAGTGCACAGGAGACCCATGCGGGGAAAAGGGGAAGTGCACCAACACACAAGGATCCTACACATGTGACTGTAATGCAGGGTACGAGTTCCGCGATACAACATGCGTTGGTAAGTAAAGCAGAACAGACATCACGCGTATAGGTGTAACTGGATTCAAGTTATATTAATAATAATAATAATAATAATGTCGTTGATGTTGATGATGGTGGTGATAATGGTGGTGATGATTATGACGTTGCTATGATTATGATGTTTAATGATGATAATTCATTGATGATGATGATTAACGATGATTGATGATGATGATGATGCTCATGATTATGATGATCATTCATGATGATGATGATTGATGATGATGATGATGATGATTGATCATTGATGATGATGATGATGATACAAAAGATTTATATACGTGCCATAAAATTGTTTTGCTTTCCAGACACAGACGAGTGCAAAGGAGACCCATGCGGGGAAAAGGGAAATGCACCAACACACAAGATCCTACACATGTGACTGTAATGCAGGGTACGAGTTCCGTGAAACAACATGCGTTGGTAAGTAAGCAGAACAGACATCACGCGTATAAGTGTAACTGGATTCAAGTTTATTTATAATAATAATAATAATAATAATGTCGATGATGTTGGTGATGATGGTGGTGATAATGGCGGTGATGATTATGATGTTGCTAATGATTATGATGTTTAATGATGATGATTCATTGATGATGATGATTGATGATGATGATTGATGATGATGATTGATGATGATGATTGATGATGATTGATCATTGATGATGATGATGATGATGATGATTAATGATGATTGATGATGATGATGATGCTCATGATTATGATGATCATTCATTGATGATGATGATTGATGATGATGATTGATGATGATTGATCATTGATGATGATGATGATGATACAAAAGATTTATATACGTGCCATAAAATTGTTTTGCTTTCCAGACACAGACGAGTGCAAAGGAGACCCATGCGGGGAAAAGGGGAAATGCACCAACACACAAGGATCCTACACATGTGACTGTAATGCAGGGTACGAGTTCCGTGAAACAACATGCGTTGGTAAGTAAAGCAGAACAGACATCACGCGTATAGGTGTAACTGGATTCAAGTTATATTAATAATAATAATAATAATAATAATGTCGATGATGTTGGTGATGATGGTGGTGATAATGGCGGTGATGATTATGATGTTGCTAATGATTATGATGTTTAATGATGATCATTCATTGATGATGATGATTGATGATGATGATGATGCTCATGATTATGATGATCATCATTGATGATGATGATGATGATGATGATTGATGATGATGATTGATGATGATTGATCATTGATATGATGATGATGATAGAAAATTTATATCCATGCCATAAAATTGTTTTACTTTCCAGACACAGACGAGTGCACGGAGACCCATGCGGGGAAAAGGGGAAGTGCACCAACACACAAGGATCCTACACATGTGACTGTAATGCAGGGTACGAGTTCCGCGATACAACATGCGTTGGTAAGTAAAGCAGAACAGACATCACGCGTATAGGTGTAACTGGATTCAAGTTATATTAATAATAATAATAATAATAATGTCGTTGATGTTGATGATGGTGGTGATAATGGTGGTGATGATTATGACGTTGCTAATGATTATGATGTTTAATGATGATAATTCATTGATGATGATGATTAACGATGATTGATGATGATGATGATGCTCATGATTATGATGATCATTCATTGATGATGATGATTGATGATGATGATTGATGATGATTGATCATTGATGATGATGATGATGATACAAAAGATTTTATACGTGCCGTAAAATTGTTTTGCTTTCCAGACACAGACGAGTGCAAAGGAGACCCATGCGGGGAAAGGGGGAAAGCACCAACACACAAGGATCCTACACATGTGACTGTAATGCAGGGTACGAGTTCCGTGAAACAACATGCGTTGGTAAGTAAAGCAGAAGAGACATCACGCGTATAGGTGTAACTGGATTCAAGTTATATTAATAATAATAATAATAATAATGTCGATGATGTTGGTGATGATGGTGGTCATAATGGTGGTGATGATTATGATGTTGCTAATGATTATGATGTTTAATGATGATCATTCATTGATGATGATGATTGATGATGATGATTAATGATGATTGATGATGATGATGATGCTCATGATTATGATGATCATTCATTGATGATGATGATTGATGATGATGATTGATGATGATGATTGATGATGATTGATCATTGATGATGATGATGATGATGATGATGATTGATCATTGATGTTGATGATGGTGGTGATAATGGTGGTGATGATTATGATGTTGCTAATGATTATGATGTTTAATGATGATAATTCATTGATGATGATGATGATGATGATGATTAATGATGATTGATGATGATGATGATGCTCATGATTATGATGATCGTTCATTGACGATGATGATTGATGATGATGATTGATGATGATGATTGATGATGATGATTGATGATGATGATTGATGATGATTGATCATTGATGATGATGATGATGACACAAAAGATTTATATCCATGCCATAAAATTGTTTTACTTTCCGACACACAGACGAGTGCAAAGGAGACCCATGCGGGGAAAAGGGGAAATGCACCAACACACAGGGATCCTACACATGTGACTGTAACGCAGGGTACGAGTTCCGCGAAACAACATGCGTTGGTAAGTAAAGCAGAACAGACATCACGCGTATAGGTGTAACTGGATTCAAGTTATATTAATAATAATAATAATAATAATAATAATGTCGATGATGTTGGTGATGATGGTGGTCATAATGGTGGTGATGATTATGATGTTGCTAATGATTATGATGTTTAATGATGATCATTCATTGATGATGATGATTGATGATTAACATTAATGATGATTGATGATGATGATGATGCTCATGATTATGATGATCATTCATTGATGATGATGATTGATGATGATGATTGATGATGATGATTGATGATGATTGATCATTGATGATGATGATGATGATGATGATTAATGATGATTGATGATGATGATGATGCTCATGATTATGATGATCATTCATTGATGATGATGATTGATGATGATGAATGATGATGATTGATCATTGATGATGATGATGATGATACAAAAGATTTATATCCATGCCATAAAATTGTTTTACTTTCCAGACACAGACGAGTGCAAAGGAGACCCATGCGGGGAAAAGGGGAAATGCACCAACACACAAGGATCCTACACATGTGACTGTAATGCAGGGTACGAGTTCCGCGAAACAACTTGCGTTGGTAAGTAAAGCAGAACAGACATCACGCGTTAGGTGTAAACTGGATTCAAGTTATATTAATAATAATAATAATAATAATGTCGTTGATGTTGATGATGGTGGTGATAATGTGGTGATGATTATGACGTTGCTAATGATTATGATGTTAATGATGATATTCATTGATGATGATGATCAACGATGATTGATGATGAGATGATGCTCATGATTATGATGATCATTCATTGATGATGATGATTGATGATGATGATTGATGATGATTGATCATTGATGATGATGATGATGATACAAAAGACTTATATCGTGCCATAAAATTGTTTGCTTTCCAGACACAGACGAGTGCAAAGGAGACCCATGCGGGAAAAGGGAAATGCACCAACACACAAGGATCCTACACATGTGACTGTAATGCAGGGTACGAGTTCCGTGAAACAACATGTGTTGGTAAGTAAAGCAGAACAGACATCACGCGTATAGGTGTAACTGGATTCAAGTTATATTAATAATAATAATAATCATAATAATGTCGATGATGTTGGTGATGATGGTGGTCATAATGGTGGTGATGATTATGATGTTGCTAATGATTATGATATTTAATGATGATCATTCATTGATGATGATGATTGATGATGATGATTAATGATGATTGATGATGATGATGATGCTCATGATTATGATGATCATTCATTGATGATGATGATTGATGATGATGATTGATGATGATTGATGATGATTGATCATTGATGATGATGATATGATGATGATTAATGATGATTGATGATGATGATGATGCTCATGATTATGATGATCATTCATTGATGATGATGATTGATGAAGATGATTGATGATGATTGATCATTGATGATGATGATGATCAAAAGATTTATATCCATGCCATAAAATTGTTTTACTTTCCAGAACACAGACGAGTGCAAAGGAGACCCATGCGGGGAAAAGGGGAATGCACCAACACACAAGGATCCTACACATGTGACTGTAATGCAGGTACGAGTTCCGTGAAACAACATGCGTTGGTAAGTAAGCAGAACAGACATCACGCGTATAGGTGTAACTGGATTCAGTTATATAAGTAATAATAATAATATAATTTCGATGATGTTGGTGATGATGGCGGTGAAATGTGGTGATGATTATGATGTTGCTAGATTATGATGTTTAATGATGATATTCATTGATGATGATGATGATGATGATGATTAATGATGATTGATGATGATATGATGCTCATGATTATGATGATCATTCATTGATGATGATGATTGATGATGATGATTGATGTGATGATTGATGATGATGATTGAGTGATGATTGATCATTGATGATGATGAGGATGACACAAAAGATTTATATCCATGCCATAAATTGTTTTACTTTCCAGACACAGACGAGTGCAAAGGAGACCCATGCGGGGAAAAGGGGAAATGCACCAACACACAAGATCCTACACATGTGACTGTAATGCAGGGTACGAGTTCCGTGAAACAACATTGTTGTAAGTAAAGCAGAACAGACATCACGCGTATAGGTGTAACTGGATTCAGATATATTAATAATAATAATAATAATAATTTGTCGATGATGTAGATGATGGGTGGTAATTGTGGTGATGATTATGATGTTGCTAATATTATGATGTTAATGATGATCATTCATTGATGATGATGATTGATGATGATGATGATTCTCATGATTATGATGATCATTCATTGATGATGATGATTGATGATGATGATTGATGATATGATCATTGATGATGATGATGATGATACAAAAGATTTATATACGTGCCATAAAATTGTTTTTTTCCAGACACAGACGAGTGCAAAGGAGACCCATGCGGGGAAAAGGGAAATGCACCAACACACAAGGATCCTACACATGTGACTGTAATGCAGGGTACGAGTTCCGTGAAACAACATGCGTTGGTAAGTAAAGCAGAACAGACATCACGCGTATAGGTGTAACTGGATTCAAGTTATATTAATAATAATAATAATAATAATGTCGATGATGTTGGTGATGATGGTGGTCATAATGGTGGTGATGATTATGATGTTGCTAATGATTATGATATTTAATGATGATCATTCATTGATGATGATGATTGATGATGATGATTAATGATGATTGATGATGATGATGCTCATGATTATGATGATCATTCATTGATGATGATGATTGATGATGATGATTGATGATGATTGATGATGATTGATCATTGATGATGATGATTGATGATTAACATTAATGATGATTAATGATGATGATGATGCTCATGATTATGATGATCATTCATTGATGATGATGATTGATGATGATGATTGATGATGATTGATCATTGATGATGATGATGATGATACAAAAGATTTATATCCATGCCATAAAATTGTTTTACTTTCCAGACACAGACGAGTGCAAAGGAGACCCATGCGGGGAAAATGGGGAAATGCACCAACACACAGGATCCTACACATGTGACTGTAATGCAGGGTACGAGTTCCGCGAAACAACATGCGTTGGTAAGTTAAGCAGAACAGACATCACGCGTATAGGTGTAACTGGATTCAAGTTATATTGTAATAATAATAATAATAATGTCGATGATTTTGGTGATGATGGTGGTGATAATGGTGGTGATGATTGATGTTGCTAATGATTATGTTTAATGATGATCATTCATTGATGATGATGATTGATGATGATGATTAATGATGATTGATGATGATGATGATGCTCATGATTATGATGATCATTCATTGATGATGATGATTGATGATGATGATTGATGATGATGATTGATGATGATTGATCATTGATGATGATGATGATGATGATGATTAATGATGATTGATGATGATGATGATGCTCATGATTATGATGATCATTCATTGATGATGATGATTGATGATGATTGATCATTGATGCTGATGATGATGATACAAAAGATTTATATACGTGCCATAAAATTGTTTTACTTTCCAGACACAGACGAGTGCAAAGGAGACCCATGCGGGGAAAAGGGGAAATGCACCAACACACAAGGATCCTACACATGTGACTGTAATGCAGGGTACGAGTTCCGCGAAACAACATGCGTTGGTAAGTAAAGCAGAACAGACATCACGCGTATAGGTGTAACTGGATTCAAGTTATATCAGTAATAATAATAATAATAATGTCGATGATGTTGGTGATGATTATGATGTTGCTAATGATTATGATGTTTAATGATGATCATTCATTGATGATGATGATTGATGATGATGATTAATGATGATTGATGATGAGGATGATGCTCATGATTATGATGATCATTCATTGATGATGATGATTGATGATGATGATTGATGATGATGATTGATGATGATTGATCATTGATGATGATGATGATGATACAAAAGATTTATATCCATGCCATAAAATTGTTTTACTTTCCAGACACAGACGAGTGCAAAGGAGACCCATGCGGGGAAAAGGGGAAGTGCACCAACACACAAGGATCCTACACATGTGACTGTAATGCAGGGTACGAGTTCCGCGAAACAACATGCGTTGGTAAGTAAAGGAGAACAGACATCACGCGTATAGGTGTAACTGGATTCAAGATATATTAATAATAATAATAATAATAATGTCGATGATGTTGATGTTGGTGGTGATAATGGTGGTGATGATTATGACGTTGCTAATGATTATGATGTTTAATGATGATCATTCATTGATGATGATGATTGATGATGATGATCAATGATGATGAAAATAATGGCAACGAAAAAAGCGCACGAGCAATTGGCTGATAGGTGGGAGGAGAAACCTCTGCATGGCAAATATGTGGCCCGCAGCAAACAAGCTGATGTTGACCAGAAGCAAACCCATCAGTGGCTACGGAGCTCAGTGTTAAAAGCAGAGAGCGAAAGTTTCATCCTGGCTGCTCAAGATCAAAGCCTATTAACCGGAACTACCAGGCCAATGTAATGAAAAATGGAGCAGACCCAAAATGCCGATTCTGCAATGACATGATTGAAACAGTGGACCACCTAATCTCTGGATGTAAAGTCTTAGCACCAGTGGAGTATAAATTAAGACAAGACAGAGTTGGCCAATATCTACATTGGCTAATAAGTCGGCATTACAATATCAAAACTGCCAACAAGTGGTATAATCACCTCCCTGAGGCTGTAACTGAAGGAGAAAATGTAACCATTCTGTGGGACTTTCCAGTACATACAGACCGAACCATGAAGGCCAATAAACCAGATATTTTTGTGAAAGACCAAAACAATAAAGTTTGCTTATTGATCGACATGAGCATCCCCTGTGATCATAATATCTCAGCGAAAGAGTTTGACAAGCTCAGAAAATATAAAGACCTACTCATTGAAATTGAGAAAATGTGGCATCTCAAGGCGGTTACAATACCAATGATCGTAGGAGCACTAGGAATGATCAAGAAGGGAACCGAAAATTATATGCGAATGATCCCTGGCTTACCATCCCTGCAAGAAGTGCAAAAGATTGTCTTAGCTGGTACATCACACGTATTGAGAAGAGTATTGTCGATGTGAGAACTGTTGCTGCTCATATATTTTAATTTAACTTAAAAAAATAAAAAATGAACGAACTATTGAGTTTGGTTTAATGGCCTACCAATGTATACTATGAGTTTCTTACCCTAGGAGTCGGGAAGACACTCGGCAAGAAATGGAAGATAATTTGAAAGAAGAAAAAAAAAAGTAATAATAATAATAATATAATGTCGATGATGTTGATGTTGGTGGTGATAATGGTGGTGATGATTATGACGTTGCTAATGATTATGATGTTTAATGATGATCATTCATGATGATGATGATTGATGATGATGATCAATGATGATGAAAATAATGGCAACGAAAAAAGCGCACGAGCAATTGGCTGATAGGTGGGAGGAGAAACCTCTGCATGGCAAATATGTGGCCCGCAGCAAACAAGCTGATGTTGACCAGAAGCAAACCCATCAGTGGCTACGGAGCTCAGTGTTAAAAGCAGAGAGCGAAAGTTTCATCCTGGCTGCTCAAGATCAAAGCCTATTAACCCGGAACTACCAGGCCAATGTAATGAAAAATGGAGCAGACCCAAAATGCCGATTCTGCAATGACATGATTGAAACAGTGGACCACCTAATCTCTGGATGTAAAGTCTTAGCACCAGTGGAGTATAAATTAAGACAAGACAGAGTTGGCCAATATCTACATTGGCTAATAAGTCGGCATTACAATATCAAAACTGCCAACAAGTGGTATAATCACCTCCCTGAGGCTGTAACTGAAGGAGAAAATGTAACCATTCTGTGGGACTTCCAGTACATACAGACCGAACCATGAGGCCAATAAACCAGATATTTTTGTGAAAGACCAAAACAATAAAGTTTGCTTATTGATCGACATGAGCATCCCCTGTGATCATAATATCTCAGCGAAAGAGTTTGACAAGCTCAGAAAATATAAAGACCTACTCATTGAAATTGAGAAAATGTGGCATCTCAAGGCGGTTACAATACCAATGATCGTAGGAGCACTAGGAATGATCAAGAAGGGAACCGAAAATTATATGCGAATGATCCCTGGCTTACCATCCCTGCAAGAAGTGCAAAAGATTGTCTTAGCTGGTACATCACACGTATTGAGAAGAGTATTGTCGATGTGAGAACTGTTGCTGCTCATATATTTTAATTTAACTTAAAAAAAATAAAAAATGAACGAACTATTGAGTTTGGTTTAATGGCCTACCAATGTATACTATGAGTTTCTTACCCTAGGAGTCGGGAAGACACTCGGCAAGAAATGGAAGATAATTTGAAAGAAGAAAAAAAAAAGTAATAATAATAATAATATTAATAATAATATAATAATAATAATGTCGATGATGTGATGATAATGGTGGTGATGATTATGATGTTGCTAATGATTATGATGATTAATGATGATTCTTCATTGATGATGATGATTAATGATGATTGATGATTAATGATGATGATGATGATAATGATGATACATAAGATTTATATCCATGCCATAAAATTGTTTTACTTTCCAGACACAGACGAGTGCACAGGAGACCCATGCGGGGGAAAGGGGAAATGCACCAACACACAAGGATCCTACAAATGTGACTGTAATGCAGGGTACGAGTTCCGCGATACAACATGCGTTGGTAAGTAAAGCAGAACAGACATCACGCGTATAGGTGTAACTGGATTCAAGTTATATTAATAATAATAATAATAATAATAATGTCGATGATGTTGATGATGGTGGTGATAATGGTGGTGATGATTATGACGTTGCTAATGATCATGATGTTTAATGATGATCATTCATTGATGATGATGATTGATGATGATGATTAATGATGATTGATGATGATGATGATGCTCATGATTATCATTCATTGATGATGATGATTGATGATGATGATTGATGATGATTGATCATTGATGATGATGATGATGATACAAAAGATTTATATCCATGCCATAATATTGTTTTACTTTCCAGACACAGACGAGTGCAAAGGAGACCCATGCGGGGAAAAGGGGAAATGCACCAACACACAAGGATCCTACACATGTGACTGTAATGCAGGGTACGAGTTCCGCGAAAGAACATGCGTTGGTAAGTAAAGCAGAACAGACATCACGCGTATAGGTGTAACTGGATTCAAGTTATATTAGTAATAATAATAATGATAATAATGTCGATGATGTTGGTGATGATGGTGGTGATAATGGTGGTGATGATTATGATGTTGCTAATGATTATGATGTTTAATGATGATCATTCATTGATGATGATGATTGATGATGATGATTAATGATGATTGATGATGATGATGATGCTCATGATTATGATGATCATTCATTGATGATGATGATTGATGATGATGATTGATGATGATGATTGATGATGATTGATCATTGATGATGATGATGATGATACAAAAGATTTATATCCATGCCATAAAATTGTTTTACTTTCCAGACACAGACGAGTGCACAGGAGACCCATGCGGGGAAAACGGGAAATGCACCAACACACAAGGATCCTACACATGTGACTGTAATGCAGGGTACGAGTTCCGCGAAACAACATGCGTTGGTAAGTAAAGCAGAACAGACATCACGCGTATAGGCGTAACTGGATTCAAGTTATATTAATAATAATAATAATAATAATGTCGATGATGTTGATGATGATGGTGGTGATAATGTTGGTGATGATAATGATGTTGCTAATGATTATGATGATTAATGATGATCATTCATTGATGATGATGATTGATGATGATGATTAATGATGATTGATGATGAGGATGATGCTCATGATTATGATGATTATTCATTGATGATGATGATTGATGATGATGATTAATAATAATAATAATAATAATAATCATAATAATATTAATAATAATAATAATAATATTATTGCCAAATATCTCGAAATAACGAATGACTGGATGCTAAAGCTTGTGGAAAATCACGAGAGACGAAAGAAGCTTCGTTCTATCATAAAGGAAAGTAAAAAATTTGCTATTGATCTCGTGCAGGATACCCAAACTGAACAACCCGAGGGAAGTACGGCAACTATTGTTGCAAAGAAGGTGAAAATAATGGCAACGAAAAAAGCGCACGAGCAATTGGCTGATAGGTGGGAGGAGAAACCTCTGCACGGCAAATATGTGGCCCGTAGCAAACAAGCTGATGTTGACCAGAAGCAAACCGATCAGTGGCTACGGAGCTCAGGGCTAAAAGCAGAGAGCAAAGGTTTCATCCTGGCTGCTCAAGATCAAAGCCTATTAACCCGGAACTACCAGGCCAATGTAATGAAAAATGGAGCAGACCCAAAATGCCGATTCTGCAATGACATGATTGAAACAGTGGACCACCTAATCTCTGGATGTAAAGTCTTAGCACCAGTGGAGTATAAATTAAGACAAGACAGAGTTGGCCAATATCTACATTGGCTAATAAGTCGGCATTACAATATCAAAACTGCCAACAAGTGGTATAATCACCTCCCTGAGGCTGTAACTGAAGGAGAAAATGTAACCATTCTGTGGGACTTTCCAGTACATACAGACCGAACCATGAAGGCCAATAAACCAGATATTTTTGTGAAAGACCAAAACATAAAGTTTGCTATTGATCGACATGAGCATCCCCTGTGATCATAATATCTCAGCGAAAGAGTTTGACAAGCTCAGAAAATATAAAGACCTACTCATTGAATTGAGAAAATGTGGCATCTCAAGGCGGTTACAATACCAATGATCGTAGGAGCACTAGGAATGATCAAGAAGGGAACCGAAAATTATATGCGAATGATCCCTGGCTTACCATCCCTGCAAGAAGTGCAAAAGATTGTCTTAGCTGGTACATCACACGTATTGAGAAGAGTATTGTCGATGTGAGAACTGTTGCTGTTCATGTATTTTAATTTAACTTAAAAAAAATAAAAAATGAACGAACTATTGAGTTTGGTTTAATGGCCTACCAATGTATACTATGAGTTTCTTACCCTAGGAGTCGGGAAGACACTCGGCAAGAAATGGAAGCTAATTTGAAAGAAGAAAAAAAAAAGTAATAATAATAATAATATTAATAATAATAATAATAATAATAATGTCGATGATGTTGATGATAATGGTGGTGATGATTATGATGTTGCTAATGATTATGATGATTAATGATGATTCTTCATTGATGATGATGATTAATGATGATTGATGATTAATGATGATGATGATGATAATGATGATACATAAGATTTATATCCATGCCATAAAATTGTTTTACTTTCCAGACACAGACGAGTGCACAGGAGACCCATGCGGGGGAAAGGGGAAATGCACCAACACACAAGGATCCTACAAATGTGACTGTAATGCAGGGTACGAGTTCCGCGATACAACATGCGTTGGTAAGTAAAGCAGAACAGACATCACGCGTATAGGTGTAACTGGATTCAAGTTATATTAATAATAATAATAATAATAATAATAATAATAATAATAATAATAATAATAAAAAGTCTTTTGATAGCCTACCACATTGCTGGATTAGGAAATGCCTGGAAATGTATAAGATAGCACCTACTCTGTGAAACCTTTTCACTGTAAGTATGAGATCATGGAGAACCACACTAACTCTGAACAGTGACAATGAATCCCTAAATGCTGGTGATGTAAAAATTACGTGTGGCATTTTCCAGGGTGACTCACTGTCACCACTCCTCTTTTGTTTA
>NC_043006.1:4098792-4106292 GCF_006345805.1 Octopus sinensis | reverse complement strand
CGAATGGAAAGGCAGATACAGCTTGGCAACAGTGACATTGCAACTCATTTCGACAACCGAGTGAACTGGAGCAACACGAAATAGAATGTGTTGCTGAAGAATACAACACACAGCCCAGACTGGGAATCAAACTCACTCTCTCGTGATTGCCCCTAACCATTGAGCCATGCATATACATATACCCACACATACACACACGTATATGTACTTTTTTCTCCAAGGGGAGGCAATACGAGCAACAACCACAGGAACATCACAACATTCAAGGATAGACCAAACACATACAAATCTTATATAGTAATTTATATCAATACAGTCCGTGTAATATATAAGTATCATATAGAAATAAATATAAATTTTGCATATAACACGCTCAAAACCGTTAGAATAAGAGGAATGAATATAATGATAATAAAATAAAAATATGGCATATCAAAAGACGAGTAAAATTCCGGCGAATAGTACATAGAATATAATACATATAGAAGCTTACAAAAATATGGGCCGTTTCGGGGACGTGTCAATTAATATTAGACATATCAGTACTTGAAATAGTACTTAAAATTGTATGTATGTATAGTTTCAGTGGTTCAAGTGCTACCACTGGTCTAAGGGCAGCAAAGCTACAACTTCAAATTCTCACAAACATTTAACTTAGACATTGCACCTAATTAGATTACTATATCCATATTTTTATATATATACTGATATGTATGTATAGGTTACATCTCCAATCTGGTATGCTCCTTTTGTCTGGAATACTGATCTACTGGAAGCTGTCCACAGATGTACAACCACAAAAATAGCCTCTCTCTATCACTTATTATTCCTTAACAATATATTGCTTCTCCATGCATTGACACACCACACACACACACCACACACACACACACACACACGCACACACACACACACCACACAACGTTTTTATTTATAGCAACTCACTTGATAGAATCCCACAAGATTATCCCTCATCTTTCAATAACAACTTTGACCACTTCTGCAATTTAATATCTTTTACTACTCTCAGACATGCTTATAAAGTATAAAAAATTTTTTTTTTAAAACCACCCATCCCAGTTTCCATGATATCAGAAACAATATTTTTATGCTCAGAATTGTCAAGGCATGGAATAAACTATCTACATTGGTTGTTAGCTGTATCCTTCAAAAAAAAAACCCACACTTTCTGTAATTCAGAAAAACTACATCCGAGGTTCCTATGCACCCTTTCCTTTTTATGGTTCTTTTACAGCTCCCTTTTATGTCTTTATGAGTTTTATTCTGTGTTATACTATGACATGCACTTTAGGTGACCATTGGTGTCTTTCTTTACATGATTTGTGCTTCCTGTCCTTTCATAGAAGTGGACAGAGCAATATCGAGGGAAACCAGTACAAATACCGTTTCATGGTAGATGGAAGAGTCTTTCTTATGAAACATGAAATGTCTGTCTTTAGTTAAAAAAAAAAAATCAGTTGAGATAATCTTCCAGTTTATTACTGGTATCTGTGATATCAATTATGAATTGAAGAGAACACTGACAAGATTTCAAACTTGGAGACGCACAGGTAAATAAGAGAAACCATCTACACTAACCAACTGCAGAGATTAGACCATAAGATGGGGTATAAAGTAATTGGACAGGTGAAGAGCTATAACCCTCAGAAATAATTGTGTAGATTCTAAATATGTCAGACAGGGATTTTAGTTTTCTATATTTCCTGGAAAAGCTCATGAAATTCTACACTGATGCTATAATGATGAAGGAGGAGATTTAAATGATGGTGAGAGAAGAACAGGATGCTTGAAATGAAGCATGGATCTTCATTTGTGTCATGTGTCTGGTGAAACAGCAACATGAGATCAGCTATTGGCTGCGAAAAGGCTTAGAAAGACTGTTCAGTTCATGCATAAGCTCAAGGAAAACATTGAAAATCCATTGACGTTAATCACTGAATCTATTACAAATTGTAATTATTTGTAATTAGATATCTGCGACAACTTTAAAACGACACCAATCACAGCTAAATATGTGCAAATATTCTGAAAGTAGGGATCAGAATTTTGAGCCTAAATGAGGCAGCAGCAGTATCAGGGCTTCTTACATTAGTTTGTAGCCATTACAATATGTAAGAAGGTGTGAGTGGTTCATACACAACTGTATTATTACACCTGTACAAACAACACACTATCGACTTCACCTTGAGGAAAACACCTACCCTCACTAAACTGGCAGACATTCACCTACCACTGAAATACATGTATGATGGTCATCAAGAAATTAAAGGATGTTTTTTCTGCATTTCACCATTTCTCAGCTGTCTTCCCTCCAAAATTAAAAGCCACATTTTCTGGTCTCTTACCAAGAGTATCTCTAGAATCATTCCATACTAGTGCTTCTTAAACTTTTCAATTATGGCCCCTTTTTCATTTACTAATAGTTTTTCAATGCCCCCTTTTCTTGCTATCATTCAATATCCCTGGTTTTTAATGTTCTCTCACAGGGGTCAGATTAATTTACCTTTCGGTCCTAGTCTTGACATGGGTGACTACCACTCCACAATAAGTGAACGTTTGATGCATCACCGCTTCACTTTAGTTTCTGATCCAAACTCAACTACACATTGAGTTTTATATATATTTGTACCACCACAGCCGCCTTATAAAATTTTCCACAATCCCTACCCAAGGCTAGTACTACTCTCTTAGAGAAGCCCTGTTTTATAATTCTTGCTGATAGTGTCCTATTTGCTGATTCTAACTTCCAATATTTCAATTACGAAGTAAAAACGTCATAAACAACCATCATCTTTGTCCCTTTGGCTATCTTTCTCTATTCAATGAGCCCCAGTACAGTTCCATAAAGCTGGTTCAAGCAGGGGTCTCATTCCTACGTGACTCCCCCAGTGTTTTGGAATAGTGTAGCCCTTGACGTCGCCGGTAAAACCTTTTAACTGTGTATGGCAAGAGAATTTCTTGACAAAGTCACTAATTTATCTATCGGATCCATCTGTCCCCCATCTCTTGGACTGACAAATTTCCTGCCAGAATACTCCACTGCACAGTGTGTGAGGATGGCTTTCTCTCTCTCACTCACATTCCATCAATTCTGGCATGCCTCATTGTCTGGTTGAATATTTATAAAATAAATGATGAGGATTAGAGGAAAGAGGTGAAGAAAGAAATGAAATATTATGGACAAATATATCTGGTTATTTAATATTATGTATCAAATAATAAACAAACATTCAACATTGAAGAAGCAATATCATTGTCAAGATTCTTAACTTTGGTTTACTCGATCAGCTGCCGTAAATGAGCAGATCTATGATCTAAAAGGTAATACGACTGTGATAATCACAACTATTATCTATGTACAAGGGTTAGGTAAACTTACTTTTTCGGGCTGTGTTTTCATAAGACGTTTCACATCTTCAAAGTCCCCATTCCGAATGTTGCTCATAATCTTATTTACATCCATATCTTTTGAATAAAAAGGAAAGTAAGATAGTTTTTAAAAACTTATAAAATGAGAACTTATAAAATGAGATAAAGAGCAATTTGAAATTACATGAATATTAGAAACTTCAGCTTATCTCAACAATTATTTAGAGCTGAATGTTCTTCTTGACACTAATAAACCTAACAACTATCATTTTATTGCATCTTTTGGTTTGCTACATTGATCTGCTCACCAGTCTCACTGGTCACACATACACACACACACACACACACAAGTGTGTGTGTGTGTTTACATTTGTTGTCTCTGACAATTTCTTAGCTTTCGGCGATTAGATTGTTATCATTTCTCCCGTTGATGAATAGACCATTGGAATAAGAGATCTCCTACTTGAGCAACAGGTAAGGGTTAAGGACATGAAGGGGATCCAGAAATAATCAAATACATATTCATCTAACCCATGCTAGCCTGGAAAACAGACGTAAAAATGGCTAACATACATGCATATACAAACATATGTACATCTATGTATATGTATACATGTGTGTGTGTGTGTGGCGTAGTGGTTAAGGTGTTGCACTCACAGTGGCTAGATTGTGGGTTCAATTCCCATACTAAGCAGTACCTTTTATTCTTGAGCAAAACACCTCATTTCACTTTGCTGTAGTCCACTCAGCTGTAAATGGATCACCCTCCAAGAGACTTGTCTTATGATTAGGGGGGGGAACACTCACTGGTCTGCTTGAAAGATGAAATGAGGCAAAGCACATTGTGACCAGCGATGTGCAACAGCATTTGATAGTCTGGTCAACACAGACGTCTATATACCCGCATACCCGCACGTCTATATACGCACACAATAAACGGTTCATACACACGTCTATATACGCACAAGAAAAAACAGGGCTAAAGGCAAAATACAGGAAAATGTGTCAAAAAAATATGTAAAGAGGCAATGAGTAAAACACGTCTATATACGCACACACAAACACGACTATATACACCCGTATCTGCACACATCCACACGCGCGCGCACCAAAGATTCCATATACACGTCTATATACGCACAGGGAAATTGCAGGTTGGAATGTAGAATAGAGAAAAATTTCAGGCTGACTTAACAGAGACTCTACTCTGTGTTACCTCCATCTCTGTTACCGCCAGAAAGTTCCCTTGTAAGTTTCATAAAGGAAAACATTATTTTCCTAATTGGATCACGCAAATTTACGATAATTAATATCGTATCATTAATTTATAGACACACAGACAGATGAAAGGATGTTCATTGAAGCGTTAAATGGCCCCAAATGACATTAAAATGCCTTACCTCAGTTTAGTTTTAAACCGTAGCAACGTATCCGGGGTCCCAATTAATTTCAAATTTTCTGTTCGATGGCAAGTAAGCGGAGATAACTCTCGATATATAGGCCTTGAAGCAGGCTAGCCATATGCTAGAAATAGCAGCCAAAGCTAACAAAACTATGATAAAATTAGTCCAACACTGGTTGTAATTTTTATTCTTGTTTTCGGTGTGTCTAATTTTTTTTTAAATTAAAAAAAAAACCATACTGTATTAAAATAACAAATCAAATAAAATAAGAATGATTTAAACAAACTCAGAATAATTTCTTTGTCCAACTGCAAACATAGAAACTAGTTGTGTGAAATGGACAGAGTCGAATGTGTGTGATATAAATGAGCAAATTCGCATGCATTAATATTTGTCATGGAGTCCACACACAAGCCTTATGCTATGTCTCCTCACTTAGCCATTCCTAAATATAGTGGTCACTTCCCACAAAAACGGGTTGATCTCTTGCCATTTTCACAAAGGCTCACCCAACTTTGACTCGTGATCTTGTTTCTTCTTAATCTCCAACATAAACCCTGTACTAACCACTTCGACAAATCCTTCTCTCTACAATATCCTCTCTGCTCATGGTTACTCAACCGTTGTCAACTCAACTTGCAGTTAAGTTGACATTCGATGGCAACGTTATCGCAACCGTCGGAGAGAGCGCGAAAGCTATGCACTCGTAACCATCTCCGTTCGAAACAGTTAAAAATAAAAATAAAACCGAAACAGCAATATTGCAGAAAGACTTAGGTTTCAACAGATTTGTATAAATGTTTACAAATTTACAGCAAAAAAATGCTTCTCTTTGCAAACATTAATTTATAAAACTCATTTACAAGAATGATAAAAAGTCAATTCTGTCACCAAATGAAAACAAAACACACAAAAAACCCCGAACCCTAACACTAAATCTAAACCCCAATTCCTAAGCCTAACACTAACTTTAACCGAACCCTAACCCTATCCCTAAACCCTAAACTCTAACAGTAACATTAACCTTAACACTAACCCAACCCAAACCCTAACCCTAAAACCTAAACACTAAAGCTAACCCTAAAGCTAACACTAACCCTAAACATAACCCTAACCCTAACCCTAACCCTAAGACTAAACCTAACCCAAAACCTAACCCTACACTAACCCTAAGCCAAACCCTAAACCTAAACCTTAAAACTAACCCTAAAACTAACACTAACCCTAAAACTAACCCAAAACCTAACCCTAACCCTAAAACAGACCCTAAACCTAATCCAAAACCTAACCCTAACACTAAACCTAAGCCTAAACATAACCCTAAAACTAACCTAAACTCTAAACCTAACCCTAAAACTAACCTTAACTCTAAACCTACCCTAAAACTAATCCTAACCCTAAACCTAACCCTAACCCCAACCCTAAAACCTAAACACTAAAGCTAACCCTAAAGCTAACCTTAACCCTAAACATAACCCTAACCCTAACCCTAACCCTAAGACTAAACCTAACCCAAAACCTAACCCTACACTAACCCTAAGCCAAACCCTAAACCTAAACCTTAAAACTAACACTAAAACTAACACTAACCCTAAAACTAACCCAAAACCTAACCCTAACCCTAAAACAGACCCTAAACATAACCCTAAACCTAACCTAAACTCTAAACCTAACCCTAAAACTAACCTTAACACTAAACCTACCCTAAAACTAACCCTAACCCTAAACCTAACCAAAACCCGAAATCTAACCCTAAACCTAACCCTAACTCGAAACCTAACCCTAACCCTAACCCTAACCTTAGCCCTAACACTAAACCTAACACTAACCATAACACTAAAACTAACCCTAAACCTAAACCTAACCCTAACCCTAAACCTAACCTTAAAACTAACGCGAACCCTAAACCTAATCCTAAATCTAAACGTAACTTAAATCTACACTAAAACTAACCCTAACGCTAAACCTAACCCAAAACCTAACCCTAGACCTAACCCTAACCCAAAACTTAAACCTAAACCTAAGACAAACCCTAACACTAACCCTAAAACTAACCCTAACCCTACACCTAAGCCTAAATATAACCCTAAAACTAACCCTAACCCTAAACCTACCCGAAAACTAACCCTAACCCTAAACCTAACACTAAATCTAACCCTAACCCTAGCCAAAACCCTAAACCTAACCCTAAACCTAACTTTAACCCCAACCCTAACCCAAAACATAGGCCTAACCCTAAAACTAAACCTAAACCTAACCCTAACCCTAAACCGAACCCTAAAGCTAACCCTAAACGTACCCTAACCCTAAACCTAGCAGTAACCCTAACCCTAACCCTTACCCTGATACTAACCCTAACACTAACCCTAACCCAATCCTTGAACCTAACCCTAAACCTAACCCTAACACTAACCCAAATACGAAAACTAACCCTAAACCTAACCCTAACCCTAAAAATTACCCTAAAACTAACCCTAACCCTAAACCTACACATATCCCAAAAACTAAACCAAACCCTAAACCTAACCCTAAGCCTATCCCTAAAACTAACCCTAACCCTAAACCTACACATATCCCAAAAACTAAACCAAACCCTAAACCTAACCCTAAGCCTATCCCTAAAACTAACCCTAACCTAAACCTACATTAAAACTAACCCAAACGCTAAACCTAACACTAACCTATACCCGAGCCTAAACCTAACCCT
>NC_043006.1:4061292-4096292 GCF_006345805.1 Octopus sinensis | reverse complement strand
ACCCAACGCTAAATCTAACCCTAAGTCTAACCCTAAAACTAACCCTAAACCTAACCCTAAACCTAACCCTAAACACAACCCTAACCCTCAAACTTACCCTAACACTAACCTTAAACCTAACCCCAACCCAAACATTAAACCTAACACTAAACCTAACCCCAAAACTAACCCTAACACTAAACCTACACTAAAACGAACCCTAACCCTAAACCTAAACCTACATCTAAGCCTAACCCTAGCCAAAACACTAAACCTAACTTTAACCCTAAACCTAAGCCTAACCCTAAAACTAACCCTATACCGAAACTTAACCCTAATCTTAACACTAAAACTAACACTGAACCTACCCTAAACTTAACCCTAACCCTAAACATAACCGTAACCCTAACCTTAAACCTAACCCTAAAACTAACCCTCAACCTACCCTAAACCTAACGCTATGTTTAACCCTAAACCTAACCCTAAGACTCATACTAAATCTAACCCTAAACATAAGCCTAACACTAAACCTAACCCTAACCCGAAATATAACCCCAAACCTAAACCGAACCCTACCCCAACCCTAATCCTAACCCTGACCCAAACCTTAAACCTAACCCTAAACCTAACCCTCGCACTAAACATTACCCTAAAACTAGCCCTAAGCCAAACACTAACCCGAACCCTAAACATAAGCCAAACACTAAACCTAACCCTAAAACTAAACCAAACCCTAAATATAACCCTAAACCGAAACCTACCCCTACCCCTAACCCTAAACCTAACCCCTAACCCTAACGCTAACCCTAGCCCTTAACCCTAACCCTTAATGCTAAAACTAACATAACCATTAACCCCTAACCCTAACCCTAACCTCTAACCCCTAACCCTAGCCCTAACCCTTAACCATAAGCCTAACCCTAACCCCTAAACATAACCCTAACCCTAAACTTAACCCAAACCCTAACCCAACCCTAACCCTAACCCTATCCCTAACCCTAACCCTAAACCCTAAACCTAACCCTAACCCAAACACTAACCCCTAACCCCTAACCCTTAACCTTAACCCTAACCCTAAACCCTAACCCAACCCTAACCCTAACTCCTAACACTAACCTTAACCCCTAACCCTAACCCTAACCCCTAACCCTAACCTTAACAGTAACACTAAACCTAACCCTTAACCCTAACCCAAACCCTAACCCTAACCCAAACCCTAACCCTAAACCTTAACCCTAACACAAACTCAAACCCTAAACCTAACCCCAACCCTAACCCCTAACCCTAACCCTAACTCCTAAACCCTTACCCTAACCGATAACCCTTAACCCCTAACTCCAACCCTAAACTCTAACCATAACCCCAACTCTAACCCAAACTTTAACCCCAACCTAACCCCAACCCCAACCCTAACTCCTAACCCTAACCCCAACCCTAGCCATAACCTTAGCTCTAACCCTAGCCCTAACCCAAACCACTAACCCCTTAACCCTAACGGTAATCCCGAAACCCTAACCATAACCCAAACCCTATAACCCTAAACCCGATACTCTAACCCTAAATCTCTCATGCTAATCATCACCCTAAACCCGTAACCCTACTCCTAGCCCTCAACCCTAACCCTAACACCTAGCCCCTAACCTAACCCTAAACCTAACCCTATGCCTAAGCCTAACCCTAAAAGTAAACCTAACTCTAACCCGATCCTCAACCTTAACACTAACCCTAACACTGCCGAAAGAGATCAAAGAGGAAATCTAAGAGGGTCGCGAAAAAGATCAAACAAACTGCCGAGACAGATGAAAGTGGGTGCCGAAAGAGATTAAAGAACGTTCCGAAAGAGATCAAAGAGGGTGCCGAAAGAGATCAAAGTGGAGACCCGAAAGAGATCAACGAGGGTGCCGAAAGAGATCAAAGATGGTGCCGAAAGAGATCAAAGAGGGTGCCGAAAAAGATCAAAGAGGGGGGCGATAGACATCAAAGGGGAGTCCTGAAAGAGATCAAAGAGTGTGCCGAAAGAGATCAAAGAGGGTGCCGAAAGACATCAAAGTGGAGTCCCGAAAGAGATCAACGAGGGTGCCGAAAGTGATCAAAGAGGAGTCCCGAAAGAGTTCAAATTGGAGTCCCGAAAGAGATCAAAGAGAGTGCCGAAAGAGAGCAAAGAGGAGTCACGAAAGAGATCAAAGAGGAGTCCCGAAAGACATCAAAGAGAGTGCCGAAAGAGATCAAAGAGGGTGCCGAAAGAGAGCAAAGAGGGTGCCGAAAGAGATCAAAGAGAGTGCCGAAAGAGAGCAAAGAGGAGTCCCGAAAGTGATCAAAGAGGAGTCCCGAAAGAGATCAAAGTGGGTGCCGAAAGAGATCAAAGAGAGTGCCGAAAGACATCAAAGAGAGTGCCGAAAGAGAGCAAAGAAGGGTCACGAAAGTGATCAAAGAGGAGTCCCGAAAGAGTTCAAAGTGGGTGCCGAAACAGATCAAAGAGGGTGCCGAAAGACATCAAAGAGAGTGCCGAAAGACATCAAAGAGGGTGCCGAAAGACATCAAAGAGAGTGCCGAAAGAGAGCAAAGAGGGTGCCGAAAGAGATCAAAGAGAGTGCCGAAAGAGATCAAAGAGGAGTCAGGAAAGAGATCAAAGTAGGTGCCGAAAGAGATCAAAGAGGGTGCCGAAAGAGATCAAAGTAGGTGCCGAAAGAGATCAAAGAGGAGTCCCGAATGTGATCAAAGAGGAGTCCCGAAAGAGATCAAAGAGGAGTCCCGAAAGACATCAAAGTGGGTGCCGAAACAGATCAAAGAGGGTGCCGAAAGACATCAAGGAGAGTGCCGAAAGAAATCAAAGTGGGTGCCGAAACAGATCAAAGAGGGTGCCGAAAGACATCAAAGATAGTGCCGAAAGAGAGCAAAGAGGAGTCACGAAACAGATCAAAGAGGAGTCCCGAAAGAGACCAAAGGGGAGTCCCGAAAGACATCAAAGTAGGTGCCGAAAGAGATCAAAGAGGAGTCCCGAATGTGATCAAAGAGGAGTCCCGAAAGAGATCAAAGAGGAGTCCCGAAAGACATCAAATGGGAGTCCCGAAAGAGATCAAAGAGGAGACCCGAAAGAGATCAAAGTGGGTGCGAAAGAGAGCAAAGAGGAGTCACGAAAGAGATCAAAGTGGGTTCGAAAGAGATCAAAGAGGAGTCCTGAAAGTGATCAAAGAGGAGTCCCGAAAGAGATCAAAGTGGAGTCCCGAAAGTGATCAAAGAGGAGTCCCGAAAAAGTTCAAAGGGGTGTCCCGAAAGACTTCAAAGGGGAGTCCAGAAAGTGATCAAAGATGGTGCCGAAACAGATCAAAGAGGGTGCCGAAAGACATCAAAGAGGAGTCACGAAAGAGATCAAAGTAGGTGCCGAAAAAGATCAAAGAGGGTGCCGTAAGTGATCAAAGAGGAGTCCCGAAAGTGATCAAAGAGGAGTCCCAAAGCAGATCAAAGTGGGTGCCGAAAGAGATCAAAGAGGGTGCCGAAAGAGATCAAAGAGGAGTCCCGAAAGTGATCAAAGAGGAGACCCGAAAGAGATCAGAGAGGGTCCCGAGAGAGATCAAAGAGGAGTCCCGAAAGAGATCAAAGAGGCGTCCCAAAAGAGATCGAAGGGGGGTCCCGAAAGACATCAAAGGGGAGTCCCGGAAGTGATCAAAGTGGGTGTCGTAAGTGATCAAAGAGGAGTCCCGAAAGAGATCAAAATGGGTGTCGAAAGAGATCAAAGAGGGTGCCGAAAGAGATCAAAGAGGGTGCCGAAAGAGATCAAAGAGGGTGACGAAAGAGATCAAAGAGGAGTCACGAAAGAGATCAAAGAGGTTGCCGAAAGAGATCAAAGAGGGTGCCGAAAGAGATCAAAGTGGGTACCGAAAGAGATCAAATAGGGTGACGAAAGAGATCAAAGAGGAGTCACGAAAGAGATCAAAGAGGGTGCCGAAAGAGATCAAAGAGGCTCCGGAAAGAGATCAAAGAGGGTGCGAAAGAAATCAAAGAGTGTGCCGAAAGAGATCAGAGGTGTTCCGAAAAAGATCAAAGTGCATGCCAAAAGAGAACAAAGAGGGTGCCGAAAGACATCAAAGAGTGCCGAAAGAGAGCAAAGAGGAGTCCCGAAAGAGATCAAAGAGGGTGCCGAAAGAGATCAAAGTGGGTGCCGAAACAGATCAAAGAGGGTGCCGAAACAGATCAAAGAGGGTGCCAAAAGACATCAAAGGGGAGTCCTGAAAGAGATCAAAGAGGAGTCACGAAAGAGATCAAAGAGGGTGCCGAAAGAGATCAAAGAGGGTGCCGAAAGAGATCAAAGAGGGTGCCGAAAGAGATGAAAGAGCGTGCCGAAAGAGATCAAAGAGGAGTCACGAAAGAGATCAAAGAGGGTGCCGAAAGAGATCAAAGAGGGTGCCGAAAGAGATCAAAGAGGGTGCTGAAAGAGATCAAAGAGGAGTCACGAAAGAGATCAAAGTAGGTGCCGAAAGATATCAAAGAGGGTACCAAAAGACATCAAAGAGAGTGCCGAAAGAGAGCAAAGAGGAGTCACGGAAGAGATCAAAGAGGAGTCCCGAAAGAGTTCAAAGTGGGTGCCGAAAGAGAACAAAGAGGGTGCCGAAAGACATCAAAGAGAGTGCCGAAAGAGATCAAAATGGGTGCCGAAAGAGAACAAAGAGGGTGCCAAAAGAGATCAAAGAGGGTGCCGAAAGAGAGCAAAGAGGAGTCACGAAAGAGATAAAAGAGGAGTCCAGAAAGAGATCAAAGTGGGTGCCGAAACAGATCAAAGAGGGTGCCAAAAGACATCAAAGAGAGTGCCGAAAGAGATCAAAATGGGTGTCGAAAGAGATCAAAGTGGGTGCCGAAAGAGATCAAAGAGGAGTCAGGAAAGAGATCAAAGGGGAGTCCCGAAAAATATCAAAGGGGAGTCCCGAAAGTGATCAAAGAGAGTGCCGAAACACATCAAAGAGGAGTCCCGAAAGAGATCAAAGGGGAGTCCCGAAAGACATCAAAGTAGGTGCCGAAAGAGATCAAAGAGGAGTCCCGAAAGTGATCAAAGAGGAGTCCAGAAAGAGATCAAAGAGGAGACCCGAAAGAGACCAAAATGGGTGTTGAAAGACATCAAAGAGAGTGCCGAAAGAGATCAAAATGGGTGTCGAAAGAAATCAAAGAGGGTGCCGAAAGAGATCAAAGAGGAGTCCCGAAAGTGATCAAAGAGGGTGCCGAAAGACATCAAAGAGGAGTCCCGAAAGTGATCAAGGAGGAGTCCCGAAAGAGATCAAAGCGGAGTCCCGAAAGTGATCAAAGAGGCGTCCCGAAATAGATCGAAGGGGGGTCCCGAAAGACGTCAAAGGGGAGTCCCGAAAGTGATCAAAGTGGGTGTCGTAAGTGATCAAAGACGAGTCCCGAAAGAGATCAAAATGGGTGTCGAAAGAGATGAAAGAGGGTGCCGAAAGAGATCAAAGAGGGGTCACGAAAGAGATCAAAGAGGGTGCCGAAAGAGATCAAAGAGGCTCCTGAAAGAGATCAAAGAGGCTCCCAAAAGAGATCAAAGAGGGTGCGGTGCGAAAGAAATCAAAGAGTGTGCCGAAAGAGATCAGAGGTGTTCCGAAAAAGATCAAAGTGGGTGCCGAAAGAGATCAAAGAGGGTGCTGAAAGAGATCAAAGAGGACCCTAAACCTAACCCTAACCCCTACCCAAACCCATAACCCTTACCCTAACCCAAACCCTAAACCTAACCCTAAACCCTAGCACTTAACCCTAACCCCTTACTACATACTGAAGGGAGATATCTACAAAACTCAAAAGGAAGACGTGACACAACTACAAAATCCTTTCCTTAATTATAATTAGTTTATGACTATTACTAAATTATGACAAGGGAAGTAAGTCTAGAAAGGCAAGGGAAGTAACCTTAGGAAGGGAGATAACTACAAAATCTTATTATTATTATTCCATGTTTGACTTTTGCTTTATATTTGTACAAGTTGGCTCCAAGTCTCACCCAGAGACCTCAAGAGACAACAGGTTGGAAGTTCATGTTGTTGTTATGCCTAGTGTGCTATATATTTTTTTTTGGGGGGGGGAGTTTTTGGTGTTGTACTAATGAATGTCTAAAATAAAAACTTTTTTTTTTAAAACCGAAAATTATGTTTGTTTTTAACCTTGAGATTACATAGAAAGTATTTTGCGTAGGATATGAGCAGTTCCCATGAGCACTATCTTTTGAATTTCTGCCATTTTGGGGTTTCCTGGTATCTGAGTTAGGTAGCTATCAGCCCCTTTCGCTATCATTCCCAGGGCACCTATGACAACAGGTATTGTTTTAGTCTTCAGGTTCCACATTTTGCTGATTTCTATTTCAAGATCTTTATATTTGCTCAGTTTTTGGTAGGTTTTGACAGATACGTTTATATCGATTGGGACA
Source organism: Octopus sinensis (assembly GCF_006345805.1). Classification (NCBI taxonomy): domain Eukaryota; kingdom Metazoa; phylum Mollusca; class Cephalopoda; order Octopoda; family Octopodidae; genus Octopus; species Octopus sinensis. Next base: position 4,089,898 of record NC_043006.1, on the reverse strand, counting down.
GTCATATCAATGAGGAGGCATGTTCTTTGTTTGAAGTCTTTCAATATGATGTCTGGCCTATTTGCATCTATCTTTCTGTCAGTTTGAATGGTGAAGTTCCAGAGGAGTGAGATGTGGTCATTTTCAAGCACTGGGGGTGGTTTGTGTTCCCACCAGTTTTTTTCATGGGGCAAATCCAGGTTTTTGCAGATTACCCAGTGAATATATTGTGCAGCTCTATCGTGTCTGTTGAGATACTCTGTAGGCGCTAGAAGACTGCACTTGGAGACCACATGGTCAATGGTTTCATTTTGTTGCTGGCATACACGACACGTTGGACTGCTTCTGATCTTTTATATGTTGGCCTGGTAGTTTCTTGTTGGTAGGCATTGATCTTGAGCTGCTATGATAAACCCCTCTGTTTCAGATTTTAAGCCAGAGGCCATTAGCCATTGATGGGTCAGGACTTTGTCAACATCTGCATTATTTGCTCTCTTTGGGTATTTGCCATAGAGAGGTTTTTCTTGCCATTTATTATTCAGAATATCTAAGGCCGCAGTTTTGGCATGGGTTTTCATGCGCTTAGCTTTTTCTGTGTCTGTTTCTTGTATGTCTATCTCTAATTCCGAAATTTGTTGTATTCGGAATTCACTTAGACATTCCTTTGCCTGTTTTGTTACTGAGTATGATGCTTTCTTGTTTTCATGTTTTGAGACAAGTTTTAACATCCAGTCCTCAGAGTTGTTCAGGTAGGTGTCTAGGCCAATTGTAGCAATCTTCATTGTTATTGCCAGTTGTAAAAGTCCACGGCCTCGCTCTTTTCTTGGCAGATAAAGTCGTTCTGTATCTGCCTTAGGGTAGTGCATTCTATGCATTGTCAACAGTTTTCTTATTTTTCTGTCAAGCTGACATATTTCAGTAATTGACCAGTTAACGATATTGAAACTGTAAGTCACAACTGGTATGGCTAATGCATTGATCGCTTCGATCCTGTTTCTTGCATTCAGCTCTGTCTTCAGTATTGCTCTCACTCTTCGATAACATTCTCTCCTGATCCTTTCCTTCATCTCTGAATGCCTTATTCCGTTCCCTTCAATTACCCCTAGGTACTTGTAGCTCTCCGCTGGGTCTAGTTCTTTTATGACATTCTGCTGGTCAAGGTTAACGTTAAATGTTTCTGTCATTTTTCCTTTGATAAAGGTAGCTTTTGCACATTTATCGAGGCCGAATTGCATTCTGATGTCATCACTGAATTGTTTGACAATCGCTAGTAAGCCCTTGAGTTGTTGGTCATTTTTTGCAAAGAGCTTTAAATCATCCATGTAAATGAGATGATTTATATTTTTATCAAACAATTTATACCCGTACTGCGCGTCATTGAGCAGTTTTGAGAGAGGTATTAAGGCTAAACAGAAGAGAAGTGGCGTCGTTTGTGTCGTTTGTGACAATCTTCTAAGATCATCTTATTGATGAGTAGTTGATCTTTACAACCGTAGGATCCACGTTTACCTCCTTTCTGTTCATTAGGGAATATGCTGCTGTCTGTCAAAAAACTATAGGTATATTCCGTCAGGACAGATGTTAGTATTTTATACATAGTTGTTAAGCAGGTTATGGGTCTATAGCTTTTTGGTTCATTTGTTTCTTCACTTTTTGGAAGCAGGAATGTTAACCCATTAACTAGCTAAGGGGGCATCCTACTAGGGTGTTATTATTATTATTATTATTATTATTATTATTATTATTATTATTATTATTATTATTATATATTTATTTATTTATTTTAAAATCTGCATATTTGCTACAATCACTTGCTGAGACACACCCAGCATCCTAGGGCAAGTGAAGGATGAGAGATGTTACAGTATAACTGAAAGATTGGGGAGGGGAAGTGGCAGGGGCAGTAGCAAAATATCTTCATGTAATACAACACAGACGTTTAAATTGATAGGGTTTTTCTAAGGAGGTGAGCAGTACTTGTCAGTATAATCTTTTGGATTTCTCTGAGATGTGGTTCTCCTGGGATATTATCTTGATGTTTCTGAAATCCTTTTTTTATTGTACCTAAGGCACTCACAATAACAGGAACAGTTCTTGCTCAAGATGCCACATTAATCTACAAGTATTTTTCTTTCCTATCTTTAATGACTATGTCTGGTAAAGTAGCCTAGATTCTTCTGTCAGTGTTGACTGGAAAATCCCAGAGGATAGGGACATTTTTACCTCCAACGACTAGCTCAGGATGCTGTTCATGCCAGTAAGCAGGAGTGTTGATTTTGTTGTATTTACATATTTTCCAATGTAAATACTGTCCTGCCCTATCGTGGGGATTTTTGTATTTGTTTGGTGTCAGTACAGGCTTTGCCGAGATGAGATATTTTGTCAAATGTGTCACAGAATCTGAATTTAGGGTCAGAACTGTTTTGAAGAATGTTAGCCTGCTAGTTTTTGGCAAGCAAGCTTTGATCTTCTGCTACTAATAAGAAAGCTTCAGTCTCTGTTTTCAGTCCTGAGTTTCTCAGCCACTGGTGGATTGTTGCTTGGTCTACATCAGCATTTTGGCTTTGAAGTAATATACTGTCCATGAAGAGGCTTCTGGTTCCACCACTCCTCAATTTATTTCTGCCTGTTCTCTTTTGCAGTCTGCTTGATGCATTTGTGGCAGTGGTTTCAAGTTCTTCATCTAATTCAGGATTAATGCTGAGTTCCCTTGTGAATTTCCAAGCTTCCTTGACATTGGAATGTGATCTTTTGCTGCTTTCATGTTTGCACACAAGCTGCAACATCCAGTCCTCTGTACTTGATAAGTACCTGTTCATTGCTCTTGTGGAGTTTTCTAGCACAACTCAACCTGCATCATTCCTCTTCCTCCATTTCGTCTAGGTAGGTACAGATGATCAGCATCTGCTTTTGGGTGGTGCCATGTCCTTAGATGTTAGTAGTCTTCTTGTCTTCCTGTTCATACATTGGAATTCTGTAAAATTCCAGTTAATGATGCTAAGTCTATATTTGACTACTGGAAGTGCCAGGCTGTTAATGGCTTCATTGCAATTTTTGGAGTTGAGTTCAGTTTTTAGTATGAGTCTTATTCTCCTGTAATATTCCTTTCGTATTTTTTCCTTCATAGTAGCATGTTGTATAACATCTCCTTCGTTTATCCCCAGCTATTTATAGCTTTCTTGTTATTCAAGCTCCTTGATGGTAGTGTCACGCCTCATCTAATTGTTTGCCTTTCCTCACTACTTTAACCTTCATCTTTAGGCAAGCTGTGACATTGAGTCACCTACAGAGGAGAATCTGAGCAGTAAGAGACTGACTCAACCACTATGAAATATATTAGTAATATCTACTATGGCGTTGAATACTCTTTTTCTGCCAGTCAACACTAAACAAATATCTATCTATCTATCTATCTATCTATCTATCTATCTATCTATCTATCTATCTATCTATCTATCTATCTATCTATCTGCATGCACACACACACACACACACCACACACACACATACAAGCAAATCTAATTGTATGCATATTTTGTTCTGTAATGAAATATTAAATTTTCGTTTCTAACCAATATTCTGAAATATACTGGTAATATTGATTCAGTTTTCTTTATTACTCTTTCGCAGACATGATGGATGCCAAATTATTATTGGAAACTCCCTGAAGTCTATACAACAAAAGGAAATAAATAAACATATTGATAACTGTAAATCAGATAGTGAATTGCAAAATATTTCTTTAAATGACACCAAATAAAAAATATTTGTCACAGATATTACATTAAATTCAAATACATACATACCCATACACACACACACATATATATATATATATATATATATGGAAGAAGCTGCTTAACTCAGCTCCTGCAGCACTATGACTGGGTGCTGAAACAACTGCTCAACCACTCAAGTGTGGAAGTCATATATCTCGACTTCGCAAAGGCCTTCGATAAAGTCGATCATGGAATGATATGTCACAAGCTGCGTGATCTTGGCATAGTTGGAAAACTAGGAGAATGGCTTCATGACTTTCTCAAGAATAGAAGTCAGGTGGTAGCAGCCAATGGGGCCACTTCCATTAGCACGCAAATAGTGAGCGGTGTTCCACAGGGCACTGTTTTAGGACCACTACTGTTCATAATGGCCCTCTCAGACATGCCCTCAGCCACGCGGAGAGCCACGATCACAAGTTATGCAGATGATACAAAAGTTTCACAGGCAATACAGAACCCTGAAGACACTAAGCACCTGCAATGTGAGCTGGACGAAATATACAAGTGGGCTGAAAAGAATAGCATGCAGTTCAATGCTGAAAAGTTTCAAGCTTTATACTATCAGCATGCAAAACTGAATGCAATACCCAATGAATACACTGGACCCGGAGGGATTGCAATCCCAGAGGCACAATCAGTGCGTGACCTGGGTATTCACATGAGTGATGACGCGACCTTTCATGTACATGTTGCTAAACTGACAATGAAATGCAGATGGCTGGCTGGATGGATTCTTAGAACCTTTAGAACAAGAGAACAAGAGACCATGATGGTCCTCTGGAAGACACTTGTCCTAAGCTACTTTGACTATTGCTCTCAGCTATGGTCACCATCCAGTGTCAAGTTGATCACAGAACTTGAGGCGATCCAACGAAGCTACACGAAGAAGATAGCCTCTGTGCAGCATACGAGCTACTGGGAGAGACTCAAGAGATTAAAGCTCTATTCCCTGGAGCGTAGGCGAGAAAGATATGCCATAATATATATCTGGAAGATCCTGGAAGGTCTTGTCCCAGACTTTGGCATCGAGAGTCACACAAACGCCAGAACCGGATGCCACTGCATAGTACCAAGGACTCCAAATTTGCCATCAAGATGTAGGACAAGATATTGTGATAGCCTGGGCTTCAGAGGCCCACGGCTCTTCAATGTCCTCCCGAAGAACCTGAGGGACCTGCATGGTGTAGATGCGGATGTCTTCAAAGTAGGACTGGATCTCTTCCTGTCAGGTGTCCCGGATGAACCAACTTCACGGCAGGAGGTGCAGATGAGGGCAGCTGCATCGAACTCTCTCATGCATCAGATAGCGTTTGCTAAAAAGCATCCGTGAGGTAAACCCGTGTAGCAAACCAAATGGCGGTGCCCCAGCATGGCCACAGCTCATTAGCTGAAACTGGAAAAATCAAAAATCAAAATCAAAATCATATATATATATATATATATATATATGTATGTATGTATGTATATATGCATCCATTCATGCATGTATGCAGACACAGGCAAGTCTGTATGGTGAACAAATTCACTCCAAAGCTACAAGGTTTCAGTGACTTCCATGAGGCAGTGTGCCGAGTGATATCACTGTGTCTACTTCACATATTGTCAAATTTGCGTTGCTTTGATCATGTCTATGCTATGGTCAGCGATTTTGTCATGGACAGGGACAAAGAGCCAACAGGAAATTTGGGAAGTCTGCTGCAGAGACATTCAGCATGCTTACGGTGATGAAGCAATGGGTCATACACAAGTGGTATGAGCACTTCAAAAGCAGAAAAACTTCCCTAGAAGGCGATAATTTATCTTCTAGAAGACCTGCCATGTGTGTCACCCCTGGAAATGTGGAGAAAGTTCATCATCTTATGCCTGAGGATCGTTGGAGTACAATCAATGAGATTGGTGATGTTGATGGTCAGTCATGTGTGTCCGAGCAGGCAATCCTAATGTCCGGATTCTTCATGACAACAATGCACCCTGTCACTGAGCTCGCTTCACGCATGAGCTTCTCACCAAAAGCAACATGCTATCACTTACACACTCACCCTATTTGCAACATTTAGCACATGTGGACTTCCATCTCTTTCTTTCCCTAGAGGAAAATACAGCTCAAAGATTGCTGTTTTAACACTGCTATTAAGATCAAGGTCCTTGACTCACTTATGGTCTTTGGCTCACTTTTGGTCCTTGGCTCACTTATAGCAAATGACTTCCAGACCAGATTCCAAACATGGCACCAATGCTGGGACCTGGGTATTACTGCATTACGTGACTATTTCAAAGGAGATGATGTTAAATATTTGGTAGATAATTCCTTTTTTATTAAACATAACTAGTCTGAGAACTTTTTGATACTACCTTGTATATGCTGTAAAGTTTCAAAGAATGGTAATGCTGTTACTTTCAACTCCTGGTTTTGGCTAGTTTTCATATCAGCTTCTGACATATTCAGCACAGGCTTTTGCAGCAAGTCCAGTGAATGTATTGGCCAACTCTGTCATGTCTAGGTTTATTTTCAGTTGAAGTGAGGGTTAAGCATCCAGATAGCATATGATCAATTGTTTCATCATGAGCATCAGAAACTCTGCACTTGGGGTTTGCTCCATTTTTGAAGATGTTAGCTTCTGTGTGTATTTCACTCTGGTTCTGTACAGCAAGAATGAATCCCTCTGTTTCTTCCTTCACCTCTGAACTCTGCAGCCACTGATGGGTTTTGGTTGGTCTACATCAGCTCCTGGATGTGGAGATGGTATTGGCCATGGAGAAGAGGTTTTTGCTTTCATCCCATACACTTTGGCTGCCTTTGTTGGAATTAGATTATCATTAGTATCTTCTATATCTGTACTGTGTATATCTGCTCCATATTTCTCAGCTTTTTTGTTTATAGAATGGAACTTCTTCTAGGGTCCTTGGCCTTTCACCAATATCATCATCCAATCACTGATCTTACTTAAGTATTTTTGCAGAACATTTCTGCTTTATATGAGACTTCTAGTTGGCTCATCCCTCTTCTGCCTCATTTCCCTGATAGCTAGAGGTAGTTTATATCCACCTTTGGATAATGCTTTTTATTTTTAGTTTACGTCCATTCTCTGTAGCCCAGCAAGGTTCCAGTTGATGGCATTGAAGCAATATTCTATCAACAGGTAGCTTCTATGCAGTTCTTTGTATTTCTCCTTTCAAATCTTCCCCTTCATTTGTCTGTACTGAATACCTTTACCTTGTGAATATCATCTTTTTTTGTTGCTGTTGTTGTTAGGGCAGTAAGCTTGAAGAATTGACCATTGAAAAACTATTTTGTGCTATTTTTTCAAGCTTTTTACATTCTCATCAGGTTCAATAAAATAAAATACTAGCACTGGGTCGATGCAACCAACCACCATTCTTCCCTCCAATTAGCTGGCCTACCACCTAAATCAGAAATAATAATTATTGTTGTTGTTGCTGTTACCTTGTACTAGTTATAGTGTGTGTCAAAATATATTTCAGTTATTAGACATTAATACCAACGATGTAACATGACATCAAATTTCATTTCCATTTATTTCCTTAAATATTTCTTTTGTTGTTTGTAAAGTGTTTTTAAATAATAATATCATTTGTCTTAAGATTTTTTTTATCTCCATCTCATTGGTGAGATGCTAAAATAAAGAAAGCTCTTTCTATGATCAGTATTCTTGGATGGTGACCAAGATATTGAAAAGAATGTTCAGTAACTCATGATACTCTAATGTTACCATCTGTGTATAGTTGCCTTAACTTGTCTGAAAGATCAACTTCCATGACCTAACTGCTCAAATCAACTGTAAGATTATTTGCCATCTTCTTCTTATCACCAAAGAGTTTTACTTAAATTGATGATCTATTTTCATACTCACACATTTTTCTATGATTGATGAGGTTAGTGCAGCCAGCTCATTGGAGAGCGTATTGGTCACTCAATTATATCTCAAATGAAGCATGCACTTTCCACTCTGCTGGATTCGTTTCCTATTCAAATGCACTTGCTGGCAACCATATTGAATGCTTGAATGTTGTTTAGTATCATTTCTTGTTCTTTTAATGCTGCAAAGTTTCTAATAGAAATATTTCTTGCAGTCTACCAAGTAATTATTTGTTCCACTCCATCTAATATTTTATGCATTTAGTAAGAAAATATTCATTGATTTATTTGCTTTTTTTCCAATTCATTTCATTTTAATTCAAAGTCGTGGATGATATTCTTCAAAAATATTGAAAAATTTGGCAGATTTTACACTGAAATATTACTCTGGATTTCGATAATGCAGAATAGGAATTTTGTCCTTAAATTCTCAGAAGGAAATTGGAAAAAGTTATAGAATATCGATTTCTTTGCTTCTTTTCACTCTGCTGCTAATGGATTTAAAGATAGTAAAATTCTGTCAACATTTTTTTACCATATTAGATGTGAATTAGTACAAAAGGATATGATAATAATGAATCAGCTTCATTTATTTTTTGTTTTTGTTTGTTGGTATATTCTCTGTAATAATTATTTATAAATTTAATAGTGGTGTTGTTTACTTGTTGATTCCTTTCTTATAATATATATAATGGGATAATTATATAGCAGTATTTATTATTTTTTCCTGTAGAAAAATTAATTGAATTACTTCATTCATATGAAAGGAACTTCTCTAGATATCCATTATCAGTTGAGTCACAGGCATAGCTGTGTGGTTAAAAGTTTGCTTCCCAATCAATGTGGTTTTGAGTTCAGTTCCACTACAAACCTTGTGAGTGGATTTAACAATTGGAAACTGAAAGAAACCATTCATATATGTTTGTATGCGTATGTGAGGAAGGGATGTAGCTTCATGCTATACAGCCTGAGAAAAATGGTAATGCCATATTTCTATTTCTGATGCTTGATACCTATTTGTAAGAACAAGAGGAATAAAAACCTCAAATTTAAGAATTGTGGATGGCAGGAAGAACATCCTGCAGTAAGTCTTCAAATGAGTCTTCGTCAAAGCTATGCCAGCATGGAATAGGGGACACAGAAACAAAGGAAAGCAGTAACAACTGGGCCTGTGGTGAAAGAGTTTAAAAAATGAATTTCATAGGACTAAGACAAAAGGGTTCCAACAGAGTGTCTTATAGAAGTAAGTCAAAAGTTTTAGCCATTAAGTTATGCCATCCTCCTCCTCTCCCTCTTCATTCTCCTCCTCCTCACCATCATCATCAGCAGCAGTAGTAGTAGCAGCAATTTAACATCTACTTTTCTATGCTTGCATAGGTCATACAAGAGTACACTGGGACAGTGTTTTCTATGGCCAGATACCCTTTTGGTCCCAGCTCTCTCTAAATTCCAACCAAAGTAATAATTTCCCAAACATTTTTACATGAAGAACTAGAAACAAACGACACTGCATGAATGAGCCTTTTGTTTACAAAGAACACACATGTTCAGAAGCTTTGACCTGCTTTCACAGTGGACTGTTAAGTAAATTATATTATCCAACACCATTGGCAAACAGATATGAAGATGAGGATAATATGAACTCTCTCTCTCTCTCTCTCTCTCTCTCTCTCTCTCTCTCTCACACACACACACACACACACACAAAAGGCATGGCTGTGTGTTTAGGAAGCTCACTTTGCAATCACATAGTTTAGGTTCAGTTCCACAGCCTACCACCTTGAGTGTCATCAACTATAACCCTGGGCCAACCAATTCCTTGTGAGTGAAATTACTACATGGACATTGCATGGAAAGCCCATCATATATATAGGTGTGTGTGTGTGATTTTGTATTTCTTTTACTTTCTCTGGTTTGTAAACAATGGCTTCTTGAGAGTGTTTTTGTTTGCAATCTACCACAAAAGCATGTCTGGGCTGGGAGATTATTAACTCACTTGGAAGGACATCTAGAAACTCTGTGCCAACATAGTCTGACACATGCAAGCAACAATGGTGATGACATCTCTATGCAATTTATGCCCACCAATTTTACTCATAGAGCATTTTTCAACCCAAGGCTATAGCAGAAGTCATTTCCTTAATGTGCCAGTCACAAGGATAGTACTTGCAACCATATGGTAACAAAGTGAACTCCATAACCACACAGCCATGCCTGTCTTTGGTTCTTTGATATAAAATTGTCTGTTTTAAAGTGTCCAATATTTAATGGTTATTTTCAGGGTGGGGGGGTCGTTTACCTATAGAGATCATCTGACAGCAGTTTTTTCTCAAGACTCTCCTACTTTTGTTTTTGTTCCCAAATAAATACCTTCTTGCACATTTATTTAATGGTTCTTTGATCACTACTTTGGCAAGTGCTGTGGAGTCTGTACTGAGGTTTAGCATCACAGAAACATGCCCAGAAGAATCACTAGTATTGTTCCTTCTATACCACAAAATTTTTTCTAGTTAGTTTCTTTGATGTTTCACAGTGATGGCCATGTTTCTACATGATTTGGGGTTTGACCCCTCAGTGCAGCTCTATAAGTAAGTGACTCCTGTTATAGCCATGAGTCAATCAATGCCTTTTGGATGAAATTTGGTCCACAGAAAATGTGTGGATGCCAGTCAAAGGAACTGTTCATAGATTAAGTCTATCCCCCAAGTTAGACCATGATAGGATTTGAACTCAGAAAGAAATGAGCGGGAGGAAATACTGCAAAGCATTCAGTTCAACATACAATTCTACAAATCGACCACCCAAGATTCATAAGTTTTTTATTGACTGTCAAGGACAAAAGCCACTGCTGGACTGAGTGGAATTTGAACTCAGAGCTCAGTGAGTCAAAATAGATACTGCAAGATATTATATCTACTACCCTAATGACTCACCCAATTCATTACCACCACCACTACTACAACTGTTGTTGTTGTTGTTATTCCAATGCTAATGCATGCTAATTAGCATTTTGAGGTTTGGTGACATGTCTCCTCAAATCACAAGAATCTTTCTTAAGTCTCTTGTAGAGTACAGGATTGTACTTATCTGCAGACAACAATGTGAGTTTCAATTCCAATATCTTTTATTATATTCCAAATTTCTCAGGGATTTGACTTGATCCAACGCTATCCCAGCTACCCTTGACCTTTGGATAACTTTTTCAAAATGCTTTGTTGCAAAAATTTGGAAGATAATAAAAGATATTGGAATTGAAACTCAATTGGAACAGCAAATTGCCAAAGGTCTCCAGCTCTTGTCATTGCCTCCCTGACACTCAACATCTGAAGATCATATACATGACTAGCGGTAGGAGAAACACTTATAATGTCATGGATTTGATGTTGTTATATACGTCTCTGTGAGACAGAGCAGGAGAATTATTAGCCGAGAGGGCCTTCTATCTGGCTTCAATCTCCACCTCCAACATTGACACTTCTTTGTTACCCTGAACTGTAGAGAGGACCCAAGACTGCTGTTGTGTAACAGATCAAATAGTATATCCAAACATCTGTAAAGAAAAGATATAATAAAGGAACAATTTCATAGGCAAGGAGTATAATGACTATGACATTTGAAGACTACATGAAGACTGTTGCTTTGAATTCCCTTGTTCTACATTCCTGAAGATAACATCTGTTAATTCCCCTCTATGTTCTGGGCAAGTAGCTTTTTAATTTGACTAATAGCTTGTGAGAAGCCCATTGTGTGTGTGTATTATCATCATAGCAATTGTTTACTGCAAAGTTTCATAGACATTGATTTTTTAAACATGGTTTGGTAATATGGAAGTTTTCTTATATGTACCAGCAATTGGTGCAGGTTGAAAGAGCAAACAATGTAAATGGATGAGAAAATACAGCAAAGGCTTACCTCCCCTTCATTCCCACTGTTTTTTTTCTTTCTTATTTTAACCCATGAACTCCTAACTCCTACCTCTTGGTAACAAAGCCCCCCCCCCCTCAAATCGAAAGGCAGATTGTATGATGCCTGTGTTTAGACAGCTATGCTACATGAAACATGGGCTGTGACTGCTGAGGACATGCATAGGCTTGAAAGAACTGAAAATAACTGAAGCTAGTATGTGTCGTTGGATGTGCAATGTCAGAGTGCATGTATGACAGAGTGTTAGCATCTTGAGAGAAAAGTTGGGCATAAGAGGCATCAGATATGATGTGCAATAGAGACAACTGCATTGGTATGGTCATGTGATGCACATGGAGGAAGACAACAGTGTAAAGAAGTGCCAATATGGAGGGGAACTTATGGAAGAGATAGACCCAGGAAGACAGGGGCTGAGGTGGTAAAGCATGATCTTTGAATGTTGGGCCTCACAGAGACAATGACAAGTGATCAAGACCTTTGGTGATATACTGTGCATGAGAAGACCCGTGAAGGCAGGTGAGATCGTTGTGTTGGCCTATGCCAGTGTTGCTTAACTGACATGTAAAAAGCAACCTTGAATCGTTGCGTGATATACTGTGCTTGAGAAGAACTGTCAAGCCAAGTGGAAATCATAATTGTGGCCAATGCCAGTGTTGTTGTGACTGGCACCTGTGCCAGTGGTATGTAAAAGCTCCATTTGGGTACTGAGCCTCACAAAGGCGGTGACAGGTAATTGAGACCTTTTGCAATATACTGTGCTTGAGAAGACCTATCAGGCCAAGTGAGATCATAGTCATGGCTGATGTCAGTGTCACATAACTAGCACCAGTGCTGGTGGCATGTAAAAAGCACGCACTGCACTCTTGGTGTGGTTGGCCTTAGGAAGGGCATCCAACTGTAGAAGCCAAGCCAAATCAGGGTGGAACTTGGTGCATCTCTCTGGTTTACCAGTTCTGTCAAACCGTGCAATGCATGCCAGCATGGAAAACAATCATCAAATGACAATGATGATGATGATGATAATGATGATCTCTGCCTTTTCTCAAACCAATTGCAACTATATGTAAGGATAATTTCATCTTGCCAAACATTATCTTCAAGAAGCTGATATCAGTGAAACCAAAAAATAAACAGTCATTGTTATTAATGATAAATATTACTGTGCCAGTGATAATGACAACAATTATTTTAACTTTTGAATCCTTTGCTCAGTGCAGGGTTACTGAAAATAAGTACACAAACCTATCACACAAGAAATTATGTGTGTGTGTGTGTGTGTGTTACTACCATAGGTGTAATAAGTCTCACTACAAAGTGCTTAACAGTTATTTGCCTCACTGACAAGTTCCTCCTTTGCTCAATGAAAGGTAAGTTAACAGTAGGGGATCGTTAAGACAAGAGGTGACATATGTGTACCATCACTCCACTGGTCCGTTTTCTCGTCAGGAACTGCATTGCTTTTGTATTTCACATATTAATTTACTTAATTATAAATACTTTGCTATCAATAGAATGTTCAGAGTTTTATTATGAGAATATCACTTAAGATGTACTTTTAGTAATTTTGATCATACTGCTTCTCTTGAAATTTGTCTTTTTATTTAATTAAGCAGTTCCATTTTTTGAAAATTACATTTGTAGTTTTCTTTGGAAAATTCCAAGCTTTGTTGTGGCAGAGAAAGAAATTAAAAGTAAGTTTTTTTCTTCATCATTATTTTTATTTCATAGAGTTTGGATTCCAGTCTTTACCACATTTTTCTAAGATTAAATTGTTGTTTGTTTAGGTTTTTGAAGAAAACATTCACAAAGCTTGTGTTCAAACCTAATCACACACACTTATTCTTTCTTTCTCTTTCTCCTTTGGTTTTTATTTCTATATCAAGTTGGTAAATTGGCAGAATTGTTAGAATATGAATAAAATGCAGAGCAGTATATATTTTGGATCTCTCTAATCCTAATTCAAATGAAACTGAGGTAAACTTTACCTTTCCCCCTTTTCAGAGCAGACACAAAACATACCAAGCCAGTAGTAAAATCAGCTCAATTCATCTTTCTATCTACATTGTACCTGTAATTCAAAGGTCAAGCCTTGTCACATCGTTGTCATGCTGATCTGACTTGGGTATCATAATGAGGGGGTACACATGACTACAGAATGATTTTATGCTTATGTTTTAATTTCATGAACTGACCAAACAACTAAATGCTCACACACACACACACACACATTTGTGTGAAAGACACTTATGTTTCTTTTTTTTTATTGCATACTCAGAAGAGGTGGGTCAGTCTCTATGCTTTTAGTGCAGGATTTGTAAGACTGATTTAGGAAAGAGAAGAAAAAATGACAACTCATAACTTATTCTCAAACCAAAAGCATGGTCTAAAGGCACACAAAAAATAGACTCTACAAATGATATCCAAAGATCAAGTGATGGGATTAAACTGGGCAATAAATTGAGTCAACTGAACTCTTGAGCTGGAGCACACTGCTGATTACCATTAACTTGGATTGGGCTTGGCACTCACTTTGGGCTGTTTTGATGAAGGGAGTTCTGAATCTAGCTGAGTAAAATGTTTCACCATGTAATACCACAGCTCATGATTATGCACAGCCAATGGAATTTAGCTCCAGATCGTTTCCAGTTCATTTGATGTACTGAGGGGATCCCAGTCAGTTTCTCTTCCTCTACTTAGTGATATGCTGTTTACAACTTAAGTATTATCTGGCAAAGGTTCACTGAATGTTTTACAGAAACTCTTTTGTTTCTCTAACTTAGCCCTTTACTGATGTGAACTTCGTCCATAGAGTTGTGAAAATGGAAAGCAATTTCTTACATAGGTACAAGGCCATAAACTTTTTTGTCTATGAAGGAAGAGGTTTGTTAAGTCAACTTTGGCAAATGCTCAGTGGCAATAAACACTGAAAATGTGCAGAAAACAGCTTCTGTCACATGCCAGAGGGGAAAACTAGAATTAGTTGATAACTTCTGTTACCTAGGTGACCAAGTCAGTAGCAGGGATGGATGCTCTGCCCTCCCAAGGTATCCCAATCGTAACCCCCCCTCTCTGCACTCACCAATCAATCACACGTCATAAAGATAGTAGTAACAGAGTTGAGATTGCAAACTAGAAGGACACAGAGATGATAGACCTCCTACTCCTATGGGCTTGGGTTGCTGCCAAAAATGACCCACCCAATAATGTGATTTCTGCAGCCCTGGAAAACAATGGATTCAATTGAACCAAGATGCAGATAGAGCAAACAAGAAAGAACTTGGTCTTGCTTATGAACTCATCAGACCACATCTGGACAAGTTAAACACCATTTTTAAAATTTGTAAATGCTAATTCACCTAAGAAAAGTGTTTGCATGGAAAACACCAAAACTGATGCACCAAGCGAGAGGCCCAGAGCAACTAATGAGGATAATCGCAGTAATGTGAAGAGGAGCAAGAAAAGAATCCCAAAGCTCTTAAGAGAAGCGACTCCAACTCCCTCTCCCAATGAGAGACAGCCACAAGATAGGTGAAACAGGGTTCAAACTTAAGGCTAAACCCATAAACACAACCTGTACATTCTACATAAAAGGAGTCTGCTGGCATGGAGAGAAGGGGACACACTGCTGCTTTGTACAACCAAAACTCTTCACCCAGTAATCAGGATAAGCATCCATGCTCAGGGACCCCTGTGCACAACAACAAAAAAGATTGCCAAAAAGCTGTATGTAGATTCGGTGTGAACTGCAGCAATGTTTCTTATGTATTGCACAAATGATAACACAGCAGTTATCATAGCTAGGCTACAAATGAAATTTAGCCATGTACACCCACAAACAAGACTGCCACAAGCAATGGACCCAGGATGGCCACCACTACCACCGAGTCACCCATCACACCAATTCTACTGATGAACATGAGAGACCTCTTGCAAAACAGCAGCAAGAGCAAAATTGCATACCTGGGAGAACTGTCTGCATGCAATTAAACTATATGCATTGCACTCACAGACACTCATCTGTCTGCTGACATACATGACACAGAGATACACATACCAATGTATACTGTGTTCTGCACAGACAGAAAAGAGAGAAGTTGCGGCAGAGTTGCCATGTACATCCGTGAAGATGTCACAGCATTGGCACTGCTGTCGCATTCGAATGCAGTCTGCAACACAATTATAGTACATCTAAAGCAACTTGACCTTGAGAAGACCCATCAAGCCAAGTAATATTGCAACAGATACTAGTGTCACACAAACGGCACCCATGCTGATGGCATGTAAAAGAATCCATTACACTCTTGGAGTAGTTGGTATTAGGAGGGGGATCTAACCATAGAAACCATGCCAAATCAGATGGAGTCTGGAATAGCCTTCCAGCTTGCCAGCCCTGGTCTGAGGATGAAATATCTGATTCTCTTATGCACTAAGTTTGACAGTCGTTAACTCTAATGTTTTATCCTAACAATTCTTTGTTTTATAACATTTAAGAATTACATTATCACTTTTTGAAATGCAATTCATGATGTCTGATTATATAGTCTCTTGTAAATCAATTTTTTTGAAACCATGAATATATCAAAAATTCATGTTTATGAATATGAGTTCCATCATGGAACCAATGCATCTCAAACAGCTCGAAACATCAGTGAGGTATTTGGTGAAGCTGTGGCGAGTGAGCGCACTGTACATTGATGGTTTGAGAACTTCCAGTATGGTGACTTTACCCTTGAAAATCAGCCCCATGGTAGACCTGAGACCAAGGTGGATAATGATGAGCTGGAAACTGATGGATACATCTCAAACTACGCGTGAATTAGCAGCAAAGTTTGATGCTTTCATTCCAACTATATTGGATCATCTCAAATAAATTGGCAAGGTAAAGAAACTGGCCAAGTGGGTACCACATGAACTGAATGAGCATCAAATGAGACGTCTTCAAAATTACTGTTCTTTGCTGTCATGGCATAAAAGCGAACCATTTTTGCATCGTATTGTTATGTGCGATGAAAAATGGATTTCTTTCAACAATAGCAAGTGTTCCGCACAGTGGTTGGATAGAGACAAAGTGCCAAAATACAGTTCAAAAAAAGAATATTCACCAAAAAAAGCTAATTGTGCCTGTTTGGTGGTCCAGCACTGGTGTCCTCCACTGCAGCTTCATGAGACCAGGTTAGTCAATTACAGCAGATGTATACATCAACCAATTGGATGAAATGATGAGTAAAATTGCAATTAAACAACCGAGATTGGTCAATAGAGACAGACCAATACCCTTGCAAGGCAATGCTCGACTACATCTTGCACAAAGAACGCTACTCAAGTTACAGGAACTGAATTTGGAAGTACTCCGTCATCCACCATATTCACCTGACCTTGTACCAACTGACTATCACGTTTTCCAGGCATTAGACAACTTTTTGCAAGGAAAAAACTTCAAGTCTGAAGAAGATGCAAAAACAGCCTTTTTGTGGTTTTCATCACCTCTTGCTCCCCATAATTCTTCGCTGCCAGCATAAATAAGCTACCCATAAAATGGCAAAATTGTGTTGATGATTTAGGTGCATACTTTGACTACCTGCATTGGTTTTTGTTGAGATAAAGTAAAATAAACTTTCTGTTCAAAATCAGACATTTCATTGTTAATGACCTGATTATATATATACTAAAGATTATATATATACTAAATAAGATCTTCTTTAGTACTTGGTTGTACAATGCTTTCCAATGTGTGTAGTAGTGGCGCGCGCACACATTATTAGCCATTTGAAAAGACTATGGAATTTACAATTAACTGCACCAGGGTTCCTCTTCCCCAGGGAACCAGACCTAATGGTATACCTGCGGATGTAGGTCCAGCCCCTGCTTTGCCGGGTCCTATCTCTGATCACGTTGCACCTCCAAGGGCATCCATTGACGGTGATGCCCTCAATCTTAACAGACGGGTATCACCTGATGGTTAAGAGTCAGCTCCCAACCAAACAACACCAAACAAACACCTCATCAGCTGTAAAAATCATACAATACTCAGCACCCTCAATGCCCGCACCCTCGGCTCTCTTGGCCGTTTAGAAGAACTTGGTGCAAAATGCAGAATCACATAGCATTGATATAATAGCTGTCCAAGAACACCGATTTTACCACCCTGACAACATCCTCAAATACCATCAAGTCGGTTCTTATCAACTTGTAACCTCCTCAGCATCAAAGAATACTGTTAATTCAACAGTTGGAGGTATCGGATTTCTACTTTCATCAAAAGCTAGTGATACTCTCTTGAGTATAGAGTCAATCTCACCTAGAATTATGGTGCTTGAGATAGGTGGAAACCCGAAAACAACATTGGTATGTGTGTATAGCCCACATAAAATCGTCTGTGGCATACGAGATTGAGAATTGTTATACAACCCTTCGTTCAACCATTGAGCAAGTACCTCTCCATAATTTTCTAGTTATATCTGGTGATCTGAATGCTAGACTAGGACCCGATGAGACCAAGTTTACTTTCAACTCTAAAACTAATCGGAACGGAGAAATGCTCAAAGACTTCTTGGAGGAATTTAATCTCTACACCTCCAACAATTCTTTTATGAAACCAAAAGGTCAACTTTGGACATTTTGAGTCCCCACTTGGTGAAAGGGCACAAATTGACTACCTCATCTTTCGAAAGAAGTGGCGCAATAGTGTTAAAGACTCGAGATCCTACTCTTCCTTTAGTTCTGTCGGCTCTGACCACAGAATTGTATCAGCTACCGTTAAGCTTAGTCTTCGTTCATCCAAAAAAGCTAAGCCTCATCCGATGAAAATGATCGACTGGGAGGAAGTCTTATCTAACCCCGATATGTCCAAACAATTTACTATTGAGGTCTATAACACATTTCAATCTCTGTCTACTTCTGAAATAGATGCTGAGAACATTGAAGAAGTATACAGCAGCCTCATCAAATCAACAGAGGAAGTTGCACTGGCTACTCTTCCCAAAAAGAAGTGTAGGGGCCAGAGCAAACCTTCTAATTCCCCAAATGTCATCGAAGCCAGAAACCATCTAAAGTCTATATCACTAGCTTACCACCGTTCTCCATCCCAGTCACTGAAGATCCAACTCATAGCTGCCAAGAAGAATCTTGATGAGGCTTACTTGAACGCCAAGGTCGACTTTATCAATGGCAAAATTAGTAAACTATCCAAAAAGCACATTAGTAAAAAATACCATCTCACCTGGAAACCCATCAAAGACCTATCAGGCAAAAATTCTGGGTCATCAATTAGAATTAAAGGGGGATCAGCTAAGAAGCGTTTAGAAAATTGGTCAACCCATTTTAAAAACCTCCTTGGGAAGAATGCCAAAATCCCTGATAACTCCACTCTTCCAAGTGTGTCTATATCAGACACGCTGGACATCAACACCTCCCCTTTTACCATATTTGAACTAACAGCAGCCACCAAGCAACTAAAAGCCTCGAAAGCATTTGGTCCCGACAACATCCCAGCTGTAATTTGGAAGGATGATAGATTTCACACACTTTTGCTCAACCTCTGCAACCACACACTTTCCACCTTTGTCGCTCCAAAGATTTGGCACCAATCTCAAATCATTCCAATACCCAAAAAAGGCGATTTATCCCTCGTCACCAACTACAGGGGTATATCTCTAATGTCAATTGCTGCAAAACTGTACAACAAACTGATCCTAAATCGTCTTGTCCTTTTTGTTGAACCTTTGCTCCGAAAGAACCAAAATGGATTCAGACATGGGCGCTCAACGCTGAGCCTGATACTATGCCTATGCAGACTTATTGAAGAATCAAAAGCATTTAATCGCGATCTTGCAATGGTATTTGTAGACTTTTCTAAAGCGTTCGATTCTGTAGATAGGTACAAGATGTTTGAAATCCTTAAGCTCTATGGGATACCAGACAAAATCATTTCTGCCATCAAGGTCCTCTACACAGATACGTCTTCAACCATCTTAACCCCTAACGGAGAAACATCATCTTTCTCAATCAAAGCCGGAATACTGCAGGGAGACACACTCGCCCCATTTCTTTTCATCATTGTTGTTGATTATGTGCTACGTATGTCAGTTGATACCATCTCTGGCAAGGGCTTTGAAATAAAACCAAGAAGAAGTTCCAGACACCCAGCTGAGTACTTGACAGACACTGACTTTGCTGATGACATCGCTCTTATCAGTGATTCTCTCTCCAATGCCCAGTCTCTTTTACAATCTCTTGAACAAGCCTCAAATTGTGTAGGTCTTTACCTCAATGAGGCCAAAACTGAATACATAAACAAGTGCCTGTCCAACAGTGATTGCATCATCCATACTCTCAACAATGCGCCTTTAAATATGGTTTCTGATTATAAATATCTTGGGTCATACATATCATCATCTGGAACAGACTTTCTAACTAGAAAGGGTATGGCCTGGTCAGCCTGTAATGACATGCATAAGATCTGGTCATCAAATCTAAGTAGAGACTTCAAACTTGAAATATTCAAAGCCACAGTCGAACCAATTCTACTATATGGCTCAGAAACCTGGACGTTATCAAAGAAGCTTGAGATGGAACCTTGAGATGGAACCTACACTCGCCTCCTTATGAGAGCTCAAAATCTCTCGTGGAAGCGCCATCCAACCAAAATGCAAATATATGGGAAACTACCACCTGTGTCATCTCTTGTGAAAGGTAGGAGAGTCCAGTTTGCTGGACATTCTTGTAGAGCTGAAAAAGAAGTAATTTCTACTCTTCTCCTCTGGAAGCCATCTACTCACAATACCAGAGGGCGCACACTCTCCTACCCTGATGTAATCTCCAGGGATACAGGCATCCAGCAACAGGACCTCCGTAATGCCATGATGGACTGTGAAGTCTGGCGTAGCATGGTAAATTCCATTGTCTCGACCACGGTCGAACAATGATGAATGATGATGATATATATACATATATATATACATATATATATACATATATATAAAAATAAATATAAGAGAGTGGTCACTATATGGCTCACTCTAGCACTAGTTAATCCAAAAGGTTTCAACCACAAAAATACATGTTTCCCATGAAAGTCAGTACGATTGTTAGCTCACACGAACAGGGCAAATAAAAAATAACAAAAATACAGATTATTTTGGGACAGTTGTTTCGCTATTAATGAATTAAATGTAATTTTACTTACAAAAAATCCACTTGTAGCTCCTCAGCCAAAACTATCTGGATGAAATCCACTCAATCACACGCCAGATTTTACCATAACGATAAATACACGTGTGGTTCAATTGATTACATCCGACGTTATAATTCAAATGCCCCTACCAACAGCGCGCCAAACTTTCACGGAAACAAATACTACATTTAGAAATAAATGTAGCATAATTATAATTAATTAATAAGGGTGAGAGAATTAGATACTAATTTAATAGTATATCTATTCAACACCAAGTGGCCCAGTGCTCCGAGAAACCTGGATTATTATAATATTTTATAATATATTATAATATTTTATACAAAAATAAATATAAGAGAGTGGTCACTATATGGCTCACTCTAGCACTCTAGCACTGGGCCACTTGGTGTTGAATAGATATACTATTAAATTAGTATCTAATTCTCTCACCCTTATTAATTAATTATAATTATGCTACATTTATTTCTAAATGTAGTATTTGTTTCCGTGAAAGTTTGGCGTGCTGTTGGTAGGGGCATTTGAATTATAACGTCGGATGTAATCAATTGAACCACACTGTATTTATCGTTATGTTAAAATCTGGCGTGTGATTGAGTGGATTTCATCCAGATAGTTTTGGCTGAGGAGCTACAAGTGGATTTTTTTGTAAGTAAAATTACATTTAATTCATTAATAGCGAAACAATTGTCCCAAAATAATCTGTATTTTTGTTATTTTTTATTTGCCCTGTTCGTGTGAGCTAACAATCGTACTGACTTTCATGGGAAACATGTATGTTTGTGGTTGAAACCTTTTGGATTAACTAGTGCTAGAGTGAGCCATATAGTGACCACTCTCTTATATTTATTTTTGTATAAAATATTATAATATATTATAAAATATTATAATAATCCAGGTTTCTCGGAGCACTGGGCCACTTGGTGTTGAATAGATATACTATTAAATTAGTATCTAATTCTCTCACCCTTATTAATTAATTATATATATATATATATACACACACACACACACAACAGGCTTCTTTCATTTTCTATCTATCAAATCCACTCACAAGGCTTTAGTAGAACACACTTGCCCAAGGTGCCACACAGTGGGACTGAACCCAGAACCATGTGTTGGGAAGCAAGCTTCTTACCACATAGCCACACTTGCATCTGCTTATTTTATTCGCATGCATTCTTACAGAAAAGACATAACAGTGAATGTGTTGTTTTATGTATCCACATAATTTATTTTTACTATATTTTTATATCACAACACCTCTTATCTCCAAGTGATTGGTTTTAACTGGCACTAATGTTTCATATAGATTAGTCATAAGCTGCTCTTCAAATGTTGGTACACAGTCAATTCTAAACTAACCACAATATTTTAGTAGATATAACGATTACGCTACTTACCTAAACCCTCATTTCTTATGGAGCAAAGGCCATCAACAACTTTTTTCAACTCTTCGTCATTCTGAGATGTCTTTTCTGCTTCTCACCATTTGGATCCCTGTTTTCCCTTGCAACTTCCTTTTCAGTTTTGCTGCGCCACGTCACATATTTCCCTGAGGGTAGGTCTTCTTCTCTCAGGTTTTGCAGGTTTTAAATTGTTGTCGGTGCTTCTGTAACTTTGTTTTCTTAGGTAGAGGTATTGACGCTATGCATATCCATTTTTACCTCTGTGAAGAGGTGGCCTTTATCAGCCTGGCCTCTATCCTCTGAGCTGTTTAGCATGGTTGATCCTGCTAGGAGCTTGTGCCCTGCTGGTATAGCTCTCATGGTCAGTGAGGTATGCAAGCTACCACACCACAACAAGGACAGGACATCTAACTAGAAAAAGCAAAAAAAACAAAACAAAAAGAAAATACTACCACTTTTGAATAAATAAATGATGATGCAAAATAACTATTGATGTTACTAGTGAAAGTGTGTAGACCAGTGGTTAGTGTGTTTGACTCATGCTCATGAGTTCAGTATCTGAAACAAATGATGCATTGTATCCTTGAGCAAGGTACTTTATTTCCAGTTCTCCTTGACTCAGTTGAACATTGGAATATCAGTCAAGAGCTGTTGCAGGTCACACTCTCGGTATCACATCCTTGATATTCTGCTGGGGTAAGGGCAGTAAGTCGAAAGAATGTCTATGTCTGCTCACAACTACCCAGGCACCTAAACCAATTAGTGAAGGCATATTTAATTGCAAGTGATAGCTGACTGTTCTATAGCTGCTGCTGCTGCTATTAATTCTCAGATATTGCTGCAGTCATCAGCATCATTATTATTTTTATTTGGGCAGCAAGCTGACAATTACTGTGCTGGGAAAAATGTTTAGCTGTATCTTTTCCAGTTTTATGTCTTGAGTTCAAATTGCACCAAGGTCGACTTGCTTTTCATCTTTTTGGAGCTGATAAAATGAGTAGTAGTTGAGCACTGGGCTCAAAGTAATCACACAAATTTCAGGATTTCTGCAGAAATGGTCAGTTGCAGTATTTGTTCTGACCAATTACATTCTGAGTTCAAATTCTGTTGAGATCAACTTTGCCTTTTATCCATTTGGGGATCAATAAAATATGTACTAGACGAGTCTGGGGTTGATGTAATTGGCTCCCCACCATACACACCTTAAAAACTCAAGGCCTTGTTCCTAGAGTAGAAATGATTTATTTGTATCTCAATTTAGGTGGTCCGACCGTCCCATAGGCCTCCCTTTTGAGAAACACTGATTTAAATTAAATATGAGACAAAAGAAACAGGCTTGGAGGGACTGGAAGAACGGTGGTAGCAGGGAATTGTATCAGACAGCCAGAAGGGAAGCTAGGAGACAGGTTTATTTAGCCAAAGGGGAAGCGGATAAGAAAAAAAAAATTGCCAATGTTCTGCGCTGTGAGGATGAAAGACTTGAGGTATTTCGTGTTGCAAGACAGTGTGTGAGAGAGAATCGTGATGTGGTAGGAGAGAAATGTGTCCGCATGGATGATGGTTCACTTGCGCTAAATGAGGATGCAAAGAGAGAGGTTTGGAGATGCCACTATGAAAGGTTGCTGAATAAAGAAAATGAATGGGATAAAGAGAGTCTGCCGAATGTCGACCCAACAGAGGGACCAGCCATCCGAGTTGACAATTCTTTGGTAGTTAAGGCAATTAGAAGCATGAAGACAGGGAAAGCCCCAGGCCCATCAAGAATTACTGCAGAGATGCTCAAAATATCTGGCAGTGTCGGCTATAACCTAGTCACCCGTATAGTTAACCAGGTGATACACGAAGGAGTCATACCCAATGACTGGTGTAGCAGCATAATAGTCAACTGCTACAAAGGGAAAGGAGACGCCCTAGATACAAATAATTACAGAGGTATCAAGCTGTTGGATCAGGTAATGAAGGTTACAGAGAGGGTCATAGCCCAACTGATTAGGGAGAGAGTCAACTTGGACGAGATGCAGTTTGGTTTCATGCCAGGGAAAAGCACCATTGATGCCATATTTCTGGTGAGACAGCTGCAGGAGAAATACCTAGCCAAAGATAAGCCCCTGTACCTGGCTTTCGTTGACATGGAGAAAGCTTTTGACAGGGTCCCCCGATCCCTTATCCGGTGGTCAATGAGGAAACTAGGGATAGATGAATGGCCGGTGAGGGCTGTGCAAGCCATGTACAGGGATGCCGTAAGTAAGGTTAGGGTTGGCAACATGTACACAGAAGAATTCAAAGTAGAGGTTGGGGTCCACCAGGGTTCAGTACTCAGCCCTCTCCTATTTATCATAGTCCTCCGGGCAATTACGGAGGAATTCAAGACAGGTTGCTCCTGGGAGCTCCTCTATGCTGACGACCTTGCTCTAATTGCTGAGTCACTATCAGAACTGGAGGAGAAGTTCCAGGTGTGGAAGGAGGGTTTAGAATCGAGGGGCCTTAGAGTCAACCTAGCTAAAACCAAAGTACTAATAAGTAGGAAGGTAGACAATCCACAAATGTCTTCAGGAAGATGGCCCTGCTCGATCTGTAGAAAAGGTGTAGGTAGAAACTCTATAAGATGTACCCAGTGTAAGCTATGGACACATAAGAGGTGCAGCGATGTCAAAGGAAGGCTAACTGGGAAGATAGTTTTTGTATGTGGCAGATGCTCAGGAGCAATAAACTCTGAAAATCTGCAGAAAACACTTTCCAGGGGGAAAAACTAGAAGTAGTTGATAGCTTCCGTTACCTAGGTGACCAAGTCAGTAGTGGGGGTGGGTGCGTTGAAAGTGTAACTGTTAGAGTAAGAATAGCCTGGGCAAAGTTTAGGGAGCTCTTACCTCTGCTGGTGACCAAAGGCCTCTCGGTCAGAGTAAAAGGCAGACTGTATGATGCATGTGTACGAATAGCCATGCTACATGGCAGTGAAACATGGGTCGTGACTGCTGAGGACATGCGTAAGCTCGCGAGGAATGAAGCCAGTATGCTCCGATGGATGTGTAATGTCAGTGTGCATACTCGACAGAGCGTTAGTACCTTGAGAGAAATGTTGGACCTAAGAAGCATCAGTTGTGGTGTGCAAGAGAGACGATTGCGCTGCTATGGTCATGTGGCGAGAATGGATGAAGATAGGTGTGTGAAAAAGTGCCAATCCCTAGCAGTTGAGGGAACCCGTGGAAGAGGTAGACCCAGGAAAACCTGGGACGAGGTGGTGAAGCACGACCTTCGAACTTTAGGCCTCACTGAGGAAATGACCAGCGACCGAGACCTTTGGAAATATGCTGTGCGTGAGAAGACCAGGCAGGACAAGTGAGTCCAGCCCACTTATGCATGCTTTTCCTCCCTTGGACACACAAAGACCTGTTGAGGCAAGCGAAGTCGATATCAAACCTCATCCGACGACAGGCACCCATGCCAACCCCCCTTTGCTTGCGAAGACCTGTTGGGGCAAGTGAAATCGAAATTCAACCAATCCTATGACTGGCACCCGGCAGATGCCAGGACCCCTGGACTGGTGGTACGTAGAAAGCACTATCCGAATCGTGACCGATGCCAGCGACGCCTTGACTGGCTTCCGTGTTGGTGGCACGTAAAAAGCACCATCCGAATCGTGGCCGATGCCAGTGCCGCCTCGACTGGCTTCTGTGCTGGTGGCACATAAAATGCTCCAATCCGACCGTGGCCGTTGCCAGCCTCGCCTGGCACCTGTGCAGGTGGCACGTAAAAAGCACCCACTACACTCACAGAGTGGTTGGCGTTAGGAAGGGCATCCAGCTGTAGAAACACTGCCAGATCAGACTGGAACCTGGTGCAGCCTTCTGGCTTCCCAGAACCCCGGTCGAACCGTCCAACCCATGCTAGCATGGAGAACAGACGTTAAACGATGATGATGATGATGATGAGACACCAGCAAAAGAAGAAATAAAGATAGACTTTTTTTTCTATTCCAAGAAAAACGATTTTACAAATGCACGTTCCCACGGCTTTATCGATCGCATTCTCACCTGGAATCGATTTTTGTAATTTTTTCAAGACTTATACACGCCCTGATACCGTTGGTATCTACATATTAAAATTGAGCGCAATCGGACGGAGGATGCCTGAGATCCTAGAAGATACACAGACAGACAGACAGAACGGATTTCATATTATATATATATATATATATATATATATATATATATAACTACAAAATTAGAAAATGGAGAAACATACCTAAATCAATAAAACATCAACTATCAGATGATACCCAATCAATACTTTATTACACCATTACATATCAGTAAAGGCATTATACAAAATATAAAGTAAATATAAATAGACAAGGAAATAGAAATATAAAATATAAAATATAATATGTAATTATATCATATCTGACAGCTGTTTCGGCAGTAAGGGCAGTCATACCTCATTTAACCTATAAGCCATAAAGGCAGGTATAAATGAGGCATTAACAAGGATGCCCCACGGCCTCTTCAGAGAATTTAATTTGTTATAATTGTTAAAAAAATTATTTTTCCATATACATATAAATATAAAAATATAAAAATGTAAAATATAAAAACTTGTGCATAAACTCCATAATGCTACACACATATATAATACTCATTGATACAATAATGCAAGGTAAACAAAACAAAATAAAACAAAATATATATCAGTGTATATATTAATATTAATAAGCACAGTTATTTTACATATTTAGCTAATAGTTCTAAAAACTAACACATAGGGAGATGTATTCGCACTACTATTTAAATTAAAATCATCCCTATACCTGAAAATAATAATAAAAAAACCATAGTTCAGTTCATAAAATTATAAACCTATAAAAGTCAATATAAATTACTATTAATATTAATAATAATAATAATAATAATAATAATAATAGATACAGTTAAGTTAGCACCAAGTACATCCATTCAAAATCGAAATAACTATAGTTATTTCGATTTTGAATGGATGTACTTGGTGCTAACTTAACTGTATCTATTATTATTATTATTATTATTATTAATATTAATAGTAATTTATATTGACTTTTATAGGTTTATAATTTTATGAACTGAACTATGGTTTTTTTATTATTATTTTCAGGTATAGGGATGATTTTAATTTAAATAGTAGTGCGCATACATCTCCCTATGTGTTAGTTTTTAGAACTATTAGCTAAATATGTAAAATAACTGTGCTTATTAATATTAATATATACACTGATATATATTTTGTTTTATTTTGTTTTGTTTACCTTGCATTATTGTACCAATGAGTATTATATATATGTGTAGCATTATGGAGTTTATGCACAAGTTTTTATATTTTACATTTTTATATTTTTATATTTATATGTATATGGAAAAATAATTTTTTTAACAATTATAACAAATTAAATTCTCTGAAGAGGCCGTGGGGCATCCTTGTTAATGCCTCATTTATACCTGCCTTTATGGCTTATAGGTTAAATGAGGTATGACTGCCCTTACTGCCGAAACAGCTGTCAGATATGATATAATTACATATTATATTTTATATTTTATATTTCTATTTCCTTGTCTATTTATATTTACTTTATATTTTGTATAATGCCTTTACTGATATGTAATGGTGTAATAAAGTATTGATTGGGTATCATCTGATAGTTGATGTTTTATTGATTTAAGTATGTTTCTCCATTTTCTAATTTTGTAGTATTAATTTACGGTAATATTATTACCTTTGCCCATATAATACAATAGATGAACTAATTGCTTGGCAATTTTTTAACATTTATGTATTAGTCTTGTTGGGTACCTATCTAGCAGTATATTGGATATATGTTATCCCATGGTGGGTTGAATTTTTCAACCCCTATCTCATTTTATAACCTATATATATATATATTATATATATATATATATATATATATATATATATATATATATATATATATATATATATATATATATATATATATATATATATAGTGGCTGTGTGGTAGGAAGTTGTTTTCCAATCACATGATTCTGGGTTCAGTCCCACCGAGTGGCATCTTGGCAAGTGTCTTCTACTAAAGCATCGTGTCGACCAAAATCTCGTGAGTCAATTGGTAGACGGAAACTGAAAGAAGCCCGTCGTATATATATATATATCTGTGTGTGTGTGTCTTTGTGTCTATGTTTGTCCCCTCCCCCTCACACACACACACACCACTTGACAACCGGCGCTGGTGGGTTTACATCCCCACAATTATCAGTTCGGCAAGAAAAGACTGATAGAACAAGAAATAATTATGATTAAATAAGTCGTAGGATTGATTTGTTTAATCATTAACAAAAATCCTTCAAGGCTCCAATAGGATCACAGTCTAATGACTGAAACAAGAAAAAAAAATAGCAAAAGAATGTAAGTAGGCATGTGTGGGAGTGAGAGATTTTGTGTCAGT